>NC_034598.1:34378784-34379882 GCF_900095145.1 Mus pahari
GTAAGAGCACGCGACTGCTCTTCCAAAGGTCCAGAGTCCAGGTCTGGGAGGAAGACATTCCTAAGGTCAAAAAAAAAAACAAAAAAAAAAAAAAAAAAAAAAAAAAAAGGAAAGCAGAGAAAGAAAGAAGAAAAACTCTCATCTCTTTACTATTTATAGACCCCTCTCCAGTCAGTTCAAGGAACATCAGTATATAAGCTCATCTAAAGTTTTCCAAGCCCAAGAACCTTAAACAGTTGTTCTCCCAGCCCCAAACTTACATAAGACTGACCTGAAAAGGTGCCATTAGCTTTGGGCTAACTCATGTGAAGTTATTTCATCTTGATTCCCATTAACATAGGCAAGTTTCTGCCACATACATCTTGTAAGCTGGTGACCATGTCTGAAAACATCCAGAATAGCAATTCTGAGTCTCCCTTACCGCCGCCTTCCTCTCCCACATGTGTATCGAACCAGTCCAGGAGATGGCTGGCAGAAACCAGAGCTTTGGGGTAAGCTTCAAAAAGTGTGTGTGTTAGCAGGACTAGGTGGCACATGTACTCAATAAACTGAGGAGTGTCAAGAGTTCAAAGCCAACCTAGGCTACATAGTGAGACCCCGTTTCAACAAAGGAGATTTTAAAAAAAATTTTTAATTGTATATCTTTCTTCAAATATTTTATTAATTCCTTGGGAATTTCACAGTGTATCTTTATCATAATTACCCACCCCCACTCCTCCCTCCAACTCCTCCCAGATTAAAAATGTGTGCTTCGATATCAATCCATCCGCATGAGTTCACTGCCTAATTCTTATTTTTCCATATTACATATAAAGAAATAGAATACCCATTGCTCAGAGCCTCTGACTAGACTCTATACTAGACTCCGAGTTTTAATAAATACCAGAGAACACCTCCGACAGCTCAAATCCTGAGCAGGTAGCAGCTTGCGGCAGGAGGCATCTCTCTTAGGATAGAGTTTTCTGGTTTTACTCAAACGTTTGCAACAGAACAGAATAAATATATATAAAGTTGATATAAAGTTGATATAAAGTCTTCCTTGAAGCCAGGCGTGGTGGCGCATGCCTTTAATCCCAGCACTCGGGAGGCAGAGGCAGG
>NC_034598.1:34379912-34382807 GCF_900095145.1 Mus pahari
TACAAAGTGAGTTCCAGGACAGCCAGGGCTATACAGAAAAAAACCTGTCTTGAAAAACCAAAAAATAATAATAATAATAAATAAATAAATAAAGTCTTCCTTACAGAGGAGAGAGGGAAAGTGTCTAAGCTCATCCTAGTGAGAATCTATTTGGGTTTTTGTTGTTGTTGTTGTTGTTGTTATTGTTGTTGTTTTTAATTTTTAGTTGTTTGTGAGTGACAGGGACATTGATTTCCTCTGTGTAACGGCCATCCATGGGAAGGCAGGCTCTGTCTAAAAGTGGAATTCCGCTCTCAGTCCCGTGGATATTGTCTTTCAACTGTATCGGCTCTCAGCCGGAAATGATTGTCTCCATCACCAACTGGAAGAGAGAGAGCCTGTCTTTAAAACATCAGGATGGAGCAAACCTCTGAGAAGACTGTATGAAAATGTGCTTCCACTGGGAACGTCATGAATGACCCAGAATCCACACAGGCGATCTCAAACAGCTCCAGATCCGAATTCTCCTCAATTAGAGTCCCTCATTCTCTAGTTTAGTTTCTGTTGTTGTGATAAAACATTCTGACCAGAAGCAACTTGGGAAGGGAAGGGGTTATTTGGCTTAAAATCTATATTAGGAGGTGCCAAGGCAGGAATTTGAGGCACAAACTGAAGTGGAGAGCATGGTAGAGGAAATCTGCTTTCTGACTTGCTCAGACTACTTTCTTATACAGACTGAGACCACCTGCCTAGGGATGACACCACCCACAGTGGACTGGGCTCTCTCACACATCAATCATCAATCAAGACAATTCCCCAGAGACACATCCAATCATGCCAATCTGATGGAGGAAATTTCTTGACTGGGGCTCCCTCTTCCCAAGTGACTTGAGTCAAGTTGACAGTGGAAACTGACCAGTACACCTGGAACCTTCTTTTCCTTAAGCCTGAAGAAAATGAAGTTGTTGCCTGATGCTCTGAAAACCAAGTGGGCTGGCCTGCCATGCACACAGGTTGCATTGTCTCTAAGTTTGAGTTGAGAGAAGCAGAACACATCCAGTGTTCAAATCCCACAGCCACTCAGATACTCCAAGAGCTCTGAGGCTGAAGCTGACTTTGCCAGCCACTGAATTTTGCCAGGAGATAACCTCTGGAAACCCCTTCCATCAGCACAGTACTGTGTGCCTCTCATCTCTCATCATGGAAGGCTTGGTCAAACAGCTCTCTTTGATGAAGGCTTTACCCAACTATTATTAAAAGTCATTGTGATTTATCCAGGATATTTTGAATGTCTACATGTCCAAAATAGAAAAAGGCTCACTCTCTGGCATCCCAGAGCCACACAGATCTGGCTGTAGCAATAAGAACGCAGCATAATTAATGGTATAGGTCAGCAGTGGTAAACAGGTCCTGTTTCTTCTGCTAATTCCAGTCAGTAATGAATGGGTTGTCTTGTGCAATTCCGAGGTACAATCCAGGGTCAAGGGCAGAGAGTCTGAGATTGCCTCGCAACGTGTGACATGGCTCGGAGACAAAGACTAATTGCACGATCGGCTAATGTTTATAGTGTCTGCGCTGGCGCCGACCTAATAGATGTTGGGTACTTCTCAGAGCACCAAATGGTGGAATCTGCAACCCATGGTGGAAGACACACACTGAAAACAGCACACATGTATCTCCAGGGTACAACAGCTATAAAGAAAACAGAAAAGGTGGGGAAAGCTGTACGCTCCAGAGGGGATGGGGAGGGGAGCTTGAGTAGAGCTCTGAGCTGTGTGGATTGCAATTTGGGAAGGGTGTATAAGAAACGGTGTATCTCAAAGCTAAGATTCGAAGGCTGGACATGACCAGACACAGGTGCTGGAATCGCCTGCAAGTGTCTACGTGCATATATTTTGTGCGTCTCAAGTGACATTTCAAACAGAGCTTTTTAACTACACAGGTCTCTCCAAATAGGCTAAGTAAGCTGAGTCACGCAAATGTATGCAGAGTTTTCCAGAGGCTGAGGGAAAGGCAGACACCAAAGCCACAGGCAATAATACACTTGAGATAGCAGAAGTTTGTCCAGAGGACCAGAGGCGTTGGTGGGGAGTTGGTAAGAGAGTGTGCTGCTAAAAATCTCAGCAGTCAATGAGCACGCTTTTGAAACTCAGACTTTGGCAAGACCTGATGATGCACCTTTAATCCCAGCCCTTGAGGGCAGAGGCAGTTGAATCTATGGGAGTTTGAAGCCAGTATGCTCTATGTAGGGAGTTCAGGTCAGCCAGGGAGGGCAATGCAGAGAGATCCTGTCTCAAACCAAAACAACAACAACTACAAAAGCCAGACTTCCAGGCATCACGTCAATGAAAGGAATGTCAAACACACAGGGACTGGGAGGCAGCGTGGCCACCTTGGATTGGAAGGCTGGTTTTCCAGAGCTAAGTCAGAATCTTGGTTCAGGCACTTACTAGGGCAGACGATAATCTTTTGACCCTTGGGTTCTTCGTCTATGATGCGACACTGGAGTTAGAAGTAGAGCACAAATATGGAAATTGATGAAATAAGACCCAGCCCTGTCTCACCCAACACCTCTCCCGTTTCCATCGATGACAGGAGGGGATTTTTCAGTTCAGGCCAATGCCTATGCGAATGACCCTCTCCCAAGCCTGTGGGTGTCCGCCCACTTTTCCCTTTCTCCAAAGCATCCATGCAGTGATCAGAAGTCTCCTATTACAGGTAGAGGCAGCCTGGAAGACCTCTCATTAGTCATCTGTGCTGGCTAGTTTTGTGTCAACTTGACACAGCTGGAGTTATCACAGAGAAAGGAGCTTCAGTTGGGGAAGTGCCTCCATGAGATCCAGCTGCGGGGCATTTTCTCAATTAGTGATCAAGGGGGAAGGGCCCCTTATGGGTGGGACCATCTCTGGGCTGGTA
>NC_034598.1:34382902-34398583 GCF_900095145.1 Mus pahari
CTGCTTCTTGACCTGCTTGAGTTCCAGTGCTGACTTCCTTGGTGATGAACAGCAATGTGGAAAATGTAAGTCGAATAAACCCTTTCCTCCCCAACTGCTTCTTGGTCATGATGTTTGTGCAGGAATAGAAACCCTGACTAAGACACCATCCCTCAGCCTCTTTGTCTATTTTATCATCAGAACAGAAAGCAGCTCCCCTCGTCTCTTTCCCAGAAATCATCTCTTCCGGGTAAGCTCCGTGTTCTACCTTAACCCAGCCCTCAGGCCTGGCGGAGACCCCAGCCACAGGTTCTGTTTTCTCCCTGAACCCCATAGGGCTGTTTGGAAATGTAGAGTTTGTGGGTGGAGGAAGCAGTGGACAGAGAGCCGGTATAAAGACTTCAAGGAGGAAGGGTCTTTATTTGCCCTGGTTGACCTTGTGGGTCATAGACCTCCCATTTCTTGTTACCACACACCCTCGACCTGATGATCTCCCAAAGGTCCAAGCACCATTCACAGAGATGCTCCATTTGAAGGTAGCAGACATTAAGTTCACACGCCAGCTCTCTCCATGATGTTGCCCTCAGGTAGATCACGGTAGAGCCCTCTCTCACCCTGCCCCTTCCCCCCTCCTGGGGTATCAGCTGAATTCCTACAAGGAACACTCAGACCCAGGTCTGCGAGCAACAGGTGAATATCATTTGGCCGTCTCTCTAACTCAGGTCTCTCATCGACCTTTACCAGCAGAGCCTGAGAATCAGGATTCTTGAGCCTCTGAAAACACAGAATTAGGACCAGGATGCCAGGGTGGCACATGGGGGATGGGAAGGGTAGGATGAAAGTAGGGGAGGGTTAGCAAGCTGATTCTTAGTCAACCCCCTAGCACAAAGCAGCTTTTGCTCCTCCCTTTCCAAGAGCCCAGAACTGTCCTGACAGCCCTCCTACCTGGAATACCTTCTTCACACGAGCACTGTGGGTAATTACCCAAGAACCCTGGGTGATTTTGAGCGTCAAATTGATTGGCTCAAGCAACAGAACTGCCTAGGAGGTTAATGAAGCACACTTCTGGGGGTGTCCGAGAGGGGGTCCTGAGGGCTCTGGCCTAGAGAATGGATTGATCCCGGATGTTTGGAGGTAATATTGAGATGTGTGAAAAGAGCTGAGGGTCAGGCAGAAGAAGTAAGTCACTAGGGGCATGGCCTTGGGCCCTGTACACATTCTCTTTGCTTGCTATTCATCACCTCAGGCTCCTGCCAACAGGATGCCCTACAGAGCTCAAGAGATCAAGCTACCATGGGCTTGACCCCTGAAACCATGAACAAAGCAAGCCCTTTGTCCCTTGATTTGAGTCCCTTACCGGGTCACAATGAGAAAAGTAAAATGCAAGGCCAATGCATTAGTAAGTGTAGTGGTTTGACTAGGCTTGGCCCAGAGAGAGGCACTGTTTGGAGGTGTGGCCTGGGTGGAATGGGTGTGGCCTTGGTGGAGTGGGTGTGGCCTGATGAAGTAGGCATGGCCTTGTTGGTGGAAGCATATCAGTGTGGCTGTGGGCTTTTAAGACCCTCATCCTAGATGCCTGGAAGTCAGTCTTCTCCTAGCAGCCTTCAGATGAAGATGTAGAACTCTCAGCTCCTCCTGCACCATGCCTGCCTGGATGCTGCCGTGTTCCGGCCTTGATGAGAACAGACTGAACCTCTGAACCTGTAAGCCAGCCCCAATTAAAGAGTTACCTCGGTCATGGAGTCTGGTCACAGCTGTAAAACCCTAAGACAGTGAGTAAGTGGCTGAGTTAGGATTAGAAATCAAGTCTGTCTAAAAACTAAAACTCACACTCTCAAGCTTTGTGTTTGAGAGAGCGGATCCAGAGAGGCTCGCTAACTCAAAGGATTAGCATCAAGGCGGGGACCTGAACTAACTTAGGGACTCGTCCCCCACCACCACCACCCCCTGCATCGACTTCCTAGGATCCCAAGATCCATATAAAATATAGACTTCCTGGGCTGGGGAGATGGCTCAGAGGTTAAGAGCACTGACTGCTCTTCTGAAGGTCCTGAGTTCAAATCCCAGCAACCACATGGTGGCTCACAACCATCTGTAAAGAGATCTGACGCCCTCTTCTGGTGTGTTTGAAGACAACTACAGTGTACTTAGATATAATAATAAATAAATATTTTTTAAAAAATATAGACTTCCCCCCGCCACCCCCAGCCAGCTCAGGGCTTCTGAGTTCAAGGCTAGTTTCCTTGGCTTGTGTCACACAATTTCAGGTATTTCTGAGTGCAATCTACCCTGGTGCCCTTCTCCTTACTGATAAGCACTCCTCTTGTCAACCTTGCCTAGACGCCTTCCCTCTCGCCTCCAAAGCCTCTTATCTCTGTACACAGAGGCTCTGCGTTAGGTTTCAGGGTCCTTTTAACAGAGCGTGCATCAAATTACCACCCTGATGGCTGGCTAAAGTTTAACCCAGGATGGGATTCGGGAGTCATCCAAAGTTCACTGCATCTGCAGTTACCAGGAGATGAGCCTTAAGTCAGGCCCACGTGGGCTTGGCGGATGCAGGTTTATTCTCTGGAGAGGCCCACACCAGTTGGGTTTGGATATTTCTTTACTAACCCCTGTTTTGAAGGCTGTTTGAAAGAGGTTAACTACAGAAAACCTCCTGCCTTGCCCTCCAGTGTCTGGGCTGTAAATGCAAAAATTAGAAGAGTGGAAGGGACCTTCATCCCGGAACCCGCCACTCACTTGGGTTATCAGTTTGAGCCTCTTGGACACAGAACGGCTGGGGACTCGGAGATCAGCATTAGAGGCAGAGAGATCAAAGCTGTCCTTCACGGTGACCGAGGGTAGGAGAAAGTTACTCAGGCTCCTTCTCCCAGATACAATACTGATCCTGTAAACCTGGTTGCTTACAGCTTTTCGACCCGGGGCACAGAAACATGGGGGGAAACGTAGACAAGATGTGTGCTCATGATATCCGGATAAGCAGTTAAAGCCGAAGGTCCGAACATTCTATTATACCTTCCAGCCACGAGGCGGCGCCACAGAGCCCGCAGGCACCAGTAGTAAGAAGGAAACGTGAGGTAAGTGGGGCCTGGCTTCTCTGTTCTGGGTGCAGTTTGGTACACCGAGTTCAGAAAGGGGCCTCACAGCAATGCAGCATGGAGCCCAGCTTCAGAGACCTGTATCTTCCCTGGATAAAATGTTGTAGAGTTCGTTTGATACCACCTCTTACAGAGCATCTCTCCGGGGCTGAGTCAGTTTCCTTCACCCAAAGACATTTGGATTTGGATTTGTATAACGGTCCCAGGCTCCGGCCACAATGAGCAAGAGAGCAGCAGGTTTCATTTCCACCCAAAACCACGCTCCGTGAATTATGAGGTCATCAAATCATGTAGCATAGAGTGAGATAACCCAGGCATCCAGTTGAGATGGGCCTGGTCCATCTCAGGATTAGCAGCTCGCCTAGGTCTGTGGGATGTTAATCAGAGGCGTTCGAACCCTGCCCTACTATGGGCAGAAAGAAGGTCCAGTCACAGCCCCAAACGTCACACTACTCCTGTTCCTGGGGACTACTGGGAAGTAAGTTATGAAAACCAGACCGTAATGACTTGGAGTCTTCCAAAAGACGGTCACTAACGGTCACAGCCTCTGACCTCGTTTCTGAGGAAGCAAGATGTCACTCCCCCTAAACCTTTCAAAGTTAGAGTCACCCAAGGAATGTTGAAAACTACAGATTTCCCAAGTCAGAATCATTGAGAAGAGGCAGCCCGGGAGTCTGTGGTATTTTCTTTTTAAGAAAAAAAAAACTGTTTACACAAGTAATCTACCTGCAGGAAAGTCCCTCCTTAAGTAATCCTGAAGGTTCTTCTCCCTGCAAGCCCCTTTGCTGGCTGAGGTCGCTGTCCCCTGAGAAGCCACACTCCCTTGGTGTCTATGGAGTCCTCGTCTCCCTCTGCTGGTACGAGAGCAGATCTGCCAGAGTCGCCTTGCTGGTCTGCCTTCTGGGGAATCCCAACAGGGAAAGCTTTTTCCGGGGTTGTCTGCATTCTCGGATGTTCCATGCCGGTGTTCTCAGCTTTGCTGCCACTGACTTGCATGCCTTGAGCGCTTCTGTTTATTTACTGAGGAGTCTACCGTGGGCTGGGCATCACACAGGGTGAGGGAGTGCAGGACACTGGGTCCCCTGGCCATGTTTCCTTGGAAAGCAAGACATTCCCATAATCAGGCGGTGGCGGAGCACACCCTTAATCGCAGCACTTGGGAGGCAGAGGCAGGCTTCTGAGTTAGAGGCCAGCCTGGTCTACAGAGTGAGTTCCAGGACAGCCAGGGCTACACAGAGAAACCCTGTCTCCGGAAAAAAAAAAAAAAAAAAAAAAAAAAAAGAAAGAAAGAAAAGAAAGAAAAAAGAAAAAGAAAGAAACAACAACAACAAAAAAAAGAAATTCCAAGATGAGTTCTGAGAGGAACCCATAGCAGATGGAGACACTCTTCCACACATTCCCAGAAGGTCATCAACCCTCCCAACAATGGGGAGTAACACTCCACAGGCTACTGGTCAAGTCTGCTCTGGGCAGCTCCCAGCTCTGGAAATACTCACTGAGGGTCAGAAATGGAATCTGTTTAGGCCTTGAAGCCTCTGCAATGAGTATATCTCCCTAGGGACTTTATTTACTCAAAGAAATGTGGGTGTCCTGGAAAGGAGATGGGTTTTACAATAAAATACACAAGTCCAACCCCCAGTCCAAGGCAACATTCAAAAGTTATTTAAAATAATGAGGTTTTTTTTTTGTATGTAACTTTTTCTGGTTACTTAATTGCATAGTTTTTTTTTTTAATTTTTTTTATTCTATGTAAGTACATGGTAGCTGTCTTCAGACACACCAGAAGAGGGCGTCAGATCTCATTATGGATGGTTGTGAGCCACCATGTGGTTGCTGGGATTAGAACTCAGGACCTTCGGAAGAGCAGTCAGTGCTCTCATCCACTAAGCCATCTCTCCAGCCCCCAATTGTGTAGTTCTTGAGTATGAACTTTGTATCCAAAGGTGTCCTGGTGTGGAAGCAAATGGTGGGATATGCCGGTGTGTCTACTGTGCCTGAGAAAGAGCATCTAGTGACCTTCCAGCTGGCCAGACGGAGCGAAAATGTACATGACAGGGTGGCCGTCACCATCATGAATACCAGAGGGTGTTTTTTGATACAGATAAGGCAGGAGAAGTGTATGTGGTGCCCTCTCGGGGAGTGGATAGAGTTAATATTTATGGGACACTCGGAACTATGCACACAAGCACTCATTTCAATGATCAGCCCCTTTCCCAGGTCTGCGTGGCACCTGTAAAGGGTCGTGCTTCTCTCATGCACTCATTTGGAATCTACTAAAATCCACCGAGCAGTCTGGAAGGCCTGGGATGGAGAGGGAGGCTACTTCCGGGTCCAGATAGGGAAGCTTCTGCAGGTCGATCATCCTGACGGTGAATATCAAAGGGTATGGGACTAGAAAACCAACCCCCTTCTGAGCAAGGGTCAGGGAATAAATCCCGTGTTGAGCCTGACTCCAGCTATAGATCTGGCCCTGCAAGCCCTGCTGCTTCTGAGCAAGGTCTCGAGACCTCAGCCTAGCGGGGTTGGTTAGGAGCCATTTCGACACTGACAGTCTGTACACATCTTAAACACAGATGAGGCGCATCGCCCCGAGGCTGAAGACAGAGCTGAACAAGTGGAACCAAACCCCCTTCCAAGCCTCCTATCTTGTACAAGATCAATAATGGCTCTTTGAGATTCAACCATGCAGACAGACGCCACGCAAAATCCTCATCTCTTTCCGCCACGTCCCATAGCTTTCCAAATGTTACCGGCTGGAAACAGATGGGCCGGCAATGGATGGTCCATTACCCGGATGTTTCTACCATGCCCCCACCCCTCATCTCCTCACTCCTCACTCCCCCGAAGCGTGTTCTGAGGAGCAGAAAGCTTGCCTCAAATCCTGGCTCTCGGGCCTCGAGCAGACCTGCTGAGTCAGGTGAGGTCTGTGATTTATGTGCTGTTGGGAGTCAGAGAAGTTTGAGCCTCAGCCACTTAAGTTTATATACTTGTCTCCTGGTTTCCACTCAGTTCCCATTTCAGGTCAGCATGACCTGAGGGGTGAGTATAAATAAATGTAGGCTCCACGCCTCTGCGCGGGCACTCGCTCGCTCTCCCTCCCTCCCTCCCTTCCCCCTTCCTCCCCTCCCTCCCCCTCCCTCCTTCCTTTTCCCTCCCCCCTCCTTCCTTTTCCCTCCCCCCTCCCTCCTTTTCCCTCCCCCCTCCCTCCTTCCTTTTCCCTCCCTTCTCCTATCTCTCCCTCCTCCCCCCTCCCATCTCTCTATCTCTGGTGATTCCTGCTGTCGGGGATTCCAGTAGCCCTCACTTCCTACTAGCCACAATTCTGTAACCCTGTTGTCACCATAAGTGTCACCAGAGAGATGCTGAGTTGACTCCGTGGTCAAGGTGCTTTCTATGCGTGGTGGTTTAAATGAGAAATGTCCCCCATAGAACACTTAGTCTCGACTTGGCAGCAGAAGTTTGGGGAAGTTTGAGTGGCACAGCCTTACGGGAGAAATTACTTTACCAGAGGTGGCCTTTGAGCGTTTAAAGGTCTTTGAATCATCGTAACCGACGACTGGCCCAAATTGGAGACCCATCTCGTGGGCAAGCACCAATCCCTGACACTACTAATGATACTACGTTATACATGCAGACAAGGAAGCTAGCGTAACTCTCCTCTGAGAGGCTCCACCCAGCAGCCAATGGAAACAGATGCAGAGACCCACAGCCAAACATTAGATGGAGCTCTCCAGAAGTCTTGTGGACGAGTTGAGGGAAGGACTGAGGGACCCGAAGAAGGCAAGGACTCCGCGGGAAGACTAACAGAGCCAACTAACCTGGACCCTTGAGGGATCCAAAGAGGAGCACGGGCTGCACTTAAACCCCCTGCAAGTATGTAGAAATGTGCAGCTCAGTCTTCATGCCAGTCCCCCAACAACTGGAGCAGGGGCTGTCCCTGAATCTGTTGCCTGCCTGCCTGTGGATCCTGTCCTCCTAACTAGGCCTAGTCCTGCTTGATATGCCTCGGGGATCAGGGGAGGGAGGTGGGGGTGACACTCAGAGGGGACTCTCCCCTTCTCAAAGGAGAAGGGGGGAAGGGAAGGAGGGATCTGCATGGGAGGGTACTGGGAGGAGAGGGGGGCTGATATATTAGGAATAAATAAATTAAAAGAACAATAAAGACCCTTTAATAAAGACCCTTCCCACTTCCAGATTGCTCTCTCTGCTTTGTGCTTGCTGTTTAAGATTCGCGCTCTCAGCTGCGCTGTCCCTGACATTTCGACGTCTAACCCTGTGGAACTATCAGCCCAAATAAATGCTTCTATAAGTTGATTTGGTAATGTGTTATCACAGCAACAGAAATTAGCATCCCATGCAAATGTGAGGACCAGGATACACACAAAAGCTGGGCAGGCACGGCAGCCACCTATGTCCCAGAGCTCAGGAAGCCCAGACAGGAGGTGCCTGTCTAAGACTAGCTGAATTCCAGATCCCCGGGAGATGGAGAAAGATACCCAATATCAACTGTAGGCCTGCATGAGCTCCCTCACATACATATGAACATACATGCATGCACATACATGCAAAGCCAAAAAGGAGGGGTAGCCCCCAGAGTATATCATCAGCCCTAGACAAAAATCTTAACAATAACTGTGTCCTTTCTCAGTCGCTTGACAGTCTTTTCAACAGTAACTGGACAGGCTACCCAGCCAAGGGCATATCCTTGGGTTGGATAGTACAGTTTGCCCTTACCCCCGAGAGGAGGAGTCTGCCTTCGTAGGACAAAGGCCCCTTGAGGACAGACACCTTTGTAGAGTGTCTGGAGCATGTTTGACCAACAAGAAGAAAGAAGAGAGAAGAAAAAAAAAAAAAAAAACTCGAAAACTCAGCTGTCAGCCACTGCTCATAAGCAGGGCTAACCCAGGTCACCTAGGGACAGGTCGGGTTATTGGTTTCCAAGGAGTTGCTTTTAGCATCGAGCTACAAGAAGATTCCTTCCTGGCCCCACATTCCTGAGGCCAACTTTGTCCCTCGACCTCAGCTAAAAGAAGACCTCCCACCCACTGCCTCCTTTCTGTGCCTTGTGAGAACAGGCTTTGAAATGCTGTCCCGGTCTCAGCTTGTTTGCTCTAACAGCCCCATCAAGTGAGTTCATTTAGAGCATAGAAAGAAAACGGGTAAAATAAACGACATATATATCAGAGAAAGTAAAAAGCAGCTCACCAGGATGCCCACTGCTACCGCCCACTGCTACCGCCCAGCCCTATTTCTATCCCACCTTGGTCTTAAGCCTCAGATACCTTCAAAACCACACTATTGTGGCTTACACATTGACACGTGTGCCCTAAGATACACAGCTTCTCCAAATGGGACTGTCACGGTATTTTAGGAATACCTGAGTCTAACGGTCTTTTTTTTTTTTTTTAAAGAATTATCTATTTATGTATCTGAGTACACTGTAGCTGAACTGATGGTTGTGAGCCATCATGTGGTTGCTGGGAATGAAGGTCACTCACTCCGGCCAAAAGATTTATTTATTACTATATCTAAGTACACTGTAGCTGTCTTCAGACACATCGTTACGGGTGGTTGTGAGCCACCATGTCGTTGCTGGAATTTGAACTCAGGACCTTTGGAAGAGCAGTCGGTGCTCTTAACTGCTGAGCCATCTCTCCAGCCCTCTCATACATCTTTCTACTGGAATTTATTTAGTCACCCCTCCAGAGCAACAATGCCTTTTGTCCCGAGGGTTCTGCTAGGGCCATTCGATCACATGGCTGAACACGTGACTTAAACCTTTTGTTTACGTGCTAGGTGCCAGGTTCTGCATCAGGAAGTGAGGAAACAATGAGTGGGCGTTGTGGGCCTTTGGAAGGAGGAGGCAGGAAGATGTGGAGAGCACGCTGAGGTCGGCCCTGGAAGATGCGCTGGGCAGGCGAAGAGAACAAAGTCTGGCAGAGCAAGTGTTCCTCACTGGGTTCTGGGCCGCACCTGGATATAAAACCGACGGTCACATACACGAGTGTCTCATCCCACCTCTGTTTGTAATGGCCGTGTGCTTCCGTGACATTTTCCGGCACATGTCAACGTTTTGCCTTACTTTTGTCTCGTCTTTTGCTTTGGTTTTAGACCGGAAGTTTGTTTGAAATCCTCTCACACTGTAGCTCGGGCAGGGCTGGAACTCCTGGCAGTTGTCATATTGCTGGGGCTTACAAGTAGGAGCAACTGGAGCACCCGCTTGTTTTGTTTTGTTTGAGAGTGTGTGTGTCATAATGTAGCCCAGGCTAGCCTAGAATTCACTGATACACACTAAGGTCAAACTCAGGGTAATCTTCCTCTCCACCTAAATTATCATAGGAACAAGCGTGATAGTCTTCACGTGCTATCGAACAGTTTGGCCCTAGACTATGGTTCAGTCCCAACTACAGTCTACACCCACTCTATCTACCAAGACTGGAAAGAGAGGGAAGTTAGAAGGAAGGAGGAGGAGGGGGAGGATGGAGACAGGGGAGTACAACAAGCGAATGTGCTGGTCCAACACCCTGAAGCGTTTTTTGTGTCGTTAAAACAAATACTCTTCGTACAAATTACTTTTTGTAAAGAAACTTAATTGTTTATCCCCACACAAGGAAATGCCCCACCCCACTTACTAATCAGATTTTTTTTTGTTTTAGAAATAAGTTATATCACTGCATTTTTTATTTTTCGTGACCAAAATTGGAAACAGTCTAAACATTTTTATATCGGAAGTTCCCAGTCAATAAATTCTGGCACGCTTCCTAAGAAGGGCTACCAGCTGGCAGCTAGGGAGATGGCTTGCTTGGTGGTTAAGACGGCCAGAGTCGAGTCTCCAGTGTCCACATCAGATGACTTACAAGTCAGTATCTGCAGTTCCACCGACTCCCTGCCCTCTTCCGGCCTCCACAGACACCTACGCTGTGTAAGGCAACCACATGAAAAACTTAATCATTCTTTAAGGAATCCCATACAACTGTTGCTATTTTAAAATAGAATATGAGGGCCACGGCATAGAAAGATGCATTCTTTGTAACAAGGACACATCAGAGAGCTGGAACGATGGCTCGGCAGTTCCAAGCACCCTCTGCTTTCCCAGAGGACTCGGGTTCGGGTCCCACCGCGCACGGTGTGGCTCAGTACTTTCTATGACTCCAGTTCCGTGTGATCCAGCATCCTTTTCTGGCCTCTTCGGGTACCATGCATGTGATGCACAGGTATACAACATCCACACACATAAATAAAAAACAAGCCCAACGTGGTGGCCCATGCCTTTAATCCCAGCACGCGGGACCTGGAGAGATGGCTCAGCAGTTAAGAGCACAGACTGCTCTTCCAGAGGTCATGAGTTCAAATCCTGGCAACACCACATGGTGGCTCACAACCATCCTTAATGAGATCTGATGCCCTTTTTCTGGTGTGTCTGACGACAGCTACAGTGTACTCATATAAATAAAATAAATCTTAAAAAAAAAAAAATCCCAGCACGCAGGAGACAAAGATAAGCAGATCTCTAAGTTCAAGGCCAGGCTGGTCTACAGAGTGAGTTTCAGGACAGCCAGGGATACACAGAGAAACCCTGTCTGGAAAAAAAACAAAACTGAATGAATGAATTAATTAATTAATTAGCATTTAAAAACCAACAAAAAGAGCAGAAGGCACATTGCATAATAGTATGGAAACCATGTGGCCAGGAAGGATTCAAGGAGAAGAGTTCCTTGTGCCCTGCTTGCTAAGGCTTTGTAATGTTACATTACTTGTAGCTCTTAACAGTGCTGTTAGAAGCAAGGTAGCCACTGGCTACCAAAGGACCACTAAAGAAATAGCCAAACATAATGTCACACCTAAATCCCTGACGACGAACACACTTTTTAAACATTACGCCCACTCACCTTCAGGTGTGCAAAGATTACACTAAATTTTCAGTAACACAAATTATCTTCAACTCGAGGGCCGTGCTGAACAAATGTAACCGCTTCCGGTGTTCAGTGTGATGGATGTTAAGTCATTTTTACAAGATCCATTCTGTCCCTGCCACATCTGGTAATTGAGTTCAGCCACCCCGGAGAAGGCGGTCTCCTCTCCCCAGGGCTCGTACAAAATTTCAGTTGCCATTTTAAGCTTCCAATTAGTTCATGGCATAAAAATTACAATTTTCCTTTGAACGTCTTTCCTCTGGCGCAGTTACACGCAAGACACTCTTTTCCCACGCAGTTCCCGATGTCACAAACCTAGCTAGTTAAAGCTCTGTGCTATGGAAAAGTGCCGGTCTGTGGAGGTAACTGTCCCTTCTGTGCCTCTGGAAAAGCTCTGGGAGCCCAGCTGGCCAGTAAATGCACTGTCTCTCTCAGACTCACGGCCCAACATGGTTGGCTTTTGCTCAGGTTTCTAAGGACATTCTGGGGACTGAACTCAGGTCCTCCAAGCTTGCAAGGTGAGCACTTCACAGGCTGGTCCATCTCACCAGAGCTGGACCTAGTTCTTACCTGACACATTCATTTCTAATTTTCTTACCTCATTTCCACAGTGCCACGGCCCCAGACCCCCCCCCCCACACACACACACCCCACCCGAATACTCAGAACTTCAAAGAGAACTGTTATAATTTCTCTCCCATCACTGCTTGGAAAGCCAGCTGCCCAACAGGAGGCATCAATCTATTTTGCCTGAGTTCTTTTTTCTTCCTATCATAAGTAACCAACTCCTTCATTCAAAGATTCCTGCCTCCCTGTCCACCTTCCAGCAGATGTGGATCAGCAAGCAGGAGTGCAACAAGTCTGGCCCCTCCATCGTGCACCGCAAGTGCTTCTAGGCGGACTGTTACTGAGCTGGCGTTTTACACCCTTTCTTTGACAAAACCTAACTTGCGCAGAAAAAAAAATAATAATAATAAGAGACAACATTGGCATGGCTTTATTTGTTTTTAGTTTTTTTTTTAACTTTAAAAATTTTTTTTTTAAAAAAAAAAGGTTTTTTTTTTGTTTTGTTTTGGCGCTTTTGACTCAGGATTTAAAAACTGGAACGCTGAAGGTGACAGCAATTGGTTGGAGCAAACATCCCCCAAAGTTCTACAATGTGGCTGAGGACTTTGATTGTACATTGGTTTTGGGTTTTTTTGTTTTTGTTTTTTGTTTTGTTTTGTTTTGTTTTTTTGGTTTTGTCTTTTTTTAATAGTCATTCCAAGTATCCATGAAATAAGTGGTTACAGGAAGTCCCTCACCCTCCCAAAAGCCACCCCCACTCCTAAGAGGAGGATGGTCAAGTCCACGCCCTGAATCCACCCCGGGGAAGGTGACAGCATTGCTTCTGTGTAAATTATGTACTGCAAAAAAATTTTTTTTAATCTTCTGCCTTAATACTTCATTTTTGTTTTTAATTTCTGAACGGTCAGCCATCATGGCCCCCCTTTTTTGTCCCCCCAACTTGATGTATGAAGGCTTTGGTCTCCCTGGGAGTGGGTTGAGGTGTTGAGGCAGCCAGGGCTGGCCTGTACACTGACTTGAGACCATTTTAATAAATGTGCACACCTTAAAAAAAAAAATTCCTGCCTCCTGCAGAAGCCAGAAATGACTCTTTAGCACTGAGAGCAATGGCAAACACCACCTCCTCTCCCTCCCACCCTGCCTCCCATCCTTCAACATGTCACCCAGCTGCCTAGTTCCAGGAGTTCTGGGTAGCAGCAAGTGGTGACCATGGTGTGTGGGTGAGTGTATGTGTATTTGTGCATCTGAGTATATGTGTCTGTGGTGTTTGTCTCTGTGTGTGTCTATACGTGTGATGTTGGTGATAGTCCAGACGAGGAGACCCCCCCCCCCGTAGGCTTGAGTGTATTTGAACACTTGAACACTTGATCCCCAGTGGGCCAATCTGGAGCAGCTTAGGAGGCGTGGCCTTCTTGGAGGAAGTATTTCCCTGAAGGCAAACTTTGAGGATTTAAAGACTTACACCATTTCCAGTTGTTTTTTTTTTTTTCTGCTTCACGCTTACGGTATGTGTGCTCTCAGCATCTGCTCCAGCTGCATGTCTTCTGCTTGCTACGCTGTGTCCATGCCATGATGGTTGTCTCGGTAACCCTCTGGAAACACAGCCCAAATAAACTCTTCTGTAAGTTGCCTTTGGTCATGGTGTCTTATTGTGGCAAAAGAAAAGTATCTAACATGCACACAAATACATACATAATCTGTCATTCTATTTTATTAAATGTGTTTGTTTATATGCTTAGAATGCATAATAATTTTTTTTTCCATTAAAGAGCTTTCTAGCCTCTTGTGGCTACTCAACTTCATGGACATAATTTTCTCATCTCTCCTCATGAGAACCCCGGGAGATTTTGCACATTCAGTACATCCCTACCATCTCTCCTATCATGTAGGCATCAGATTAGCATATCAGTGGACTATGTCGTCAATCAACTGCATCCATCTCTTTAGTGTGCAAGCTTACTCCAGTCTCTCATAAACTGTAAGATTCTATCTCTACCAAAGAACTGCTTCAAAACAAACTTATGATTTATTCTCTCTGAATGTTTGCTTTGTGTATAAGAGATATACACAAACCACCACCCATGGACTTATCGTCATGGTATTCCACACAGTATTGCTTCTGACCAAGAAACTCACTTCACAGCCAGAGAAGTTTGACAGTGGGCCCACGATCATGCAATCCAGTGATTTTATCATGTTCCCCAGCCAACGCTGTCATTACTCAATGGACGCATGAACAGAGTGTCCATGTTGGCCGAGATGGGGGTTATGCTTGGGCTCAGTGACTTGGACTTCCACTCACCACGGCTGACCTGGCTATAGCTGCTGCTGAATGCCAGATCTGCCAACAGCAGAAACCAACACTGAGCNCCAGATATGNCACCATTCCTCGAGGTGACCAGCCAGCAACCTGGTGGCAGGTTAACTACATTGGAAAGGACAATGTTTTGTTCTTACTGGAGTAGATACTTATTCTGGTTATGGATTTGCCTTTCCTGTATGAAATGCTTCTGACAAAACCACTACATTACCCATGGTTCTGTAAAAATTTCTTGAGCCAAAGGGAACCACAGAGGGGGAAAATACTTAAAACAGCCTGGCTCTCTCTGCAAGGGACAATGCCAAATGCTTTGGACATCTATGCATCCAGTGATCTCTAGTAACCATGGTAACTAGAGCGATGGTTCTGATGGGAAAAGTCTATAGTAAGACTGAACCTCCCACGTAAGTGGGACATACAAGATTTGAACTCAGACACTCTCAGTTTGTGCTATCCTATCCATTTTGTTTGGTTTAAATCTGGGTCCCCTGTGATGGCTGTTCCTGGTTGTCAACTTGACTACAACTGGAATGAACTACAATCCAGAAATGGAAGGCTCACCTGTGATCCAGATCTTGAGGCTGAAAGACACAGGCTTCTGACCTAGATCTTGGCGCAGAGCTCTTAAGGCATAGTAGCCATGAAAAGCTTAGGCCCAGGCAAGGTAGTGCACGCTGTTAATCCCAGGAGATTAAGGCAAGGAGTTCTTTAAATTCAAGGCCAGCCTGGGCCAGAGCAAATCCTAGATCCAGGTGTGGTGGTACACACCTTTAATCTGGGCCACCTCAGATTAACCTTCTACTGGAGGCCTACACATGGACATTGGAAGGGGGAGGAAGAAGAATGAACTCTTCATCACCTGCTTGCACTTACTTGCCAGCACATCTGTTAGAGTCTACTTCTTCAGGATTCCAGCTTCTACAGAAGGCCAGCTGAAACCGTTAGCCTCGTGGGACTGAGCAACTGCTAGATTCTTGGACTTCCCATTCACAGCTGCCTATTGTTGGGTTGGTTGGACTGTAGACTGTAAGTCATTCCAATAAATTTAATATAGAGAGACATTCCATGTTGGAGACCAGGTTGAGAAAACCCAGGCATTTTACGGCCTGTAGCTGAGAGCCATATAGTTCTTTGTTAAGAGCCAGTCCCCCCCTCTCCCCATCAAGGCTGTTTCATGGGAATCAGCAAGATTCCGGCCCTAAACAAACATCAAGAACTGTTAAGAGAGTCTTCCAGCATTCTGGAGCTGCCCGGAACTGTCATCTTGGCCTGATAGGAGGACCGGAGCTTTGAGATAAGCAACCCAGTGTTCCGGAGCAGTGTCGTCAAGGACCTGAGATGAATCACTGAAAATTTCAGACTTGCGATTAACCGCCCCCATTTGTCCTTCACTATGTTCCTTTTGATCATTCCCTGACCCCTCTCTGTATACTATAAAACTTGAGTCTTTTTCCTCATTAAACGAGACTACGACACAAGCAGATGCATGGTCTCCTTCTCTTTCTCTTATCCCCACTTCAATATAGGTTTATGATCCCCCTCGAAGACCATGGAATAACTTGTCCCGTGGGACAGGATAATTCCATAAGTTCTGTGACTCTAGAGAACCCTGACTAATACAGTCCCTTAGTGTTCAGTTGTACCTATTTTCCGACCCTCACCCAGTGAAATCATCCAGGGGAAGTCCCAAAGGGCCAGTCACTGTACCCCTGGGCATGGTGGTTTTGCCCTCCCAAGCCTGCCCCACCCTCTTTGTCTTCAAGTCCTGGTCTCTGCACATCTCAGCTCCCCCCACCACCCC
>NC_034598.1:34398673-34418172 GCF_900095145.1 Mus pahari
ACCCCCCACCCCCCGGGAGGCTGCAAGTTCCACAGAACCTCTATCTCCAACTCTCATCCTCTGAGTGTTCCACTCTGTCTGGCACCATATGTTCAACACACACACACACACACACACACACACTGTGGAATAAATACCTAATAAATCCACACTGGTACTCAACTTCACAAGGAAGAACTTGGATCCACCCAGTTAAATGCTAGGAAAGAGAAAGTGGTGGCCAGACTTGTCTATACTTTTTCAGAGTACTGCACTGCTTCCTGGTCACCAAGCAAGAAAACCTGAGGGCAGCGATAAGCTGATTCAATCATCAGACGACCTCAGTTTGCACTTAGCACAGAGAAATACTTCTGAAGGTCCATGACTGAAAAGGACTGAAAGATAAGAGTTTAAGAACGCTCAGAAGAGAGGGGGTGGGGCTGGAGAGATGGCTCAGCGGTTAAGAGCACTGACTGCTCTTCCAGAGGACCTGAGTTCAATTCCCAGCAACCACACGGTGGCTCACAGCCATCTGTCATGGGATCTGATGCCCTCATGTGGTGTGTCAGAGGACAGAGACAGTGTACTCACATAAAAATAAATAATAAATAAATCTTTTTAAAATGTTTATCATTGAAAACAGTGCTTAGCCCAGCAGTTCTACACCTAAGTACACACATAGAGAAAAGGGAAATATGTGTCCACAAAAAAAAAAAAAAAAAAAACTTGTATTGTGTATTCAGCGTAGCTTTCTTCACAACAGTCAGAAGAGGAAGCAAAGCAGATGTCCGTCAACTGAGAAGTGAGCAAATAAAATGTGGTTACATCCACAAGATAGAAAACTATTTGTCAAGGAAAAAGGAAATCGTCTTAGTGACAAAAATATCCTAATGAAAAAATAACTTAAGGGAGAAAGGGTTTATTCTGGCTCGCAACTGCAGGTGAGTATCCATCACTGTAGGGAGTCATATCCAAAGGAGCTGGAAGCAGCTGGGCATATTACATCCTCTGTCAAGAGCAGAGAAAACAAATGGTGTATGGTCAGTGCTCAGCGGGCTTTTTCTGTAGGGAGAACCTCTTGTAAGCAACACCTGTCAATAAAAAATGCCGATGGCCAATGAGCTGAGACAGGAAATAGGAGGTGGGACACTGGCAGGAAGAGAGAGGATTCTGGGAAACAGTGAGTGGTGCAGCGAGAGATTCGCCAGGGTACACTGAGAGGACTGCTGTAAAACCAGTCAAGGAGCTGAACGCAGGTTAGAATAAGAGCGAGATTTACCAGCCAGACGCTGAGGAAGAAGCGGGGACTGAAATAACTAATCAGCAGGGAACTGAATAAAGGGGAAGCCACCCCAGACTTAGACACACAAAGCTGAGGAGAGGGAACTAACCATGAGGTATATGTAGGAATAATTTAAATGGATTAAATAAGTTATGAGCTAGTCAGGGAATGACCCAAAGCTTATGACGTAGGCATTTACTCACAAATAGTCTCAGAGTCGTTATTCTTGGGAACTAAATGACTGAGAGGAAAAAGAAAAATGGATTTTTCTTTTACTTTTTTTTTTTTTTTTTAACTTTTAAACAGTCCAGGACCCCAAACCAGGAACTTGTGCCTTTGACATTGTGGTGGTTTGAATATGCTTGACCTATGCATTATTAGAAGGTGTGGCCTTATTGGAGGAGGTGTGGTCTTCTTAAAAGAAGTGTATCATTGTGGAGGCGGGAATTTGAGTATATATATATATATATATATATATATATATATATATATATATTCTCTTGGCTACCTTTAGATCAAGATACAGCCCCTCCCACTCCATGCCTGGATGCTGCCATGTTCCTACCTTGATGAGAAGAAACTGAACCTCTGAACCTGTAAGCCAGCCCCAATTAAATGTCCTTTATGAGAGTTGCCTTGGTCATGGCATCTGTTCACAACAATGAAATCCTAACTAAGACACACACATTCAGGGTCAATCTTTTGAAATGATGTAAAACAAAATTTTCACTTTGGAAAGTAAGTGCTATTTATAAAAACATAAGTACTCATGAGACAATGCTACTTTCAGACAGCTTGAATTCCGGCATGAAAGGTGAATTATTTTCCCCTAACACCCGGAGGGCCAATGTTCTTAGGAAATAATTTTGAGATCTTGTAGCCTGGGTTGGCCTAAGGGCACAGATATTAGAAGTCACCTTTCAGAGCATTCCTAGAGGACCTTCTAGAAAACTTCCACTTCCCTCAAGCAGGAAAATTGCCTCCAAAGAAAGCATCCCGCATCATACACATCTGGATGAATGACAGGAGCAGAGGGGAGAGGGCGGGCTGGCTGCGCGGTCCCTGGGCTCCAGGGTACTCTCTGCAAAGTCTCCTCATACGTCGCTTTGGCTATCAACATCATAATTCGCAAAGTGGACGAAGGCTCTTCCTAAATCCAAAAGTAGATGGCCCTGAGCACCAAGACAAGCTGAGTCCCAACACCAGGCTGCTGTCCAAGGAAAAGTCACTACCGCGCCAGCCTTCTCTCTCCCTGGAAACCAGTTTTTCCGTCTTGGTCCACAAGCTAGAAAACATGGCACAGATTCCCAACGTCAGGATTTGGACCAGCCATTGCCGACGTCAGTGGGTAGACGTTACGGAATGCCGCTAATCTCCAGAAGCTGGGGATACGCACTGCCGTTAGCCAGCTGACAGATCCAAGCACATCTACAGACTGTGCTTGGATCCGATGGTCCTTACTTGCTTTATGTGCTGTGACAAAGGCCATGACCAAAAGCCCCTTGGGAGGAAAGGGTTTAATTACATCCTTCAGGCGCTACAGTCGATCTTTGAGGGAAACCAAGGCAGGCTGGAACTCAGGGCAGGAACCTGGACACAGAAACTGATGCAGAGACCAGGGGAAAACACTGCCTTGGTCCCTAGGCTCTTGTACACTTAGTTATACCTATCTCCTCCCGGGTGGCATCACTCACAATGGGCTTGGGACCCGCCCTTACGTCAGTTGGAAAGTGAGAAAAAGTCCCACGGATGTGGCCACAGGCCATAGGATGAAGGCAGTCACTCCACCGAGCCTCCATCTGCCCAGGTGTGTCAAGTTGGCAACCAACGTTAGCTATCACGCTGAAGGTTGGCTTTCTAAAGCATCTCCTCGCCTTCGGTATAAATAGAAACATCAATTTTTGCATATTGTAGAGACTTTTATTTCTCCAGATGGTGACAGGGATGACGGTGTCCGTTCCCAATCTCCCACGGGCAGGGAGGGCACACCTGCCTGTGTGTGCCACGCATCCCCGGAAGCTATGTTATGCAAGCAACAGGAGAAGCCGAAAGTTAAAAAATGAATAGTTCCTCTACCCTCCTCGAAACTGAGCCTGTGAAGGGAAATTTGGTTGACTGTATGTGTTTTGGGCGGCTGAACTTTGAAGCCTACACTGTTGAGTGTTGCGTGTTCTGGGCTCTCATGTACTCTATATTTAATACCATATTTTGGAGAGTGAACTGACTTCATAAGTACTTTTTGCTTGCCCTGGAGATTACACACATTGGCCCAAATGGGCTTTTATTTTCCATTTTAATTTATACAGTATAAATACGAGGCTGGACTCCTTTAGAGTTAGAGGTTTCTCTGTGCAGATGTTTCTTAAAAGCCTTTTTCAATTCATACTGTTGGTTTAAAAAGAATTTCTTTTTATTAGCCTGGCTGAATGCCAAAATTGGGTTTTAAAAAAAAAAAAAAAAAAAAAAAAAAAAAAAAAACACTGTTGCATTTCGCTCAGAACTCCGAGTCCCGAGGCTTCCTGTCCATGTTCGTTCCCCACCCCCAGCCAAGACCGGCGGGAACTAAAGGGGATATAGCGCCATCTTGTGGCCATTGATGAGATGCAGAGAGGCGTCTCAGCTGGACTGGAGCGACCAGCCCAGGTCCTTTCCCCACAGGATTTCTTGATTTACTTATTTGCCTTTTATTCACCATTTGGCTCAATTCACCCTAGATCTCAGGTTGTTTGGTTTTATGGGAATTTTGCCCCAGTAGGAGAAGATAAACCCTACTGCATTCTGGCACGGAGGAAGGGCCGTAACTCATGCTTTGGGCTTTTATTGAATTCCTCATAAAAATAGTGTTGTGTAAGTAAGTCAGTAATAAGTCTGGGAAAAATTTCAAACCTTTCCCCTTAAAACGGAGACGGGAAGCAGGAAGGCCAAATAGGTTTTCTCTCATTAGCCTGGGCTTGAAGGTGTTAATCACTGGCTCGCACTAACTTGATTTGCTTAGTGTTTAAGGGGAACTGTGTAAATATTAACTGAGTACCCCCCTCTTCTGAGCGGGTATCAGTAGGCATCAAACCTGCTTGCATTGTTCCCAACTTCTAAAGGAAACTAGGAGGCATCAATTTGGTGCCGTATAATGGAGAAATGAACAGAATACAGAGAAGACAGGGTGACAGATGACACACCCAGCGTGACCCCAAGTGTGTAACGGCAAATGTGCATCAGAGCGTAGCTGTGTACACATGTACATTGTGTCATGTGAGGAGCGTGCATAGACTCAGAAACGCACCCAGAAAACAATATGCATATTAACATGTACCGTTCTATGTGTCATTATAATTGGTAACTATTTTCTCACCTTTCCCCATTTTTTTATCTTTTTTTTTCTTTTTCCCCTTCCCTTTCTCCACCTTGCTCCACCACCACCCCTCTCTCCAGCCCATAGGCTCGCTCTTTCTCTTTCTTTCTTTCTTTCTTTCTTTCTTTCTTTCTTTCTTTCTTTCTTCATTTCTCATTACAGATGATTGTGAGTCACCATGTGGTTGCTGGGATTGAACTCATGACCTCCAGAAGAGCAGCCATTGCTCCTAACCACTGAGCCATCTCACCAGTCCCCCCCCCCTCTTTTTTTCTTAACTGAGCATAAATTAAAACCTTAGATGGGAGAGGGGTTGGAGAGATGGCTCAACGGTTAAAATCACTTACTGCTCTTGAAAAGGTCCTGTGTACCGAGCCCCCATGGGGTGGCTCACAACCACCTGTAACTCCAGTTCTGAGGGATCTGATGCTCTCTTCTGACTTCCTTGGGAACCAAGCATTTACATGGTGCACACACATACAAGCAGGCAAAACCTTCATGCACACGTAAAAATAAATAATTTTAACCTAAATTCTTTGCAGCTTTTACAAGATCTCATGTCTGCTTGTTTGGGGGTTGATGACTTGTTTTGGTTTAGCTTTTTGTTTTGTTTTTTAAGATTTATTATTACATGTAGGTACACTGTAGCTGTTTTCAGACACAGCAGAAGTGAACATCAGATCTCATTACGAATGGTTGTGAGCCACCATGTGGTTGCTGGGATTTGAACTCAGGACCTTCGGAAGAACAGTCAGTGCTCTTACCCGCTGAGCCATCTCTCCAGCCCCCAGTTTTTTTTATTTTTCAAGACAGGGTTTCTCTGTCTTAGTCTTGGCTGTCCTGAAACCCACTCTGTAGACCAGGCTGGCTTCAAACTCAGGGATCTGCCTGTCTCTACCTCCCATGTGATGGGATTAAAGGCATGAGCCACCACACCCAGCTGTGGGCTTGTGTTTAATTAAGAAATACTAATCTTGGACTGGCGAGATGGCTCAGTGGTTAAGAGCACTGGCTGCTTTTCTGAAGGTCCTNAGTTCAAATCCCAGTCAACCACATGGTGGCTCACAACCATCCATAATGAAATCTGACACCCTCTTCTGGTGTGTCTGAAGACAGCTACAGGGTACTTACATAGAATAAAATAAATAAATCTCTATTACAGAAGGTAGAAACCTGGAAGGATTCCTGGCAGCTAGACGTGGAAGCGTGCATGAATATGAGCAACTTCAGGGAAACTCTACACAATTGCCCTTTACCAAAACTCCCTCTTTATCTCCAGCTTGCAGGTGCTTTTAACCTGACCGCTCAGGTTAGGGGCATTTATAGTGCAGAAGATTCACACGGGTGCACCCAGCCACACGTACACTGTCATTCAATACAGCAGCATCTGCAACAGCAAACGACAGAGAGCTAACAACAGAATGGCGGCGAATCTACAGATCTGTGTTAAAGAACACTGTTAGGCAGAAAAAAAATAAAAACAATAGGAAGACTTGTGGGTTTATGTGAATAATTGCCAAGATGTGTTGTCAAAACCCAAGGGTTTACGTGTTGTATTACAGGTAATAGACGGGAATGCACTGAATATGTACATCTGCTCGTGTGCAGAGTCAACCGTTAGAAAGGGGTGCTAACGGTGGGTACATAAATGAGCGGGAACAAACGTATCCGAGCATTTCAAACACACTGTCCTCAGTTTTAACTCCCTCAGAGTGGCGAGACCCACCCTGATGCTCCAAGCTGAATCCCACTGATGGGAGAAGGAACCATGTTCGGGCCAGGCCTAAGTCCTCTTTCTACCTTGGGTCTGTCACCGCTCTACAGGGGGGGCGGGGCCTGGAAGAATTGAGCCAATGAATGAGGCGAACCGAAGTCTCCTGCAGTAGCCAATCGGAGAGTTTAAAAGGTCAAACGAGTAAAGGTCTCGTGAGCTCCAGCTGTGGACAATCACCAGGACAACCTGCATGTGGCAAAAACATGTTTTTTTAATCCCACATAGAGGATATTTAACAACAGCGGGCAATAATGAGCAATCTGAAGTGAATCCGCTACACCTGGGAGCATCGCAAAAACACATTCCAAGAACAAGTCTGTGTTTTGAAAAAAGAAAAACAAACAAACAAACAAACAAAAAAAACGAGGTCACAAGACTCTTTGTTTTCTTGGAGTGTTCTCACAAGCACTAAAAATTCCCCTCACACAACTTTGTTCCTAGACCACATTCCCACAGTGTCCTTGAAAACACACGACCGTCTCAAACATGTGAGGTTTTATTTTGAATCTTGAAATAAAAAATTACATTCTGGTTAACAACATATTTGCATTCGTTTTAGAATTTAAAAAAAAAAAAAGTAGTGTGAAATGACCCACCCGTGGTTGCTTGCTTTCACCTCCCGAGGGCCCAAGAGCAGCCTGAGCCACTGGGAACCTATGAAATACATCGGTTGCTGGGTGTGAAGATTCTTAGCCTCGTTTTAAAACAAGGAAGGAAAAACCAGAAAGAGAGTGACTTGCTCATCCAGAAGTGTCCGGAATTAAAAACTAGGAGGTTGAAATTCTACAAGGGGATCTAACCACTATCTTTATGAGGTTTTGTCCTTGTCCTACAGGGGTGGTTTGAATGAAAATGGCCCATATAAGCCCTTAGGGAGAGGCACTATTAGGAGGTGTGGCCTTGCTGAAGAAAGTGTATCACCATGGGGTCAGGCTTTGAAGTCTCCTGTGCTCACGCTATGTCTAGTGTGGTGGATAGTCTTTCCTGCTGTCTTCAGATCAAGATGTAGAACTCTCAGCTCCTTCTCCAGTACCATGTCTGCCTGCACACTGCCATGTTTCCCACCATGACAATAATGGATTAAGCCATCCCCAATGCAATGTTTTGCTTTATTAGAGTTGCCATGGTCATGGTGTCTTTTCGAGGCAATAGAAACCCTACGACACCTAGTCTCTGGAATGTTTGATCTTATACAGTCCTCTGGTTTCAGGGTCTAGAAATTCCCATGCTTTTAATCTGGGCTTTCGAGTGACCCTTTCTTGGAGTTTGGGGAGGTAAACACATTGTGCCTAGAACTTCTGATATAGGATAGGGTCTAAGAATAAATACTTCCCATTCTCACCTCTACTCTAAGTGTGGTTTTGCTTAACTTTGTATCTCTAGTTTCTGATAGACGCTACTCACCAATTACAAGTTGGATGGATAGATGTTTGGATGGATAGAAGGATGGGTGGGTAGATGGGTGGATAGATGGATGAGTGAGTGGGTGGATGGAAGGATAGATGGATGGATGAGTGGGTGGGTGTGTGGGTGGATGAATGGATAAGAGGTGTATAGGTGAGTAGGTAGGTGGATAGATAGATGGATGAGTGAGTGGATGGATGGATAAGTGGGTAGATGCATAGATGGATGGATGAGTGGGTAGATGGATAGATGAGTAGATGGATGGATAAGTGGGTAGATGGATAGATGGATGGATGAGTGAGTGGATGATGGATAGTGGAGTATACTGGTACATAGATGTGTGAATAGACAGATGAATGGGTGAAGGAGTGAACAGGTAGGTGAACAGGTAGATGAAGAACTAAATGATGAACTTCGGAGTATGGTAGGTGCCCAAATTTATTATAGTTTAGACAATAAAACAAAAACAGTTTTTAAATACTTGATTTATAAATAGACTTGGTATAAATACAAAGTCATCTTGGTATGCTCCTGAGGAGGACACTGCATCCCTGTCACGGACCAGAGCTTCACACAATGGAAGGCTATAAACAGCAGGTGGCATCACATGAGGGTTTTGCAATAGAAGGTTCACAGGACACAACTGTCTCCATCACTCAGGCTTAAGCTGTTTGGAAATGGAAACAGTCATGCCCTGTGTATTACTTTATCCAAAAGATGCCAGGCTCCCTGCATGGGCCCAGATCATCTATTGGCCTCCGTTTGAGGCAGGTTGCCAGGATCCTTTCTGCCAAGGAATTTCTGCAGTCTTTCCAGCTAGTAAGTGAGCCAGTTCAGCAGATTTATTCTTGTTTGTAAAAGCCTCTGAATTTCCCCTGATCAAGTGGGAAGGCCTATGCACACTGGCTCTGAGGACAGTCAGGGAACAGCCAGTCACAGGCCTAGGCTGCATTCAAGGGTCTGATTCCAAAAAGGCCGCCTTCAGTGGTCCCTCCAGGGGAAACTTGGAGGTCACCTGGGAACCTCTAAGACAGTGGAGCTCAATCTTTCAACCTTCCTAACGCTGAGACCCTTTGATACAGTCCTCATGTTGTGGTGACCCCCCCCCCAACATTAAATTATTTCGTTGATATTTCATCACTGTAATGTTGCTACTGTTGTGAAACATAATGTAAATATCTGATATGCAGGATATCTGATATATCAGTCCTTGAGGTGAGAAGCTGACGCTCTATAGAAACAATAAGCCCCCAGGCCAGGAACCCTGTAACTGTTAAGTTTACTGTCTTGAGGAAAATGGCATAGTAAGCAGATGTCCTGAGAAAGCAAGCAAACCAATTCTCAATAGTAGGCCGGCAAACTGGGGCTTGGAAAGTCATTTACCCGTGAACCAAAAAAGCATCCAAAGGCCTCCCCACAGCCAGCACGCAGCAGCCAGCCCTCTTGTCCCAGTCTTCCTGTTGACAAGCAGGGTCACCTGTTACATTCAGGCGACAGAACCTTTGTGTATGGGTGGTCCTGTTCCCCAATTGGTTCTTGATCTGTCAGTAAAGACGCCATGGGCCAATCACTGGGCAAGAGAGATAGGCAGGCCTTCCAGGTCCCCGGAGGCAAGGAGAGAACCGAGTTCCTGATGCTTCCGATGGAGAAAAGGTGACCAGCCTTGTGAGACCTTGGGCGGAGCAGCCATTTGGGAACACTCCTACAGGCGGGAGGTCAGAAGTTTTTAGTTGGGATGTAACTGAGCTACTAAAGCTGAGGGCAGGTGGAGAAGTGCGGAAATAAGAATATTGATGAGGGCAAGCTTTTTCTGGCGGGCGCCCAGCAATTTTGTCAAAAGGCAAATTGAAATTGAACAGCTGTGCGTCTGTGTCTTTTATCTGTGGTTTCAAGGGAAGCTGAGTGTGGGCTGGTAGCGCTGCCCATTCATGATGCTCCTGCCTTGCTAGTGATACAGGCCTGCGCCACCTCACCGAGATTTCAGCTACCTTCTGGATGGAGCCTGGACCAGTTGCAGAAGCCACAAGCATCGCTGGCCATCTTGGTCCCTGAATGACTATCTGCATTCAGTCACTAAGCTGTCTTTTTATGGCCCAGTGCTATGACAACAGAAAAAAAAAAAGGGGTGGGGGAGAACACTCCCATTGTGTGAGGTATTACCCATCATGCCTTGCAGCAGTTAGCCAACCCTCAACGGGCTGTGTCAGGCTGACCCGACAGGATCTGCTCACCTGCCTCAAATGTTACCATCATAAAGCATGAGCAACTCTCTTCTCAGCCATCAGATCCAAACAGACCTCACTGGCTTTGGAAAGCTGGCCCGGTAAGCCTGTCACTACATGTGACAGGCTGTATGGCTCAGCAAAGATGCAGGGCAGGATTGGTAAACTCCGAGCGCTCCATAACACTCAGCATGTGTGTTCATTCATAAGACAGATACATTTACACTGTGCTGCCAATAGTCAAAGCATGATTTGACTAATAGGAGAGGGATTAAGTCTATACATAAAAGTTAATGAAAGCGTGACATTTCTCCTTATAACATTTAGATGGTCCTTCATACCCCTTGCCGGATGCTACTCCGTTTAAGCCCCGTAGCCCCAGCTTTCTGGGGTGGAAACCTTGTTTGTGGAGAAATGACTGGTTTCAAGGAATAATGGAAACCTCTTGGGTAGCCTTACGCTCAGGCAGCACCTTTCGCTTAGCTGTCTCCAGGTCCTGTCCAGGTTGCAAGTGTGGACTGTGTGTTATCTGACAGTGCAGACTCCAAGTCTGTTGCCAGGGTAACCAGACGAAGAAAGCTGTGGGATGGAATAAAATGTTTTATTTATCTTGTTTCCTGTTAAAGCTAGCAGAGCAGCCCCAAGGGGTGTGCTGGGTCATCAGTGGTGACTATTTAAGGATGAATGGATGGCTGGATATATAAAATCATTGTTAGCCCACAGGAAAACCACAGCTAAGATGTAATTCTTAGGCAGGTGTGGCCACTCACACCAGTAATCCCCGGACTCTACGGAGCTGAAGCAGAAGGATCACAATTTCAAGTCTAGCCTGAGTTATGGAATGAAAACCTTAAAAACAATAATAAAATCCACAAAATTATTCCTTTCCCCAAACTCTCCATCACAAATGAGACTATTACAGCTCCCCTCAGAGGGACACGCAAGAGAGCAAAACTACCCGCAAGTGCGAGAAATTGCTGTTATTAAGTAGTGCATGATTATTCAAGTACAATGAAGAGACATGACATCATTCCTAACAAAGTCAGGCTGGAGACTTACACCTACCATCTCAGCATTGGGATTGTATTTTGAGTTGTGGGCCGTCCTGGACTTCAGCATGAGATCCTGTTTCAAAAATTCCAAATACAAGGGTTGGAGAGACAGCTTAGCAGTTAAGAGCAGAGCACACAGGCTGCTCTTGAAGAGGACCTGAGTTCAAGTCCCAGCATTCACATCCAGTGGCTCACAAAGGCCTATAACTCCAGCTGAAGAGGAGCCACGCCCCCTCCTGGTCTTCAGCCCCGCCCTCTCCTGGCCTTCAGCCATGTCCTCTCTCTGCCTTCAGAATATTGTGCTCACATTCACATGCCCATACAGAGATACCCGCACATAATTAAAACATAAATATTTCTTAAAATACAAATACATAGTGTGCATATATAATTAAGAATAAAACATTTGCATACTTAACAGAGGAAATTAAAAATTGGTTAAATTAAATTACATCAACATGCCCCATTGCTGCCACCAATGAACTCAGAGCTACAGGCGCCTATGGCCATCTACCAAACTCTCGCTTTTCTAATATATAGATGGAAGTGTATCGTTTTGTGTTTTATTGGGACACTTACATTTATTACATAGTAGTCATTGAATCTGCTATAAAAATATCAATCAACAAGTTTGGTGATAGAATTACTCTTCTTTTTTTTTTTTTCTTCTTTATACTTCTCTGCAAACTTTTTTTTTTAAGTTTTTATTTATTATTATAAATAAGTATACTATAGCGGTCTTCAGACACACCAGAAGAGGGCATCAGATCTCATTATGGGTGGTTGTTAACCACCATGTGGTTGCTGGGATTTGAACTCAGGACCTTCGGAAAAGCAGTGAGTGCTCTTACCTGCTGAGCCATCTCACCAGCCCACTCTGCAAACTTTCTTTAACAAACACACAGAAGATTCTCTCTGATTTTGAAGTAGTAGAACAGGAAAAGTTCTGTTTCTGTCCACATATAACTTAACTTTGGACTAAGAAGTGACCAAGGGCTTTTTTAAGAAATCATTAACATCATAGAAAGATGGAGAGTAAATACAACCATGTAATATGCATGTCATATTCCACTCAAAAGACATAGCGGTAAAGTCAATATTTCCTCTTAAAATTCTTGATCAAACATCTCTCTTTTCTTTTTCTTTTTTTTTTGGTTTTTTGAGACAGGGTTTCTCTGTATAGCCCTGGCTGTCCTGGAACTTGCTTTGTAGACCAGGCTGGCCTTGAACTCAGAAATCCACCTGCCTCTGCCTCCCGTGTGGTGGGATTAAAGGCATGTGCCACCAAGCCCGGCTGCATGTATTGCTCAAATAGGAGTTGGATCACTGGCCTCTGTCTACCTTTTGTTTTCTCTGGCTTCAAGCAGGCACTGGCCCAATCTACCTCAAAATAGCAATAGAAGCTGCCCAGGGAGTGCCACTATTAGAAGATATGGCCCTGTTGGAGTAGGTGTGTCATTGTAGGTGTGGGCTTTAAGACCCTCAGCCTAGCTGCCTGTAAGCCAGTCCTTATAAGAGTTGTCTGTGGGGGCTGGGAAGATGGCTCAGCAGTTAAGAGCACTGTTAAGAGCACTGGCTGCTCTTTCAGAGGTCCTGAGTTCAATTCCCAATTTTTAAAAAAAAAAAGAGTTGCCTGGGTCATGGTGTCCGTTCACAGCAGTAAAACCAGTTCTAAGACAGATGCATGTTCAGAACACACCAGCACTTCTCCACAAAGCACCTGTGTCTCCTAACTTTGTTTCATTTTCTTTTTGCATTCACGTGTCAGTCATATGGAAAGGGGTCGGGTGGGTACACTAAAGCACGCGCGCACATGTGTGTGTGTGTGTGTGTGTGTGTGTGTGTGTGTCTGTGTGTTTAGAGGCTCAAGGACTTCAGTTCTCTTCTCCCACCTTGCGGGTCCCCAGAATCCAGTTGGGTTGTAAGGCTTGTCAGCCAGAGCCTTTTATCACTGAGCCTTAACCTCTCCCAGTTTCCGAGGCAGGAGGACCTCAGCAGGATGGCTTCCTGGGTGTTAGAGCAGTTCCACTGAGTGTTCCACGTTTGTAAGACCTAGGCTTGGTTCAATCTGCTGCTCCCATCCTCAATGTCTTCATTTTACAGGGCGCTCCACAAGTCAGGTAGTTTATCGGGGACTGGATGAGTCGTCTTGGAGCTACTTCCTTACAAACAGGCACGTCAGCTATGGCGTTCTTGCAATATTTTCGAACATTCTCGGAAGGAAAATAAGCCTCAGGTCTTGAATTCTACCTTAGTCATAACAGACAAGAGTCCTAGTCTAAAATCCCGCTAGACTTCTTTCACCTACTTTTGAATCTGTTTTCCCTGTGAGCTAATGGAAATTTCACTAAAGAACCGTTTGTTTAGCTTAAAACTCCTCCTGGCCCAGTACTGTATCTGGCTCCTAAGAGGTACGCAGTACACGTACAGCTACAAAACCACTAAAACCTGTGTTTGTCTTGGGATGCTTTCTAGTAACAATGTACACGAAAATCAGACCAAATCGCTCCTGAAAACACATATAACTAGCTAGTCCTAGGGGTGCCTTCAGGACTATGTTCAAAGTCTGTGTGGGCCTCATAGTGTGAACAGACGTTAAGGTCAACCTGGGGAACTTCTGAGATCCTGCCTTAACCTAAGAAGTAAGAAGGCGGCCGTGGATGTAGCTCAGCCAGCATAGGTTGTCTAGAATGTACAAAGGCCCTGTGTGGGCGCCATAGTCCTGCAAAAGGAAACACAGTATCTAAGTAGGTAGACTCCTCCACAGGATCAGGCGTAATGTGGGGGACATTTCTAGACACTGCGTCAAGGTGGTCTTTCATTTTCTCAAGATGGTCACCAGGAATATGACATCGGAGAGCCACCTGGCCTTTGTGACACTAACTGCATCTTTAGATACATTTAAATGCTTCTGATTTTCAGAAAGGCTTTTTCCACCTCATCCCTGCCTGAGTCCTCAGAGGGTCAGATTGCTTCAGACCACAGAAACATCTCACTTTCTCATGACAGAAGACATTCAGACAAATGGAGTCGTCAGGCCAGGAACCTGCAAGGACTGAATCAAGGATCCCACCCAGCATTCCGTGCGCTGCACACACACTGCACAAGTGAAGGGCTTGCAGGCATCTTTTCTCCTGCCAAAGTGCCACAGGGCAAGAGAGATTGTATAATTCCCAGGCTTGCTGCCTCCCCTCAAAAATGAATGAATTTCCAAAATAACAGTTTCAAAGCCTGTGCATAATTTAAAAAAAGACATTGCTGATAAACAACACGATGACATTTGCATAACCAGATGCTGGCAAATACGATCACTGTGTCACTGGGTCATCTAAAGTTTAGTGTGTCCTTAAACACACTGCTTTGCACTAAACAAAAGAGCAGTTGGTGACAAAGCAGGGACGGCAAACGCAAAAGACTCGCTATTGGCAGCAGGAACACAAGGGATCCTTTAAAAACCATTTGATCCAAAGGAGAAGTGGAGGAAGAGAAATATCTTAACAGTATTAAAATCCCAGACAAAACACTGCCAAGAAACGGGAGGGCGTTATTTACCCCCATCCAAGCCCAAGGTAGCTGGGTAATTAGTTTTCTTTAAACAACAGCTTGCTTTGCTGACATCTCAGTTTTCAGAAGCAGCTGTTAGCCAAATATAGTCCTGTTTATTCGCTCCCTAGAAGGTTGTTTTAAAAAGCTTCTTCTGGTAAAAATGTTGCAACGTGTAATTGGGAACATCATGAGAAGGAGGGTTATGATAGTTGTGTTCAAATAAACATCTGCTTAAGTCCGGTTTTCTGTTTGTGAATAATCCTTTTATTCCATGCCATTAGGCACATTAAATTATTGAGTCCTCCCTGTTTTGGGCCATGCTGGATTCCAAATCTAATAGGAGAAATTTCTCGAGGCTGAGTTCTTTGTTCTGGTGTGTAATAATACAGCTAGTGTCTGCCACGTGGCTGGAAGGAAGCAGGTTTGTCCTCGGTTACTAGGAAGACAGAAAAATACGAAAATTACCATACGGTAACTCATAATCACAGTTCTCAGGCTGAGTGAGGCAGGATTACAGAGGCCAGCCTGGCTAGTGCTGAGAGCCTTTCCAGCAAAATGCTACAGCATCTGAGATGTCATTAGATCATCCATCAAACACTCTGAAGAATGAGCTTCCAAGGAGTGGGCTAGGCATGGCCAATTTAGTCAGTAGTTGGCTTACTCGGTTGCCTTTTCAAGTCTGATGTCTGGGAACCAAAAGCCCGTTTTAGACGCCCTTCTCAGAGCCAGCAGCTAACCTCTCTTCAGAAGCTGAGGGGTTCTTATTGTGGTGTGCAATGGGTTCCAAGCTGTTGTCTAGGCTGGGTCGAGAACTCCTGTCTAGTCATCCTCCTTCCTCAGACTCTCAAGGGCTCAGATTCCGCCTGACTGGAACGTTTGCCCCACATTCTTCGCTTCCATTGCTGACTACACAGAACTTCCCTAGGACTAAATCTTGTCCATTTCGAGTTTTCTGAACCAGGAGCCAGAAAGCCCAAGTTCCATTTCCAACTGCTGCCTAAGTCTGTAGCCTTCTTGTGGAAGAAAACAAAGGACTAGATCATGTCCAGCAGTCTGTTTTGGAGGGTATGACTTTGATGAGGGAGATTTTACTGCTCAAAGTGGGCGAGGTAACCAAAGATGGGGTAAGCATGCATGTCGGTTCTGAGCTCCTTGGCATGGGTGAGAGCTTATCCCAGTCCGCTGTGGTTGCAGACTGATGTTGGTTAAATGTGCCTTGTTCTGTGTCCTCGGAAATGCTCATCTCTTCATGCTAACTCACTCTCCCTCAGTGCGATTGGCTGTGTTCTCAACCTTCCTAACGCTGTAACCCTTTAATAGGGTGGTGAGCCCCCACCCCACCCATAAAATTATTTGTCACTGCTACTTCCTAACTGTAACTTTGCTGTTACGAAATGCCATGTAAATATCTGATGTGCAGGACGTCTGTTATGCAATCCCCAGGAAAGGGCTGCCCAACCCCCTAAGGGGGTCTCGACCCACAGGTTGAGAACCACACCTTAGCGCTTGTTCCCGACAGGCTTTTACAGTCCAAGATCATTTTTTGGAACTCCTCAGACTCAAGCAAGATTTGAATTCTCAAAGCAGCCAACTCTTCGGCAGGCCTTCCTGTGCTTGGGGACGCCTGTCCCTCCCTCCCGCCCCCACTGAGACCAATGGAGTGCTGCAGGGGACGAAACCTCTACTATACAGAACATGATACAGCAATCATTCATTCTCATGGGTTTATATCCACAGGGGGGAAAAATTTTTTTTTAAAAGATTTCTGTAGCCCAGCTGTCCTGGAACTCAGGTCTGTAGAGCAGGCTGGCCTCCAACTCAAGAGGTGGGACTGTCTCTGCTGGAATTAAAGGTTGTGCAGCACCACCTCCTGGCTACCCACATTTTTATAGTGTATAAACTGGAAACAGCACCCCAGCCATTTAATCGCTACCTCATTCCTTCCGAACGCAAAGTGCTAACAGTTGTTAGCTGACAAACCAGTGCGCCCGCGTTTGCTTCCCAGTTACTTCCCAGCAGAGAACTGGGTTAGCGCAAGCAATCTTATAAGAAATTAAAGCATCATCATGAGAGAATTTGTTAACGTCACGTGTGCTTCAAATCGGTAGTTCTCAAGTCATGTGACACTAATCACCGTATTAGTCAGGTCACTTGAAATGAAAATGTCAGCAAGACAAGCCAAAGTATAGGAAACCTGGCGGGGGGGCGAAGGACCAAATTCACAACTCATGCTCCGAAGGGAGATATATTAGGAGGCTTGGATTTCAAGGTGATGCTGCAGGAACAGAGCCCATGATCAACCCCAGCACCAGCACAGGTTCTGCAGCAGCTGGTGTTTGCTGACCACTCTACTGATCTGTCTTGGGAGTAGAGTCAGCGGCAGGGTTGAAAACCTCCAGGATGCTCTCTGACACTGGAGTGCCCTAACCGCGTGAGATGTGGCTGCTGACTACTTCAGTGAACTTCTTCCCTCCAACTGAAGTCTCTACAACCAGGAGCATCAGGGCTCAGGGCTGGGGAGCTTCCCCGACTCCAGCAAACGCAGGAGGCTGAGGCTGAGCTACTGGTATAAACCGAGCCAGCCACAGGAACCGGAGCTCAGTCTTACCGAGATCCTCCAAACAGCAAACGTAAGCATCGCAGCCTTTAACTCTAAGAAGAGCAGTCGTCTCAGGCATCCCTTTGACTGCTAGCAGATAAGTCAGGCTGCGTCTAAGAATCACACTGAGCAGCACAGCCATACCACTCCATTTCCAAAGTGAGGAATCTCAGCTAAATATCTGGACAAGGACATTTTTAGACACTGCTAAGAGAGGACAGGAGATTTTAAGCCATTTTTCAAATTGGATTTGGAAGCCAAGGCAAATCCTCTAACCTAACTCTGACCACACACAGCACAGGAATCCAACTGGACAAACAGCCTTAACAACAAACCTAAAAAGAGGGAGTCTTCATAAATGTTCTAAGCTGTCCTGCTCTGGACAGCCCTTGCTCTCTAGCTGCAAAACCCAGCCGACTTTGGTGCACTTCCGTTTTGGGGTCATAACTCTAGACATCCTCAGGTCTTTGGCCTTCTCATCCCAAATGCTTAAGCACAAGTAGAGAAACACTGTCTGAAGAGGGTTGTAGTTTCCGAATGGCAGGAAACTGACCAGGAAACGTATATATCCAGAACACAAAAGCACTTGAAAGCGTCACGAGGCCTGAGCTCAGCTCCTTCAACTGTGCTCCGAGCTGCAGGAATGGCTGCCGGTAAGTCTGGGGAGACTCAAGTCTCCCCAGTTCCCCGCGGTACACTTGTGTTACAGTAACAAACAGCCACCACAGTGACATCTGCACATATACAGAATTATATTTAAATTCATATGGAATAATATTTACATGTTAATTAAGTTATATGTAGGAAATGAAGAAAAGTCCAGATGACGGTTTACAAACAAAGAAAACTATACAAGACAGGAAGAGAGCCAACGGTAAACACCACGATCTTCCCTCCCCTGCGACAGGACCAGCAGACAGGGACATCCATTCAGAGAGCTACATCTTCTTAATCTGATTGTCCAAGTCATCAAAGTACGGGTGCTTCAGGGCCATTTTGCCAGAGATTCGTTTGGCAGGATCATAGACTAGCATTTTCTAGAGAGAAAAAGAGAAATAAAACTTAGAAGCCTGCCCTCTATTTACTCCTCCAAGATACTTAAATCACACACAGACACCTTGGAAACCTGTTATAAATTATAAGATAAGCACCCAGACAGCTTAAAACCAAAACATAAACCTTCAAATTATCTAGCTAATTATATCTACTCTGGAAATTAAATGTCCATCTGTTATTCACAACTGAAAAAGTAACAATCAGTTATAGTGTTTCATGATAGTGTCCACACAACCCCTTCGTCGAGCCAACAAAGGAAAAACCCCACAGCATTTTTATAAACACAGCTACAATAGATGGACTAATTACAGTAAACTAATTTAAATACTCCAGATCTTAAATCTGATCATGCACATTATCTTCAGAGAAAACTCAATCAATAAATAAAGGAGCTGGAGAGATGGCTCAGTGATTAAGAGCGATGACTACTCTTCCAGAGGTCCTGAGTTCAACTCCCAGCAGTCACATGGTGGCTCACAACCATCTGTAATGGGATCCAATGCCCTCTTCTGCTGTGTCTGAGGACAGCAACAGTGTATTTGCATATATAAAATAAATAAGTAAATTTTTAAAAAAGAAAACAAATATGAAGGCCTTAAGGATCTGTCTGTCAGTCCTCACAGACATATGAGAAAGATGTGCCACACTGTTTGGATTAAGACACCAAGTCTTTCAAGGACAGCGAGAAACTTGCCTGGATCCATCAATGTGGGAGAAAATAAACTGAAGCCAAGTCTCATCAATAATCCAGTGGTCTCCAACTGTGGCAGTTTACTTCTGGGGTCCTGCGATAGATGCAGACCCTGCTAACTTGGCAGTCTGCCGCTGGAGTGGAGGACAGGACAATGCCGGCCACAGTGCACAGCAGGTGGCAGGGCCACAGCAAGCTTAGCTATTTTGGGATGTCAGCTCAACAGAGGAAATTGGTGCACAGGACTGATTTTTGTTAAGTGAAGTCCTTTGTTTAAAGACTGAGAAGTAGGGATGCAGCTCAACAGTCAATGACCAACCAACCTCCGACACCACCCAAGAAAGCTCTGCCTTCTATCCATAGCCCACAGCAACACACACACACACACACACACCACAAAGCTAATAACTTTAGATAGTACCAGCAGATTGGACCCAGGAAAGGGGAAGACTTCTTTTTTTTTTTTTGGTTTTTCGAGACAGGGTTTCTCTGTGTAGCCCTGGCTGTCCTGGAACTCACTCTGTAGACCAGGCTGGCCTCGAACT
>NC_034598.1:34418462-34434185 GCF_900095145.1 Mus pahari
TTTGGTTTTTTCGAGACAGGGTTTCTCTGTATAGCCCTGGCTGTCCTGGAACTCACTCTGTAGACCAGGCTGGCCTCGAACTCAGAAATCCGCCTGTCTCTGCCTCCCGAGTGCTGGGATTAAAGGCGTGCGCCACCACGCCCGGCTTACTTGATTCCTTCTACAAACTCAGATTTTAAACACTGCTCTACCTATAGCAAACTTCCTAAAGGAGGCCTTTGTTTATTAATCCTGAACAGTAATTTTGTTCTTTGCATTGCTAATAGCATGCACCAAGCCAACTGAAGAAAATCAGAATTAATTAGTCTTTGCTAGCCTTTCTGAGAGAATACTAGGCCAGACCTGAGCAATGGAGTTATGCTGTCAAAAGCCTGAACAGCTCGGTTTCCTAAGCAGTCAACAGTGCACACCAATGAACTGAGGGGCTCAGTAGTGTGTTCACAAAGAGGAGTCACCGTAACTCATCAACACACTCTCAAGCAAGAAGATTGAGAGTCCAGCCTCTCCTCCCGGAGGAGAAGTAAATGACAAAGTCCAACACCAGAGGCTCCTCCGACCACCAGGCACTTCACACCTCAAAGGCAGCTGCTGTGTCTTCCTGCTGACAAGTCCAGGACTGAGCATGTTCAGTCACCCCTACCTGTCACTACGGACACCCAAGGGCACCCCGCTCGAGTCATAAAGAACAGCTCACGTACTGAGAGCAAATCCAAGCCGTTCTCATCCAGGTTCTTGACGTGGGATGCGAGGCTCCCTGGCTTCCACTTGGGAAAGGTGTTCTTGTAGTCCTGCAGGGACTCTACTTCTGGCCACACTTCGTTGTTAGGAGTGCCCAGAGCTCTGAAAGAAAAGCAAGACTCTTATCACATACATGGTGCCTTTATTATTTAACCGTACAGGCTCGTAACAGCTTGGGCATAGAACACAATTACCTAAAGATCCTGAAGAGCTGGTCAATCTCTGAATCGCCATGGAAAAGCGGCTTCTTGGTTGCCAGTTCTGCAAATATGGTCCCTATACTCCAGATGTCAACCGGAGTGGAGTAACGAGCCGAGCCCAGCAACACTTCTGGAGATCGGTACCACAGCGTCACTACCTGGTGCAAGACAGACCACACACGGTTGTCTTTTAGGAAGCTGTGCAGGTGTCACCAGGAACTTAAGACAATTAGCTATATGCAAATTACTAAGTTGAGGCTATTTTATTTCTGACTTTTGCTCATTAGTGGGTAAGTACCACAAACCTCTTGCTTTTCAAATCATTAAAGTCAAAGGACCAAAGCAACTGTATCCTGGCTGGGCATATACCTGGGTGGCATACACCTTTAATACCTGGAGGCAGAGTTTGAGGCCAGCCTGGTCTAAGCGCTAGTCCTAGGACAGCCAGGGCTACACAGTGAGATTCTGCCTCAGAAAAGAGAAAGAGGCAGAGACAGAACAACTTTCCTTTCAACTTAAAGAAAAAGCACTAACTAGCAATGATGGTTTAGAAATGACACTGTACAAAGGGCACGGCTTGATTACATGGTAAGATGGCAGCTACAATTAACATGAATAAGAAATCTAAGCCAAAGCGAGAGGAGGGGGACTCAAATGATTAGTGATTTAGAACTACAGTTTATTTATCAAAATAGTGAATAAACTCAATGAACAACGCAAATGAGGTCAGCAGCAGTTACAGCCATTAAAGAAGATTCATATCATAAACTGAAAAATAAAAAAGAAGAAACAAGACAGGACTGGGAAGGTTGCTCAGGCAGAACGTGCAGGACCAGGGTCCCAGCACGGCCTTCAGCAGGCACAGCAGGGCACACATCTGTGTAATCTTAGCACCCAGAGAATGAGGCCAGTCAGGGCTACAGGAGACCCTGCCTCAAAATTCAAAGGACACAAGGGGGACTGACACTGTAGACTCCGGGTTCACACCTCCCAAGATGCCAATGTTCCTATATTATACAAGTCAATGCCCTTTCAGAAATACCAGAGGAACTTAGTCTGGTGGTGTAGACCTACAATCCCAGCTACTGGGAAAGCCTCTGTAGGAATCCCAGGCCCAAAGTCTATCTACGTCAGTGACCTCAGGGCCAACTAGGGCAAGTCAGTGAGACTTTCTCAAAACAAGGAGCAGTGTGGTGTGTGTGTGTGTGTGTGTGTGTGTGTATGTGTGTGTGTGTGTGTGTGTCCCGTGGTTCAAGTCCCATTGCAGAGAAAAATAATAAAACAGACAACCACATGAGATGCCACTGACAAAGCCTAATGACAGGGCCAAGGGCACAGCCCAGTGACAGGACATCCAAGCAACACGGGCCAAAGACTAGGGTTCAATCCTTAGTGCTCCCTCCCCCAGCTAGCGGAGGCTGGCTCCTAAATCTATCACAATAATATACCTCACACAGCAAAACCTGTCTTTTAATTGATCTGAATGACCACAGCAGGTCCAATCAGGAGGAAGCACAGCTCTGGGAAGATCAACACAGAGAAACGAGAACCCCCAAAACTACAATAAGCCCCTTCCTGAAGGTCTCCCCACAGCCATCAATCTCTCCTGACAAATATGCCAAAGGGTCTATCTCCCTTTTCACAGACCATACAAACAAGAGTGAAGTGATAATAAAAAAGCAATAAGCAATACTACCAGAACAGAACTTTTTTTTTTTTTGGTTTTTGGAGACAGGGTTTCTCTGTGTAGCCCTGGCTGTCCTGGAACTCACTCTGTAGACCAGGCTGGCCTCGAACTCAGAAATCCACCTGCCTCTGCCTCCCAAGTGCTGGGATCAAAGGCATACGCCACCACGCCCGGCTAGAACAGAGCTTTTTGTTTGGTTTTCTGAGACAAGGTTTCTGTGTAGCCCTGGGTGTTCAGGAACTTGCTCTATAGACCAGGCTGGCCTTGAACTCAAGAGATCTGCCTGCCTCTGCCTCCCAAGTGCTGGGATTAAAGGTATGCACTGCCACTGCCTGGCTGCAGAAATGTTTTTCTATCTAAGTATTTCTATCTTGGCTTAAAGACGAGAGGGAGGCAGCAAGCACACACCACTCAGGGCTCTCCTTACCTCATGCGTGTACACTCTTATTGGTATTCCAAACGCTCTGGCAAGGCCGAAATCAGCCAGTTTGATTGTCCCTTTGTCATCAATCAATAGATTCTGAGGTTTCAAGTCTCTGTGAAGAACTCGTCGGGAGTGGCAGAACACAATCCCCTGGAGGATTTGGTACAAGTAACTCTAGAAAAGAAACAAGCAAGTTAGAAACTCCATCATTCCACAGGACTCCTAGGTGCAAAGATTTCTGAGAAAATAAATTATGATGCAGAGAAAATAATGTAGCTACCACAAGGCCTTTCAGGCCTCTTTAAACAGGTGGACATACAGTTATGTGTGTATCTATACCCACATGAGCATTTAAAATTTTGGCCCCTGTCTTTAAGTCACATGTTAGCTTTCTGTGCAGAAGTTTCCTCAACATTCGTGTCAACTGTTTCTATCCTGAATAAAGTTGTTCTTTTCCATTTCTGTCACTTCACACATACATTTCCTCTTTTGAGACAACAGGAAAATACGTAAAACAGCTTAAACTGGGGATCTGTAAAAGTTTATTCATAACCCAATTCTCTAGTGTGTGCATGCCCGCACGTGTAGACTCTTACACTCTTCAATGTAGGTACCCAAGTGACAGGCAGAAGTCAGTGTATTCCTCTATTGTTTCCACCTTTGTTTTTGAGATATTTCTCATTAAAACTGAAGTTCACCATTTTGATCAAAATGGCTGGCCCCAGACACAACATGGCCATCCCACCCCCAATGCCTGCCTCTGTGCCTCTGTCCTTCAGCCTCTGGGCTTATAGATGTACACACTACCACACCACCTCCATATGGAAACTGGGAACCAGAACTCAGTTCCTCGTGCTTGCACCATAAGCACTTTCCCACTGGGATGTCCCCCAAGCCTTCCAATCTTAAAGCAAAAGGAATCTTTATGCTATCCATAATTTAGGAAAAGTTTGGAGATAGGAGAGAGCAGAAAAATATTGACATTATTCTAAAACATATGATCTTATATATTATGGCTTCAACAAAACAAAACAAAAAACCCACTAAGAACACTCTGTTGGATAGTGTTATGTCAACTTGACAGAAGCTAGAGTTATTGGAGAGGGAGCTTCAATTGAGAAAACGCCTCCATAAGATCAGGCTGTAAGCAAGCTTGTAAGGCATTTTCTTAATTAGTAATTGCTGGGAGAGGGCCCAGCTCACCATGGGTGGGGCCATCCCTGGGCTGGTGGTCCCGGGTTCTAAAAGGAAGCAGGCTGAGCAAGCCATGAGGAGCAAGCTAGTGAGCAGCACCTTTCCATAGCCCTTGCATCAGCTTCTGCCTCCAGGTTCCTGGCCATGAGCTCCGGCCTGACTCCCTGGAGTGATGAACAATTTTATGCAAGTGTAAGCCAGATGGACACTTTCCTCCCCAAGTTGCTGCAGCCATAGCCTGCATCACAGCAGCAGCCATACACAGTGTAAGCACTGGCAAGGGTGGGTGTTAGTAGTCACCGTGCGGTAGTAATAACCACTTTTGAAATCACTGAAATACAGAAAGTTGAGTGAATATGTACAGGCTGTGCAAAAATGAATAAACACAATAATAAGTTAAATGTCAAATAGAATAACTGTAATAAAACCCTTCCCATAATACACTGAGACTATTTTAAAGATACATACAGTCAAGTCTTGGTAACAATGTAATAAAATAGTAACTGATTTTTAGAGACCCTATAACCCTATCTACCAAGATCTTAAATATAAACACATATTTTATTGCAAGTCCAAGAACCCCTCTCTAAAATGACAAATAGTGGTGGGCGTGGTGGCGCATGCCTACAATGCCCACACTTGGGAGACAGGCTGGAGGATGAGAGTTAAGGGCGGCCTGGGCTGCAGAATGAACCTCCACCATATCTCATGACGATGCACTGCAGCCATCACTAAAGTAGGAAGCAATCTAAGTGAAATGGTTTACTAAATGTGCAAAGTATTAAACCATTACGAAACAAGAGACATGAGAGGCTAACTACCATGTGTGCAGGACACACGCAGAATGATCCTATCTGGTTTAGAGTCATACAAAGCCAACGTGAAAATCTCAAGGCATGGACAGAGTTCAGTGGAAAAATAAAGCCGGTTTAAGGTTCAGACCTTGGTAAACGTGGCTGAGAGTAAGGCTTGCCCAGTTACATACAATGCCCTGAACCCAATACCCAATACCACACACAAAGAATAAATACATTTATAATTTAACTGGAATACAATTGTTTACATTAACCAAAGCCTATTTGTTAGAGTAAGACCACTTAGCATCAACACCAGGCTCAGGCTGCTGTCACCAATCTGCACATAACTGTTGTAGCATGTCCTGTCCCCAGCAATGTGATACATAGGCCATAGGGTAGCACTTAGGTCCTCAGACACTACTTTTCACTTCTAGAACCATCTGGAAATGATGATGATCTCATCCGGTGGACGGAAGGAAAAGAAAATGCTGTCTCTTTTCTTACAGTTTTTCTAAGATGCAGCCACAAAACACAAGGATGGAGCCCACATTCAGAGGGCGTATTAGTAAAAGCTCGCAACTCTTTACCTTAACGAGAGAAGAATCCATGAACTGCCCAGGAGGGATGGAGTCCAGGTACTTCTTGAGGTCCATGGACAGGAACTCAAAGATGAGATACAGCCTGGAGTCCTGCATGAGCACATCCTGCAGGCTGAGCAGAGCAAGCGTGAGTCCAGCAAGCAGCCTGCCTCTACTTCCACACAGCACAAGTGCTCCTAACAATGACCTTCACCCTGAAGCAGAACTTGAGGACGGAAGCGGAGGACAATAATCCACAGCTTCCTATGCAGGAGGCGCTAGCTCACACCGCCTGCCGCATTCCCAAAGCTGGCTGCTTGGGGACAGTAAAGCTGCTCCCTAGTCCCAGCCCCAGGGCAACAATAGTTAGAACCCAGGTCAGGGGCAGAGGCCACCAGAGGTGATAAGGCAAGGTTAAGGCAAAGATCTCTAAATTCAAAGGATGGAGTGAGCACAAGGTCAACCTGGGTGACTCTGAGAGTGCTAGAGACTGGGTGCGGTGGTTTAAACCCATAATCCCGGCACTTGGGAGTTAGAAGACAGCAGTAAATTCCAGGCCAACCTGGGTGAGCTAGAGTAAAATCCTGTCTTAATAATTTCAAAACCCCATATTAGGAGGCCAGAGGCTCAGTGGTAGAGAGCTCTCTTAGCTCTACCCAAAGGCCTGGGATCAGTCCCTCCTACCAACAGAAATTCTAATGAAGAAGACAACTTCTTCCTCAAAGACCCAGCCCAAGTAAGTCAATAAAGCATAGCTTATCTACCTCACCCCTCAGCCCAGCTACTGGTCTCAGGAGCCTTTGGGGACCTGGGCCCTAAAAGTAGGATCTGACCAAGCTCCCCATGGAAGGGCTCCCAGGGCTGTGCCCTGCTCCTCTAGCCAATTCTAGCACCATGTCTCAAATTCTCCAAACATAAACAAAGTAGGACTCCACCCCACTTGAACCAGAAAATACGTTAAAATTTCCATATTAAAACAGATTTGCACGGGGAGAATGGTTTCAGTTCCAACACAGCACACCTGACTATGTTTGGATGTCGAAGTTCTTTTAATAGAGAGATTTCCCGAATTGCAGTACTGGGCACGCCTTCTTCCTCGCTTTCGAGTCTGATTTTCTTCATGGCCACTATCTGGCCAGTGATTCTGTGTCTACCCTTATACACCACACCATAAGTACCTGAAATAAAGCAAAGAGATTTTTAAAGTTGAACTCTCTGAGTATCGCATGAGAGAATGCCAGCCGCAGTCAGATAGGCCCCCTCACACATCATTAAACCCTCACTGCTTTCAAAAAGGAACTGAAGATAACTACAATCTAACGCATACATGGTTGGGAAATAAAACTCACTGAGTCACCCTCCCAGTTAAGCTTCCTTCACATGAACACGTGAAGATTGCAGCACATGAACATTAGGACATGGATCAAGTTGAAATTCACCTATCAAATATCCTGCATGTAGACGCTACATCAAAAACTTAAGATTGGAAATCAGTCCCAAGAGGAGGCACTGTGAAACTTCCAAAAAACTGTACTGACTTAGGATCTCCTTGAGATGTTACACATATCTCACAGTGCAGTCACTCACTACTCCTCACCCGGCAGAGTGGAGACAGAAACACCACGCATTTTCATTAAACCCAATAAAGCTGCTCTCTTTTACTAGAGTGCGAAGCCTCCTACCCGCTGGGAATGTGGACAACACTAACCTGGGTGTCCCATGAACAGCAGTGGCAGGAAGAAAAGACACCAGGGGTGTGGCAGACACAGAGAGATAGGCTAATCAGGCACCTCACACCCAGGCTACTCCAGGTATGGAATCTCCAGCTACCTATAAACTTCGTTGAAAAGCTTTTCGTGGCATCGGTATAGCTTCAGCAATGACTACAGCACCAGGCCTGGTGACACACAGCTCTGGTCACTGCTGCTTGTAAGACTGAGGCAGGAGAATTCCAAGTTGGAGACAAGCCTGGAGAACTTAGTAAGACCCTGTCTTGAAAGTCAAAGATCCCCATGTCTACACGCCTGTAATCCTATCACTTGAGAAAAGTTGAGGCAAGGTTAGACCTTGTCCAGAAGAAACTCAACAAAGGGTGAGGGCAGCTTCTTCCAAACAAAGGTGGAAGCTACTCCACAGCATTTACTGGCTCTAAGACTGCATCCCAGTAACCAACTGCCGAGACGATTAAGCAGCTTGCTGTCCACATAAGCTTTATGCCAGCATTCTTTAAATTCCAGGACTGTTTTGTTTTCCTAAGCACTACAGTTATTTTAATATTACTTCCAATAAAAATCCTAGGTGATTAAATAACCAAGTTATTCCAGATATAAACAACTGACAACATTCTGTCTGCGAAATCTGTGAGCTCACATATTCCCGAACGGTGGATATCATGCTTGTCTGAAGCACACAAGTACCTAAGCCTCGAGCAAGCTGGCACTATCTGAGCAGTCACAATTAGTAAGGTAAGCAGTGATCACCCAGGATTCCTTCTGGCATCTTGTTCCCTCCCAGTGTCCTGCTGCATTTCTTTTTTTTTTTCCTCGTTTTTTCAAGACAGGGTTTCTCTGTGTAGTCCTGGAACTCACTTTGTAGACCAGGCTGGCCTCGAACTCAGAAATCCACCTGCCTCTGCCTCCCAAGTGCTGGGACTAAAGGCATGCGCCACCGCACCCGGCTTGCATTTCTTGACGAATGTGCAGAACTAACTCAGGAATGGCTGTCAAGAACACACAGTAACTGCTGATTCATAGACAACACAGAACGGCTTGTTTTGAGTATCTCAACTCCTGGCTCTTCTCAGTTAACTGCAACAGAGCTAACGAAGCGCCCGGAAGAACACTATTCATAAGCTGAACAGTAGATGCTCTGAAATTAAATATCTGTTTTAGATCTGGAAGTATTTTTTTTTTAAAGATTTATTATTATATCTAAGTTCACTGTAGCAGTCTTCAGATGCACCAGAAGAGGTCATCAGATCTCATTACGGATGGTTGTGAGCCACCATGTGGTTGCTGGGATTTGAACTCGGGACCTTTGGAAGAACAGTCGGTGCTCTTAACCACTGAGCCATCTCTCCAGCCCGATCCGGAAGTATTTTAAGTAATAAATAATTGAGGAGGAGAAAGTATCAAGTAAGGCTGGGGAGGCTCGGGGTTTAGACCGCACTGCCCTTGCAGAGGACCAGTAACCCACACCAGAGCTCAGCCTCCTGTAAATCCAATCCCAGAGGCAACACTTCTGGCCTCCATGGGCTATGCACACCTGTATGAATGAGCGCACACATGCGTCCGCGCACACGCACACATGCACTGAACTTTAGCAAATGTGATACAAGTAAAAGCAAGGATAAGATCCCAGTTATCCTGGGGTAAAGTCCTGATAACACTGCCTGGTAAGTAAAGCCAATAAACCTCAATCAAAGCCAAATGTTTCTAGAGTGCTTTCTCAATGCCAAGGAAGGCCCCATCACCCACATGTAGCCAGGCAGCTGTGTCATCTGAAGACTGTCTCGCTGGGCATGGTGACCAACAATACACAGGTGACTAAGCAAGAAAACACTAACATGGGGAAAAACATGGTACAACGTATTCACAGGTTTGACCAGGTACTTGGTATTGGCAGAAAACATAGACAGCAGGACCTCATTTTCCAATTATTTCAACAAGCCATTCAGGATCCCAGATCCCCCACAGAGAATCCAGAACAGCCACGAACAATGTAGCAGACAAGCCTCTAAGGCCAGAGAATTCAGAAAAGCAGGTCAAAGTGCTGCAGGACCTGAGAAGCTGTGAGAGATGCCGGAGGCCCAGAGCAACTAGAAGGGATACTAAGGCTGCCTGGAAGGAAATGAACAAATCCTTCAGCGACAACATTGGTTCTCAACCTGTGGGTCGATAGCTCTTTGGAGAGGCACACATATCAGATATTCTGCACATCAGACATTTACATTATGATTCATAAGAGGAGCAAAATGAGTTATGAAGAAGCAACATAACTAATTTAATGGTTGGGGGTCATCACAATAGGAGGAACTGTACTAAAGGGCTGTGGTGTTAGGAAGGCCGAGAACCACTGCTCTAGAACAAGTTAAAGAGTGAGCCCAGTGGGGGATGGCTTCAGAAAGCCCTATCTAAGGTCATCAAAAAATTGGACTGGTGAGTGGCAGTGGAGGGTGCTGGCGAGGGGGACGGGTTACCACGTAAGGAGACAGTTGCTGAGATGTTGTCACATTAAAGAGAAAGCCCCAGAGGCACACCAGAGGCACACCAGACACGGTCAGGGCCATTCCTTGTTTGCCTTGGTTTTAATACCCTGTGTAAGCAGGGTCTCTAAAAGTTGATGAGAACGGTCCTCAACAGAAGCCACACAGAAACAAGTTCCACTGTTTGCTCCTGGAGAGCTAAGAGCAAAATCTTGACTCCTACATAGAAATATGGAATTCTGTTGCAGGAAGAGGAAAAAAAGAACCCAATAGAGAGGAATAGGAAAGGGTTCTTTTCATTCCTCCTTTATGTCACAGAGGCCTAAGCATTGTTTAAAATACTACAGAAGGGAATTGAACACCATGTGACAGTCACTAGTCATTCTTGCCCATGGTGACCACACAGAACACCACCCAGCTTACATACTTAGAACCCAGTACTTAGAAAGACTAAAATGTACTTCGAAATTAGCATATATTACCCCCCCAATCTACTCCCAACACACGTGCAAGCTATCTGTCAGTACTGAGCCCCAAACACAAACATCTGGGATATTCAGTTCCAGAAGGGAGATCAGCCTGGGGACCACAGCTCAACAGCATAGAGCTCAAGGCCCTAGGGTCCTTCGCAAAGAATCAGGATAATTTAAATTCTCTTGATGGAGAATTGGGCTTTAGGTTGTACGTAAAGCATGCCTTACTTTTGCTGGTGCTGTGATAAAACACCCAGACAAAAGCAGCGCAAGGAAGGGTTTGGACTCAGGAACCGGGTTAGAGTCCACCACCACCACCACCACCACCACCACCAGCAGCAGCAGCAGCAGCAGCAGCAGGAGCGTAGGCAGTGGGCAGAGTGAGGTTCACTATGGCTTGACGCCCTTCTCCATTCACACAGTCCAGGATCTCAGGCAAGGAATGGCACCACATTGGGGGAGGGTCCTGCCCACGTCAATTAATATAGTCAAAATAATCCCCTACAGGTGTGCTCAGTGATCCCAGATCCTGTCCAGGAGCCCTCAGACACCAACTCTAACAGCACACTCATGCACACGGGTGCAGATGCATCAGCGCCTGTACTCCGCAATGGTTTCTGTGTTCCACGGTAGCACTGTTACGTTCTTTTCAAAAACATTCTACTAAAACCACTTACCTTCTCCAATTTTCTCTATTTTGATATAGTCCTCCATAGTTACTCGACAGGTTGCAACGGACCCTAAAATGAAGGGAAACAGTGCTGTGATTCCGTGCTACTAACGCAAAGCAGTCTAAGCATCATCCGGAAGACATCGCAGAAGAGTGTTTTCCAGGGCCTCCTGCGTAGCCGGCAAATGTCAGTCATTCCATCAAGACGGTCTTGTTGGGTGGGGTTTAGCTGCTCTCGCAAGTGGGACGTTCTGAGCCTTCTCAGACATTGCGTTTGCATATTCTATGCATCCAAGGACTTAGCCCCCTCACATGCAGAAATCAAGCAGGCCTGTCAACCAGCCACTGAGAAGACTGACACACAGCCAGCTAAATCAACTCAGTGACACTATGTCTCAAAACTAAAAATCAAAGCAAAAGGCCTGATCCCCAGGACTGAAAGTTTCAAAACAGAAGTATAATGACTTTAATGCCAATATCTCAGCACACTATTTCCTTAATAAAATTGTATTATTTTAGCTTTTCTTAAAATATTAAGAATCTGCCAGAAGGAAGTTGTGCATGATGTAATCCTAGCACAAGTTAAAAAAGCAAGTTCAAGGCCAACCTGTGGCCTAGTTTGTTGCAACACTGTTTCAAAAGGAAACAAAGTACAACTGTAAAGTCCAACCACTAGAAATAACAATTGTTGTTGTTGTTGTTGTTTTTAATACAAGCATTTGTTTACCTTAAAAGCATTCAATTCTCCAGACAGTGGTGACCCAAGCCTTTAATCCCAGCACTTGGGAGGCAGAGGCAGGTGGATTTCTGATTTCAAGACCAGCCTGGTCTACAGAGTGAGTTCCAGGACAGCCAGGGCTACACAGAGAAACCCTGTCTCGAAAAACAAAAACAAACAAACAAAAAAAGCATCCAATTCACTTGAACAGCCAGAACATTTAGCTGCACAAGTGAACTGAATTCTTTCCAAAAGCAGCCACAGACAATCCCACTCAAGGTACTCACAGGTCAGAGATGCCGATAAGCACCTTAGGAGAAAGAGTGGAAGGTGCAGGGCGGTGCTGTGCTGTGCTAGCTTTAAGCCAGGTCACATTGTCACAAGCTGAAGTCATCTTGAGAGGGAACCTTAGTTAAGAAAATGCTTCCATAGGATGGGGCTGTAGGCAAGTCCTTAGGGCAGTTTCTTAATCAGTGATGGATGGGGTAGGGCTCTGCCCATTGTGGGTGAGGTCAACCCTGGGCTTTCCTGCTTTCTTAAAGCAGGCTGAGCAAGCTATGTGAAAGAAGGCAGGAAGCAGCCCCCTCCATGGCCTCCTGCCTCCAGGTTCCTGTCCAGACTTCCTCTGAGGCTGAGCTGTGACGTGGAAGTACAAGACAAACCCTTTCCTTCCCAAGTTCCTTTGCTTTGGTCATGGTATTTCATCACAACAATAATAACCCTAAGACAGTGTGTTTGCTAATCACGCTTTGAAAAAATATCACAGACAAGGGAGGAAAAAATAATTCTTGACTCACAAATGGGAGGAAAAAGTGCTTTCTCCTTGAAAGCCCTCTGCCACGGATGACAAGATCCTGGTGAATGAGCATCAAGGAATAGCTGACCTCTCTGTGAGCTGTTCCTTACAGATCCCTTTCCACAGTAAAATCAACTCCATGGGGGCCTGGGGGCACAGCCTGGAATTCCAGCTCTTGGGACTGCACAAGGAGGCAGTGGCTCAACAGATAAAAAAACTCAGAAGGAAAATATAAACCTGTCCAAGGGTACTGCCAGGCATCGCACTGGACCCCGGGGATTCTCATACTCACAAGATTGACACTCAACTATGGATAATATGTTTAGGAAATTTTCAACGCATCCCCCCCCCCCAAAAAAAAATCCCCTTTCTTCAATACAAAGACTTAACAGAACTATAGAGCATTAAACTTTTCAACCACCTCTGCACAGACAGCAAAGAGTTAACATGTCTTCAAAGCTGGGCTTATTTCCTTCCAAAATTTTCCAGTCTCCCGGGCTGCTGTTAAAAGCTGCCCAGTGTATCCAAGTTGGGGGGAGGGGGGCGGGGGAATGGTGGTCTGCACATCAGAACCTTCCTCGGTATTTATGTTTTAAGACGATCAAGGATGCGAAGGCATCCGCGGTTCTCCCTCTCTCTCCTTCTTAGTTAGCCTGGGTACCGTCTGTGGCCTTAGCACAGGCAACTAAAAATAAACGATCCTACACTTTCTTGGCTCTGCACCTTGGTAGGAATAAGCTTTTTAAACGACTACGGGTCTGTTTCTGCGGCAGTACCGACTTGAGGGCCTCCGAAGGCAGCTTGGCCTGGTGCAGCCCCAGCTCCGCACTGGCAGCCAGCAGGGCCTGGGACATAACTTGGCACCCCGCCCACACCCAGGGCTCCAGCGAGGCCCATCGGGTCTGCAGGAACCTGGAGCTCGCGTAGGGGCCTGTACGTCCGCAGGACCCGGAGCTCAAGTGAGCCTTGCCTTTCCATAGGGGACCCCTGGCTCGAGTGAGCCCTGCCCCCCATAGGGGATCCCAGGTTCCGGTGAGCCCTGCTCCTCCATAGGGGACCCCAGGCTCAGGGAGGCCATGCTCCTGCATAGGGAACCCTGGCCTCAGGTGAGGACATGCTCATCCATAGGGGACCCCAGGCTCAGATGAGCCTTGCCCCTCCATAGGGGACCCCAGGCTCAGGGAGGCCATGCCGGACCATAAAGGATCCCGGACTTAGGTGAGGCCCTACCCGTCCACAGGAGACCATGGTCTCACGTGGAGGCCCTACCCGTCCACAAGGGGTCCCCGGGCTCACATGGATGGCCTGCCCGTCCCCGGGGGAACCCCCAGAACCCGTGGATCCCCCGCAGGCCCTGCCTGCACCCGGTCCGACTCACGCCATACCTCTCTGTCCCCGCGGGGGCCACACCGCAGTTCCGGACTGCGCGGACGCAGCAACTCGAGGAGCTTAGAGGCCGAGTGCCAGCAGTTTCAAACTCGCCGCGGTAAAGCTCCCGGGAGCGGCCAATCCGATTGCACGTAGACGTTCAAAGGAGCCAATCAGAGCTGAGCTACGCTTGGGAGGGGCTGCCTGGGAGCGCAGAGCGCGAAAGGGAGCGGAAACCGCGGCCAGAGGAATTGCAGGAGGGCGGGCGCCAACTGACTCTTGAGCTCTGTTTTCCTTCCAATATCGTCCTGTTGTTTCTGGACAGTCTAATCTATTTTCTTTTTACTCCCGCTACCTTTCTATTTGTAATTTCCCTCCAGGACTAACACAATTCAAATGCATTGAATTTAAATAGCCAGCCACAAAAGTGACAGTGCCACTACATCAAGAGTTTCTTCCTTTTACTGCTTTTGTTTTGTTTTGTTTTGTTTTGTTTTGTTTTGAGACAAGGTTTCTCGGTGTAATTTTGGCTGTCCTGGAACTCGCTCTGTAGACCAGGCTGGCCTTGAACTCACAGAGATCTGCCTGCCTCTGCCTCCAGATTGCTGGGGTTAAAGGCGTGTACTACCTGGCTATTGCTAACATTTAAAATTACTTTATGATTATGCCTTTCAAAAATCTATATTAGTCAGGCATAATATAAATTTTATATATATATATATATATATATATATATATATATATATATATATATATATATATTATACATTAAGCTGAGGATTGTGGCACATACCTTTAATCCCAGCACACAGCAGCAGCAAAAGGCATGTGTGCATGTATGTGTATACATATGCATATGTTGTTGTCTGTATGTACATCTGTATATGTATGTGTGTGCACATGTGTGCATGTATATGTTTATATATATACTATACATAAACATGTACATGTACAATATACATATATATACTATATATAAACTATATATAAACATATATATACTATATATAAACATATACATGCACACATATATGTATATATATATATAAAATATTGTTTCACTATGGAATTTTCCTTTTTTTTTTTTTTTTTTTTTGAGATAGGGTTTCTCTGTATAACCCTGACTGTCCTGGAACTCACTTTGTAGACCAGGCTGGCCTCGAACTCAGAAATCCTCCTGCCTCTGCCTCTCGAGTGCTGGGATTAAATTTTCAAACCATATTGGTCTGTTAATTCTTCTCATCCCTTCTCCCAGTAACCCTAGTCCCCGCACCTTGTAACTGCACGTCCTCAAGCCCATAACCCTCCATGTCCTATCACCATTTCCATGACTCTCATTCCCCCCCCCCCCGGCAGCCTTTCCTTTCTAGTTCGAACCTTATATACACACTAACATATGAACATGACATGCTAGGATCCGCCTATGAGAAAGAACATGAAGTCTCTCTCTCTCCATGTCTGTGTTAGCTCACTTGATGTATTTTCCAGCTCTCCAGTGTTCCTGCAGATTATGGTTTTTTCAATGAGTGATTAGCAGCCAGCAGAAGGATCAATTTAAAGTGCCTTAAGAAGACAAGGGGATAGGAACCAATGAAATATTAAAAGACATCCCCAAAACTGAAAAGAAAAAATGTTAGCCCGTCTCTGTGATTATACACTTATGTATCCATTATGTATAAAATGATAGCACATGAAATGTTTTGACATATCTCCACATAAGAATGTTAAATATTGGGCTGGTGAGATGGCTCAGTGGGTAAGAGCACCCGACTGCTCTTTTGAAGGTCTGGAGTTCAAATCCCAGCAACCACATGGTGGCTCACAACCATCCTTAAAAAGATCTGACTCCCTCTTCTGGAATGTTTGAAGACAGCTA
>NC_034598.1:34434550-34436753 GCF_900095145.1 Mus pahari
AAAAAAAGAATGTTAAATATTGGGCTGAAGAGATGGCTCAGAGGTTAAGAGCATTGTCTGCTCTTCCTAGAAGGTCCCAAGTTCAATTCCCAGCAACCACATGATGGCTTATAACCATCTATAATGAGATCTGGTGCCCTCTTCTTGTGTGCAGGCATACATGTATGTAGAACACTGTATACCAAATAGATAAATCTTTAAAAAAAATGTTAACTATTCCTTAGAAATCAAACCTTCACAAATCTATGAACAAACAAAACGTCATCTGTTTTATCAGCTCTAAGTCAATATTGAAAAGCTCTGTCTTGCCACCACCCTCGGACCACATCCCTCAAAGAGGCTATGCTCCACTTTGAAAAGATTCTCAACTCCTCAAGAAAATGAAGCAGTGTGGTGCGAGGCTGGAGAGAAGGCTCAGCCATTAAGCGCACTTGCACACAATCATGAAGGTGGGAGTTCGGATCCCTTCACCCACAAAACAAACCCAGCATCCTTGTAAACGCCTGTTACCCCAGCTCTGAGGGGGTCCACTCTGTCTTCTCATCCCCATAGGTCTGCATAGGTACTCGAGTGCACACACGCACACACACACATGTGCACACACAGAGAGACATACACACATAATTAAAATAAATCCCCTTTTTTTAAAAAAAAAAAAAAAAGCAAAGCAGTATGACAGAGCTGAGGGTAATGAGTGACAGTCTAAGATGGCAGTTGTCTTTGCCTGGACTTCATAGGAGGAGGAAGGCAGATCACATCCTCTTAGACAAGACAGAAGACCTGCATCAGAATGAAGAATAAACTAGCTTATCGCATGGGAGCCCATGTCTGCTTCCCCCACTCCGTGATGGGACTCCATTTGACTTGACCCTATGCAGACCTTGCGTGTGCTTCCACAGTCTCTGTGAGTCCAAGTGTGTCTCAAAGACATGGTTTCCTTAGAGTGATCCATCTCCTCTGACTCTTACAATCTTTTTGCCTCCTCTTCCACATAGGTCTCTGAGCCTTGCAGCTACGGGGGTTGATGAAAACATCTCATTTAGGACTGGGTGCTCCAAAACCTCTCACTATGGGCACATTGTCCAATTGTGAGTCTCTGTGTTAACTCCATCTACCCATCCTGCGCAAGAAGCTTTTCTGATGTGGGTTGAGCTAGGCACTTCTCTATGAGTACAGAAGTATGCTATTAACAGTCATTTTATTGTTATGTTCCTTTAGCAGAATAATAGGATTTGGTTTCCCCCTAGGTCCATAACTTATCTAATCTTGGGTTCTTGGTCACTTTCACAGTGTAAGATATGAGATCCAACTCATGAAGTAGGCCTTCTGTCCTATCACAATGTAGTTACTTCCATAACATTTGACACTACTGTGCCAATGTGTCTTACAGACAGGTCACTGTTGTAGGTCACAGGGTTTGTAGCTGAGTAATATCACATTCATTTAAAAATGTAATACTGGGGGCTGGAGAGATGGCTCAATAGTTAGGCGCATTTATTGCTCTTTCAGGTGACCCAGGTTTGATTCCCAGCACCAATATAGAGACTTCAAACCATTAGTCACTCCAGTTCCTGGAGAACCAATGTCCTTTTTCCGACCCTCTAGGGAGCCAGGAATGACATGACACCCTGTTGTACTTACAGGCAAAGCACTGATACATCTAAAGTTATAAGAAACAAATGAAAGTCGGGGGTGGGGGAGTGGGAAGACAAGTCCTCATAAAATAAAACTTTTTATTTCAAAAATTAATGTGTCTTAGTGAAGCATTCTATTGCTATGATGAAACACGTATGACCAAAAGCAAGTCGGAGATGAAAGGGTTTATTTGGCTTACCTTTCCATATCATAGTCCAATATGGAAGGAAGTCGGGACAGGGACTCAAACAGGGCAGGAGCCTGGGGCTGATACAGAGCCATGGAGGGGTGCTGCTTATTGATTTGCCCTCCATGGCTCTGCTTACCCTGCTTTCTTAGAGGACCACCTGTCCAGGGTTAGCACCACCCACAATGGTCTGAGCCCTCCTACACCCCTAACTAATTAAGAAAATGCCCTATAGTTGGATATTATAAAGGCATTACCTTAATCGAGTTCCCAATACTAGCTGGTTCTGTGTGTCAACTTGACACAAGCTGGAGCTATCACAGAGAAAGGAGCCTCCCTTGAGGAAATGCCTCCATGAGATCCAGCTGTAAGGCATTTCTC
>NC_034598.1:34437268-34438452 GCF_900095145.1 Mus pahari
GAAAGGCCCATGGTAGGTGGTGCCATCCCTGGGCTGGTGGTCTGGGTTCTATAAGAAAGCAGGCTGAGCAAGCCAGGGGAAGCAAGCCAGTAAGTAACATCCCTCCATGGCCTCTGCATCAGCTCCTGCCTCCATGTTCCTGCCCTGTGTGAGTTCCTGTCCTGACTTCCTCTGGTGATAAACAGCAGTATGGAAGTGTAAGCTGAATAAACCCTTTCCTCCCCAGCTTGCTTCTTGGTCGTGATGTTTGTGCAGGAATGGAAACCCTGACTGAGACATTCCCTCCTCTCAGAAGCCTTAGCTTGTGCCAAGTTGGCATTAAACTATCTAGCGCAAGTAGCCAAGCTATCACTCTGGGCACTTGCCCAGGATGCATAAGCCCCTCGTTGATTCCCAGCACTGTAAGAAGAAAACAAGATTTAAGCACACCTTCTATACGTGGAGCTGCCACCATCATGATGTCCTGCCTTGACAATGGCTTGTCCTTGGGTGACAGTATTGGGGATTCATTGTGAAGTCAGGACACTGTGCCTTGGTGTTCCATTTGCTCTTTGGCCTTGGGCATGCTCATGCCAGGAAGCGTCGGACTTCTCAACTGTACCCCCATTCATTCAATTTTTTGTCTGACTGTTTTTTGAGACAGGGTTTCTTGGTGGAGACCTGGCTGTCCTGGAACTCACCCAGTAGACCAGGCTGGCCTCAAACTCACAGAGTCCTCCTGCCTCCCTACAAATTTTAGTAATTCAAAATTTACTCATGGTGGTGGTTTGAATGAAAATGGTCCCACAAAAGGCTCATAGGGAGTGGCACTATTAGGAGGTGTGCCCTTGTTGGAGTAGGTGTGGCCTTGTTGTAGGAAGTGTGTCACCGTGGGGTGGGACTTTGAGGTCTCATATGCTCAAGCTATTTCCAGAGTGGCTCACAGTATCCCGCTGCCTGCAAATCTAGATGTACAGTTCTCAGCATCTTCTCCAGTATCATGTCTGCCTGCATGTTGCCACGCTTCTTTTTTTTTTTTTAAGATTTATTTATTTATTATATGTAAGTACACTGTAGCTGTCTTCAGACACTCCAGAAGAGGGCATGAGATCTTGTTACGGATGGTTATGAGCCACCATGTGGTTGCTGGGATTTGAACTCTGGACCTTTGGAAGAGCAGTCGGGTGCTCTTACCCACTGAGCCA
>NC_034598.1:34440822-34449276 GCF_900095145.1 Mus pahari
GAGAGAGAGAGACAGAGAGAGAGAGAGAGAGAGAGAGAGACAGAGAGAGAGACAGAGAGAGAGACAGACAGAGACAGAGACAGAGACAGAGAGAGACAGAGAGAGACAGAGAGACAGAGACAGAGGTTTGAACAGACCTTGGAGGAAAAGTTGTAAGCTGAAGCTGAACTATCTAAGCAGCAGAGACTTCACCAGTAAAGGGACAGTTGGGAAGGTCAGCTGGGAAGGCAGCCCAGGACGTCTCTATAGCAGTGAGGTCCTAGGAATTAGGAAATGAAGGCAGTCTGGAGTCAGAATCTACAGTTTCACTTGTCTGTCCTGGGACTTCACAGCAATCCTCCTGCCTCAGACTGGTTAAAAAGCCTGAAAAGTTCTGGGGAAGTTCAGAAGTTTCAATATATTGCCATTACACACGAGGCCACTGGACTCTCATGTCTGTCCTGAGACTGAGACATTTTTTTTTTTTATTGCAGCAGTAGGTAGTAAGTAGCCTTTCTTATAAAATTTCAAAGAATTCAAAACTGTGAAAAGAAAATCATGGTGCTTTGTCACGGGTGAGCTCCGTGTTTCCGTCTCGCTTCATCCCTCAGAAAGAAAGAGCCGTTGCTCTTAACATTTTGATTGACAACTTATGATTTAAACTTTTCTCCTTTGCTCTGTCCCTCTCCCTCTCCTTCTCCCTCACACCCTCCCTTCCCTTTTCCCTTACCCTCTCCTTCTACCTCTCCTTCTCCCTCCCCCCCAACCCCCCCACCTCAGACCTTGGGGTACAGAATACATAGCAGCACCAGACCAACCCCCAGCAATGGAACTCATTGCTTAGATCAGGTTGGCCTTGAACTCTTCAAGATCTGCTAGTTTCTCTCCCTCCTGAGTGCTGAGATTAAAGTCCTGTACCACTACACCCAGTCCTTGACTACACTTTAAGTCTTTTTGTTTGTTTGCTTGCTTGTTTGTTTGTTCGAGACAGGGTTTCTCTGTGTAGCCCTGGCTGTCCTGGAACTTACTCTGTAGACCAGGCTGGCCTTGAACTCAGAAATCCACCTGCCTCTGCCTCCCAAGTGCTGGGATAAAAGGCGTGCGCCACCACTGCCTGGCAAATCTTTTTTTTTAAAATTGATTTTTTATTATCTTTTAAGATCTTACTCATCTGACAATCTCTTTCATCTTTGCTTCTTCGTGTGACGACGCCATCTTGCAATGTTTTCTGGGTAAAGATAAAAAATAAATTAGTTGTTCTTAATAATTGATCTATTTTTATGATAGTTCATTTCAGAAAAAGTTATTTCGACTTCCCATATTATTGCTTATGTCATACATGCTAGCATTTTGTCTAGGCTCTGCCGCACAGTTACCTGGCAACAGCCAGGTGTGCCTGACTCACTATACAAGGGGCTGCTTGCCCCCTCCTCCCTCTCTTGCTCTAGGTCTGTCCTCTCCCTCCTGTTCCCCCTCTCTCCCCATTCTCCACCCCCCCCACATGTTCATGGCTGATCTCTTCTCCTCTACTCTCTCTCTCCCCCTTCCCCGCACCCCACACCTTTCTCTGTCCCCCATGCCCTCTTCACTCCTCTCCCCATGCCCTGAATACACTCTATTCTATATCATGTGGCTGGTCCCTCAGGGGGAAGAGATGCCTCAGCATGGGCCCACAAAGGCACCCTCTTCCCCCACAACTGACTACACATCTACCAAACATATTCCTTCCCCTTATCTTTTTATAAAACACAACAATATAAACGTTTAGAATTTCTAATTTAAGAAAAAAACTAAGTGTCTATTGTCTATAGATGTCTCTGCTAGAGTTCTCTCTGCCTGACAGACTTGGGAATGAAGGTGTGGGGGTTAAACCCAACTGTCAACTTGATGAGGCCTGAAGTCACCTGAGAGACTTGCTTTTAAACATGCCTTTTTGAGATTTTCTTGAATAGGTTCATTGAGGTGGGAAGACAGGCCCCCTGTGGTTGGCGTCATTCCCTAGGCTGGAATTCTGAACAGTATTATGGTGTCCTGTATTAGAATGGTTCCAGATGTTCATATATTTGAATGCTTTAGTCATCAGGGAATGTGTCTTAGGATTTCATTGCTGTGAACAGATACCACGACCAAGGCAACTCTTAGAAAGGGCAACATTTAATTGGGGCTGGCTTACAGGTTCAGAGGTTCAGTCTATTATCATCATGGCAGGAAGCATGACAGCATGCAGGCAGACGTGGTGCTAGAGAAGGAGTTAATTGCTCTGCGTCTTGATCCAAAAGCAGCCCAGGGAACTCTGTTCTGCACTGTGTGGAGCTTGAGTCCTGGGAGACCTCAAAGCCTGCCTACACAGTGACACACTTCCTCCAACAAGCCCACACCTATTCCAACAAGGCCACCTCAGATAAATAGAGATGGTTACTGAGTACACACCCCAAGACTGATCAATCAGGGCAATAGCTCAAAGCTGTGTGCTGAACATTTTTCAGGGGCAGCTTATAAAGGTTAAAACCGCAAAACCCAAGATGAACTCATACGCAGATCCTGGAGCCTCACGGGAGGAAGCTTTTCGCTGGGATGAGAATTGAGGGTTTATAGCTTCACTCAGCTTCATGTTCTTTCTGTCTTGTGAGCTGCTAGCCAGTGGTGGTTGCTGCCACCTATGAGCTACACGCCTTTAATCCCAGCAGTCAGGAGTCATGGGCAGGAGGATCTCTGTGAGTTTGAGGCCAGCCTGGTCTACAAAGTAAGCTCTAGAACAATCAGAGAGAAACCTTGTCTTAAAAAACTGAAACCAAAACAAAAGATGTTGTCTGTTAGTTCCTGCTGTCATACTGAACTTTCCCTATTGTGGTAGTTTCCCCATCCCCCTGAAACTGTAAACCAAAATAAACTTTCTTTCCTAAGTGGCTTTTGATTATGGTATTTTATCACAGCAACAAAAAACGAAACTAATACAGTTTGAATGCAGGGACATATTCTAACCATAAAAGGATCCCACTTGGAGGCATAGCAGGATACACAAAGAAAGGGCCCTGTAGTTAGGATGCATGCGTTTGGGATGTGGAGACAGAGCCACGTGTAAGGTGTGGGCTGTACAAGCCTAGGGACCTGAGTGCAAGCTCCAGATCGCCTATACAGTGAAAGGGAGAACCAACATCACAAGGCTGCCCTCTGACCTCTGCATGCATGCTGTGGCACACATTTACACACACATACACACACCAAATACACACACATTACATACACATATACACACCACAAACATACACATTACACACACACACATACACATTAAACATAAACATTACACACACCGCATACACATATTACATGCATATACACCACACACACCACATACACACACATTACACATGAACATTACACACATGCATACTCATAAACCACACATACGCATACATCACACACATACACAGATCGCACATACATATACATTATCAACATACATTACATACACATACACATTACACACACAGGCAAACCACACATACACACACATTACACATAAACATTAAACACACCCACACACGCAAACATACCCCACACATACACATACATTACCCACATACATTCCACAGACACACATTACACAAACATACACAGTACACACACATTACACACATACTACACAAACAATACATAATGGATTTTAGTAAGAATCCTTGTAAGACTCATGATGCAACTGGCTCTTTAAACTCAGAGAACTTTTATATTGGGAGGAGGAGAAATGGTCTGGGCCATTAGCATCCTCTGGGTAGTTGTTACAACTGAGTATCGGAGATTTCAGAAATAGTTTTAGACATTCTTAGTGTCCTTCTGAATTTGTTATCATAATGCTTTGCCTAACTGAAAACAGGGGAGGGAGGACGTTCTTTACAGCTTTGCACTTCATGACGTAACCTCAGTGCAAAATCCAATGCAATAGCAGAAGATCTTTCCTCGGCTAAGGGATTAATAGAAAAGCTCACTTTTCTTCTCTTTTTAATTTTTTCTTCTTTTTTTTTTTTTTTTAAATGACTATAAGGTAAAGTCTCACAGATTTTTTTTTTAAAGATTTATTTATTTATTATATGTAAGTACACTGTAGCTGTCTTCAGACACACCAGAAGAGGGCATCAGATTTCGTTACGGATGGTTGTGAACCACCATATGGTTGACTGGGATTTGAACTCAGGACCTTTGGAAGAGCAATCGGGTGCTCTTAACCGCTGAGCCATCTCGCCAGCCCCCTCTTTTTAATTTTTATTGGTGTATTTTATATATGAGTGCTCTTTCTTCCTGCATGCCAGATCCCATTATCAATGGTTGTGAGCTGCTATGTGGTTGCTGGAATTGAACTCAGGGTGCCAGAAGAGAATGCAGTGCCCTTAACCCACTGAGTCATCTCTACAACCCAAAAGCTCATTTTTCTAATGGCACCCAATAAATAAAGTTCTTAGTGAAAAAACTATCATCTGGTGTGATACAGGCTTGGGATTTCAGCTTATGAAGTATTCAGTTTCATTTGAAAGGGTTGCTCTAATGGACAAATCTCAAAGAATGAGACAACAGGGAACACAATCTCTCCTTTCCTCAAAAGGAGCTAGGGGCCAGGTGTGGTAGCCCACGCCTTTAATCCTAGCACTTGGGAGCCGGAGGCAGGCAGATCTGTGAGATCAAGGCTAGCCTGGTCTATATAGAGTGAGTTCCAGGATAGCCTAGGCTACCTAGAGAAAATCTCTCTGGGTTGGGTTGGGTTGGGTTGGGTTGGGTTGGGTTGGGTTGGGTTGGGTTGGGTGGTGTAGGAACTTCCAACCCTTGCAGTTGGAGGGCTTTGTTGTGGATCCCATTCGTACCAGCCATGTGGAGTGTACTCCAGTTTACACCAGAGGTGCTCCCAAAGCGCATACACACAGTGCTCTGCAAAAATCTTGAAAAGACAGAAAATGAATCCGTGTAGGTTCCACTCCTCAATCTTCTGTTGCCCACAGCACTGCAGACACAGTGAGAAGAGGCGTGGCATTGCAGGATCGAGGCTCTGGGTTCACTTGCTCCTATCTGCTGGGGGTTTTTAGGCTTAGAGCTTGCACATCCAGGCAGGACAAAGAGAAAGTTGTCATTTGTCATTCCCGCCTCACTTATGGATCTTTCAAAGCCTGCCGTGGGCACTGCGCATAAGGATGACTAAGTACACAGCGAGCGGAGTATGCAAAGCAGCGCCCCAGACCTCAGCTTCTAGTCACAAAGATGCAGAGGCAGAAACATCCATCAGGGCCGGAGGGGGGTCTAGTAAGCCAGGACAAGCCCAGGAAAGAGGCTCCTTTACTTTCTACAGGCAGCCTCTGCCTCAGACTCAAAAGCAGTGTCGGGGGGGGCTGGCCATCCTCCTCAAAAGCCGGGGAAAACGACTGTACCAATATGGAGGCTAAAGGCATGGAATGGGGAAAGAGCCTGGGACCTAATCCTTTTAAATCCTGCTTCCTCCCTTTTCTTCGTCGGTAGTTTGAGAAAGCCACCTCCTTTTTCTGATACGGATAGCAACATCCAGTTGCCCTGGGTGATCACAAAGTCAAATAGTCCAGGTAAATCTTACTGGAGTCTGGGCTCTGCTCAGAGCGTGCGCTTCCCACGGTTCTCTGACTTAACCTCATTATTATCGCCCATCTCCAAAACATCTAACAAAGGGCCGCTGCCACGATTAGTTGGTAGAGTGCTTGCCCAGCGTGCAGGAAGCTCTAGGCTCCATCCCCAGCACTACTGAGTATTTACATGCATACCTATAATCAAAGCACCTAGGGATGTGGAGGCAGAGGGATGAGAGCTCCAGGCCTTCCTCGGCTATATGGCAAATGTGAAGCCAGCCAGATCTACGTGGGAGCCTGTCTCCCCCAACACACAAAGGAATTAGAAAGAAGCAAAATAGTAATAATAATACTACTAATAAGTGGAACACAAATTGCAAAAGTTACTCTAAGGCCAAGGGGGAGGGGAATTAAAGAACCTTGCAGGTGATGGATAAAAGTTTCTATGGTTTTTCTGCTATGGTTTTGTAGAACTAAGTGATGTTGGTCTCAGGGCAGCTGAAAGACTTGGGGTTGGGGGGGTCAGGGGTTGTTTAAACCCCATCAAAGGGAAAAGAATGCACATGGACTCAGTGTCCTAAAGGAACCTGTTTTGTTCGGGATTTGCAAGGAAAAAAGACTAGAAAAAAAAAAGAAGATAATGCATTTGAAAGAAAAACTGAAATATATGACCATAACTTTGGCACGTAAAGCTGGAAGAAGGAGTGGATGTGGAGAAAGCCAGATTCTGTGCTCAAGGTCAAAGGAGGATACACGGATGCCTCCAGGGACATCCAGCCTTGGGATTTGTCTGGAAGGTTGAGTGGCTCAAGGGGCGACAGAGGTAAGAACAGGAAAACGAGTTGGATTCCCTTTGGAAGAATTTAGGGAGCTGCTCCCCTGGGAAAGGCTGGGACAGACTTGCTACCCATACACCTCTAGGCAAGAGCACACGCACACACAAGAAGCTTCTTTTTATTGAAGGAGGGGAGTGGGAGGGTTCAGTCCTCTCTTTACCGGTTAACTTGGCAGAGATTCCAGAAAGCATTCACACAGAGAGAGATGGGAACAGCCATACCATTTAAAAGGCAATCCCCACAGCCAGGTGTGGCGGCTCACACCTGCAACCCTAGTGCTTAGAAGGCTGCGGCTGGAGGATGCTCATAAATTTAAGGTCAGCCCTGGTTACAACGCATGTTCCATGCTAGCCTGGAATAGAGAGACCTTGTCTCAGAATAAAAACCAACCAACCAACCCACCCACCCACCCACCAACCAACCAACCAACCAAAAAAACCCCACAAACTAAGCAACTAAAAGAGGCTGGTGAGTACCAATTCACTAATACTGAAGTTGGCGAGTTTCTTGTATGCATACATACATACGTACGTGCGTGCGTGCGTGCGTGCGTGCGTGCGTGCGTGCGTGCGTGCGTGCGTGCGTGTGTGTGTGTGTGTGTGTGTGTGTGTGTGTGTGTGAACCTTGAGGCAACACTATAAGGATGTTATATCTATATCACCACTAGAGGGCGGTGGAGACAAACTTGTAAACTACCACGGAATTTTTCTTAACCTCATTGAGTTTTACCATGCAACTGTTTTCATGTGTCTGACTTATAATTGTTGCAAGCATAGTTCAGTTATTTAATAGTTAAGATAACTATATTCAGTGGGTTTATTTCTAGATAACTCAGCAGATAGATAGAAAGAAAGAAAAAAAGAAAGAAAGATAGATAAATAGATGTTCTGAAGCTGTAGATTGACAAGCCTAGAAAAGAAGAAAGCACTAAGTTTTGTTTGGTTTTGGTATTGGTTTGGTTTACTTGTTTTGGCCATTTCACCATGGCCTTGAATCAAATACCTCTTTAAAATTAAATGTAGACTGACTTCATCTATCCCTTACTGACTTACATTCATTTTAATCTAGTTTTTCCTCTACTGCAAATCTACCGGAAGGAAATAATTCTATGTGAACAAGAGTCAAGGACTTGAAAACGCTCCTTAGGGCAGGTCTCAGTATGTTGTACAGGATGGCCCTCCAGGTCTAACTACCGCCATTGTCAGGAGTTGAGCTGTGCCCACTTGGGAAAGCCCATCCCAGCCAGTCCTGGTGACTGTTTGCCTCCCTGCAAAGGGACGGTCACCAGAGTATCCAGCTGCTTCCCAAGGCCTAGTGTTACAAGTCTTCCTTAACTGCTGTGGCCTCAGGGAGAGGCTGGAGTATAGAAACCAGGGAAGACTGGAGGGGAGGGGGAATTCCATCCATGCCAGTATGGGGAAACCTTCAAGGGAACACCCTCCCTCCTGTAAGTAAGCCCTCACCTATGCTCTGTAAGGAAGCCCTAAACACTCATCGGTTCCCTTGACCAATGAGGTCAGTCTTGCTAGATTTGTTCTTGGATGTGGCATCGGGAGCTTAGGAGGAAGGGTGGACCTTATTAATGGCTCTGCTGGGAAAGGATAATAACAACATTGTAATAGCAATCTCTCTCACAGCTCCCTCTCCCCCTGCCATTCCCCTCCCTCTCCCCACCCCTCCCTCTCTCCACTTCCTTGTCACCTCTTCCCCTACTCCCTCCCCTTCCCCTTCCCCTCCTTATCCCTCTCTTCTCTCCCCCCTCTCCCTCCCCTTCTCACTTCTTCCCCCACCCCCACCATGTGAGCTGCTCCCTGACACAATGGATGGAAACTTCTAAGGGGAACCAATAGAATTTTTCCCCTCTATGTTATTCATAATCCATATTACACACACACACACACACACACACACACACACACACAAACCTAACACGTTTCAACAAGCTAATCATGGCCTGTCCTTTCCTAATTGCAATGGCCACTTTATAGTGATGAGTTTTGATTGGCGGCAGCAGTTGAAGCCATGGGAGTGCCTGGCAGCTGCTCACGGGGGGTGGGGGG
>NC_034598.1:34449959-34462259 GCF_900095145.1 Mus pahari
AAAAAAAAAAAAAAAAAAAAAAAGAAAGAAAGAAAGAAAGAAAGAAAGAAAGAAAGAAAGGAAAGAAAATATATACAAATATACACCTGTGTGTGTGGCTGGGTAGATTGTGGAAATAAATAACTTTAAATGTCTCAAGGTGAGAATGGCTGCCTACTATAATGCTCATGAGGGTGCCACACGTTGTGGTCAGTCCTTTAAATGGCTTTTCTTTCTCGAAGTAGCAATGCTATGGTTGCATGGAGGGGGAGCCAACATCTAGAGAGACGACATCACTTGCTTAGTGTCAGTCAGCTGGGCAGGGCTAAAACGGATATTTGGGCACAGGTAGTGGTGGTGCACACCTTAATCCCAGGACTCAGAAGGCAAAAGCAATCGGATTTCTATGAATTCAAGGGGTGAGTTTCAGGACAGCCAGAACAGACAGACACAGAGAAACCCTGTCTTGAACACCCCCTCCCCCAAAAGACCCAGACGTTTCTGATTTCAGAGCCAGCCCTCTCTACCAGCATTCAATGTTCCACTTAAGCCTGTCAAACACACACACACACACACACACACACACACACACACACACCACTCTACTAAGAGAAAACATTATTTGAAATATTATCAACACCAACTTTGTCTAGACAGGATGTACATATGTAGTCTTCTTGTACTTTGCTTCTGGGCAATGACTTCACCCTCGGCAGCATCTCCCTGGAAGGAGACTTGCAGAAGCGTACAATTTCCTTTAGATCGGCAAGCGACAGAAGGAAGTCGAATCGTTGTTAGTGGCAGAGTATTTAGACCGGTTGGTTAATCATGGCTCCTGGCGCACCACAGTGGTTAGCTTCCGATGAGACAGATGGAAAACCACCCTCCATCCATCCTCACCTACCTGTATGCGAGGCTTTCGTACCATTGCTAGAATCTTCTCGAGAGAGAAGCTTATTTCCACGTTGTAGTGCAACAAGGCTGTGTGTACTTCAACGACGCGGGAGCAGAGAAAGCAATCCCGGCTTCCGGACACCGTCTCGTCCCTGCTGTGTTTATAAACATCTTCAGTTAGGTCATTGTGGATCTAATGTCACAACCACCCAAAGAAACCATAGCCCAGCTTTAAGTCCATGAGCTGAACAACTGCTGACACCTTCTCTCTCCTCTGTAGCCTCTCATCCTGCCGCCGCTGGTCCCGCCCATGTTGACTGCCGACGTCTGGACCCTTAGGTTTCACGTCCATTTAGTTTATCTATGTAGTCATAGTTTGTGTGTGTGTGTGTGTGTGTGTGTGTGTGTGTGTGTGTGTGTGTGTGATGTCCACACGTGTGCAGGTACCTGCAGAGGCCACAAGACGGTGTCAGATAACCAGGACCTGGAGTTAGAGATAGCAGTGAACTTGTTAGATTAAATATTAATAAAGCCCAGCGTGGGTCTCTACCTGCCCCAATGGTTTATGTTCCCGAATGAAAGGCACACACACAGCCTTTATATTTTACTATGACTTTAACAGCACAATTGCTGGGTTACTGCCTAACCTCCATGCTGTTAATCCCGATTCACTGCTTACTAATTCTATGTTCTATCTTGAACGCTCAGGACCCAGTTGGGCAGCCCTCTGGGCCACGCTCTCCCTTAACACGGCGGCCATCCACTCTGTCCTGCACTCTTCTCAAACATTATACTACCTCCTCTCTCACTCCCAGGAAGGCAGTTCTCCTCCTCCTCCTCCTGGATCCAAGCTCGGGAATCCTAAAATCCCGCCTCTGTCCGCCCTCCCCAGCTATTGGCTGTTGGCATCTTTATTTACCAATCAGAACCAACTGGGGGCAGGTTCCCAGAAGCTGTGTGCAGACAGTAGGATAGTTTTGAGGGGACACAACCAGCATTCGTAATACAAGCAACTGCACGGACCTCTTAATGTGGGCTCGGGGGAACAGAGCTCTGGTCCTCTGGAAGAGCAGTGTGTGGCATCTCCCCGCCGCCACCACCACGCACATTTTTTCAAAATACAGTTTTAATATGCCGCCCAAGCTAGCTTTAAAGTCCCAAACTCTTTGTCTTGAAGAGGTAGGATAGCAAGATCAGGTGGCTTTCCAGTCTTCCCTGGCTCTGTGGTGGAGATCGCTAAAACCACCGCTAGGGGGCAGCAGCGAACGGTTTCTGGTGCTTGGAAGCCGATGCTCCGCTACTATTTGGTTATTAAACTGTTGTAATAATCTCCGTGTAACAGTCCTGGAACATACTGTGTAGACCAGGCTGACCTCAAATTCACAGGTATCTGACTGCCTCTGCCTCCCAAGGGCTGAGATTAAAGGCATGCACTACTACCTGCCGGCCTAAATGACATTTTTTTCCTGAAGACATTTGCGTTTCAGTCTAACCTTCAGAACTGCCAGCATATACACGTACTATGCATACCCTCTTGAGCTACGCATCTCCACTAGCGCTTAAGTTAGACTGCTTTAGTTCCTTCCAAGTGTTGGCGATTTTTCTTTTACTGTATAACCTTGCCTGAGTTTTATCCGTTTTTGCGTGTTCATGAAGGCTTCAGTTAGAATTCGCACTCACAGCTTCATTCTAAACATCATCAATTCCTGCCCTTCTTTGTCCAGTCGGCTCTTCCCCTGTTCACGACCGTTTAGCATCTTGTCATGTGGGAGGTGAGTTATAGAATCTCCCTTGTGAAGGCTGAGGAGGTGAGTCCGGGAGCAAAGAAAGGGCTTGCTAGGCAAACACAAGGGCCTGCGCTTGCACGGGGCGCGGATAGCTGGCGCACATCTGCAATCCCAGTGCTCTGACGGTGGGAAGTGAGAGGGACAGGGGACTTCCCGAAGCCCGTGGGCCACATCACCTGCTATATGTAACACAGCTGCAAACAGTAAAGAGGCCCGGCTGTCTCAAACAAAGGGTAAAGATGGGGAGCTTTAAGCTGCAGAGGGTTAGTGTAATTGGTTGTGTGTGTGTGTGTGTGTGTGTGTGTGTTGTTTTTGTTATTTGGCTTTTGTTTTTTTCCTTGCCTTAAGTTCACTTGTAAAAACAGCATAAAACACGTCATCTGCAAATAGTGTGTAGGTGAGTGTGTCACAGCCTTTTCTATGGTGCCTTCGCAGGGGCCCGGGCACCTTTGGGAGCCTGAGCTGGAGCCGAAGCCTGAGTCTTAACTGGAGCTGCAGCCTACGACCCTTGGCCATGTAGCTTTGAATCCACTTCCTAAGCTTTGGGTAAGTGATGAAAGTCAGACACTGAGTCTGTGGCTGGTTCCCTTTGGCATCTTGGGATTGACGGTCTTTGACTTCACAAGAGCCTGATGGTGTCTGCGCATGCACTCACTGCCTTTGCATTGTTAACTGGCATCTTCTTCAGGCTTTTCTTGTGTTTCTTGGCAAAGCACATCTTCCTCATGAACTTGCGGTCAACCCCCTTAAGAGATTTCGTATCTTTGTGACCAGGATCTCTTGATGCCATTTCGGTACCGTTTGTGGAACTGGTTGTGTATGGTGTGGTTCTTGGACTTGGCCATGTCTGCACGGTAACCCGCGGCTCCCGCAGCATCTGGGACCAGAAGAGAAAGTGACCTATGTATGGTTTTAAGTCCTTAAGCATGTGCTAGTTTGTTTCAGCCATCTCTGCCTGCTGTCTAGCTGTTTGACCAAGGAGGGTCCTGTTTCCGGAGACAGAGGCTGCTCATCAGAAGAAAGAACCAGAACACGGTTCGGCACGCGGAAAGGAACAACCTGGAAGGTGGGTAAACCGGCTGGGGTGGCAAAGGAAAGCTCTCAAACATTATTTAGGTATCCATGCAGGTAGTTTAACAAGAGTGGGGAGACAGCATGAAGCTAAAAAGGGGATTTGTAGAACAAATTAAGTTCACAGGATCTTCCACAGAGGAAATATTGTTTGGTCCGTTATTCATGTGCTCAGGAAGGATTATAAAAGGTATTCAGGTTATGGTTGCAGTCCTAGCATTCCGGGGACCAGTCCAGAGAAGACTAGAAGTACAAAGCCAGCCTCAGCTATATACAAGAGGAATGCTAGCCTGGGCTACACGGAACAGTTTCAGCTACACACACGCTGAATACCAGCCTGGGCTACACAAGACAGCCTCAAAGACTAATGAGAACTCTCTCCCAAATGAGTAGCTGTTTGCTCTGCATCATTTCATGTGACCTTCATGAGACAATCAAGGTCAATGTCCAACCTCTTCTCTAGAAACTTGGTCTTAAGAGATACATCACGGGCTGGTGAGATGGCTCAGTGGGTAAGAGCACCCGACTGCTCTTCCAAAGGTCTGGAGTTCAAATCCCAGTAACCACATGGTGGCTCACAACCATCCATAACAAGATTTGATTCTGGAGTGTCTGAAGACAACTACAGTGTACTTACATATAATAAATAAATAAATAAATCAAAAAAAAAAAGAGAGAGATACATCACAGAGCTGGGATTAGAGCTGAGTGGGAGAATGTTAGCCGAGAATGTTGCTCAGCCTCGGTTTGGCTCCATGGCACAGAAAGAGAGGAAGAAAGGATGAATGGAAGGATGGGTCTAGCCCACCAAAAGCCTGTGCCATTTTTCCTGACCATTGACTCTCTCTTGTAGGACTCTTTCAGTTTGATTTCTTTCCTCCCCTCTCCGACTCCAATGAGGACATCCAATCACAGCTTGACTCTAGCAGCCTCTCCGAAGTGTGAGTTAAATATTCTGCTGGAAATTAGTACAGCAGCAGCAGTTGCCTTTAACCAGCTACTACCCAAATAAAAGAGAAGACCTTTACAACTGTAATAAGCTTTAAAGCATTGGAGGTGGGCAGCAGATAGCAACCCTTTTGGTGGTTTGAATAAGCTTGAGCCAGGGAGTGGCACTATTAAGAGGTGTGGCTTCTGGAGTGGGTGTGGCCTCGTTGGAGTGGGTGTGGCCTTGTGGGGGTGGGCTTTGAGGCCCTCCTCCTAGCTGCCTGGAAACCAGTATTCTGCTAGCTGCCTTCAGATGTAGAACTCCGAGCTCCTCCAGTGTTATGCCTGCCTGGATGCTGCCATGCTGCCCGCCATGACTCTGAACCTGTAAGCCAGTCCCAGTTAAATGTCCTTAAAAGAGTTGCCTTGGTCATGGTGTCTGTTTACTGCAATGCAAACACTAGGACATCATTTTAAGCTATTTTGTCAGCTTTCCTGCCTTGAACCCCAATATATTACTTGCCAGATGTTTCGTTTGCTCTGCTCCTGCGTCATCAGGTCAGCCCTCATGGTCACATGTTCATGGTCCATATTAGCCCATGATGACTTCCCCTTCCCCCCTCCTTGCTCCTCCATGGTCCCCACCTGAGACTTTACACACACACACACACCCCCGAACCCTTGTCCTGCCTACCTCTCTTCTGCCCAGCTACAGGCTGTCAGTAACTTTTATTAACCAATCAGGGATGACTTGGGGGGGGGAAGGTTTACACAGCATAAGGCTGGTGAACCTGAGAATCTGCTAGGCCTGGGGCAACCGGATCTTGGGACACAGAATTTAGCATCTGAAAACATAGTAACAGACCAAACCCCATCACGTCCCCTTCATCATCTCACTGATAGTCAAGGTTACAACGATTTCTAGGTAATGGAGAGCCCTAAGGATATCATAGCCCATGCTTCTCTGCCGAGGCCCAGGCTTACTACTGTGCAGCCGCAGGCCTCTGTGACATTGTCATCTCAAGTGATTCCAATCACAGAGTACTGCTGCTGCTGCTGTCAGCCTCAAGGAAGCGCTGCTGCTCCTTCCTCTTCTGTTCCTCTGCCTCATTCTTCTGCTCTTCCTCCTTTTCCTCTCTTCTCTTTCTCCTACTTGTTTTCCTTCTCCTCTTTCTCCTCCCTCCTTCATCTCTCCTCCTCCTCTTCTTCATCCTTCTCTTCCTCCTTTCCTCCTCTTCCTCCTTCTCCTCCTGGTCCTCCTCCTCCTTAATGTCCTCCACTGATTTTGCAGGTGGAACACACTTCCTCCTCAGCCACATCTAACAGTACCCACTCATTCTCCCTTTCTTTCAACTTCACTGATACCACTTTAGTTTGGACTAATTGCTTCTTTCTCACCTATGGTGTTGGGAATTGAACTGGTGGCCCCCAAAGTGCCAAGCAAATGCCCACTGGACATATAGCCCATCCTCCCTACTCCTTCCATCTTTTGACATTTACGTACACGTGTGTGTATGTGTGTGTACATGTGTGCATGTGCGATTTATTTTATGTGTATGGATGTTCTGCCAACATACACACCCCAAATGAGTCTGTGGCCTTTGGAGGTCATGGGGGGGGGTGACAAATCCCCTGGAGCTGGAGTTACAGATAGTTGTGAGCCACCATGTGGGTGCTGGGAATCAAACCCAAGTCTTCTGCTAGAACATCAGACCTCTTCACCACTGAGTCATCTCTCCAGCTCCTGTTTCTTTTTAAGGCTGGCCTCATACTTGCTGTATAGCTGCTGATGACCTTGAACTCCTGATCCTTCTACATCAATCTCCCAAATGTTGCTATAATAGGAATCATCCCCATGGTTGTCTTAGCGAATCAATTCTTCTTACTTATTCATCTGTTTTAATCCTATTTAATTATTCATGCACATTTGTGTGTGTGTGCACCAGTGTGTGTGTGTGTGTGTGTGTGTGTGTGTGTGTGTGTGTGCATGTGTGTGTTTGTGTGTGTGGGGGGGTGGGGTTACATGTCTGCCACCATACACCTGTAGAGCTCAGAGGACAACTTCTGGGAGTCTGTTCTCTCTCTCCACCATGTAGGTCCCAGGGATTGCACTCCGGTTTGGCAGCAGATGGCTTTATCTACTGAGCAGCTCACTGGCCCTCATTTGATCAGTTCTGCAGTCTACCACTTCATTTACTGCTAAATTGTCATCTTCTTTCCAGTCTCTCCTCAGCCAGGCCTGTCTGTCACCACGACACTTCTTCCCTTAAACATACACAGTGTCTTTGCATCCGTTGAGTCAGTGCCCTTAGCACACACTTCAACTTCCCTTATTATAGTTCCGATCCCTCACACACCCCCTTTGTTTAGTTTATTCTGTGCTCCAAGAAGCTCAAACAACTTATGGTACATTGAATGTATCATACTGTGTTTCCTCTGTGGTGCACATGTGTCAGGCTTAGTATTCCCTCTTGGGTGTATGAGAAAGGCCAGCCACCGTGAAAGGCCTCATTTTAGCTGGCAAAACAAGAACACACGAATCCACTAATTACAAGAGAAACAGAAGATCGGGCAGAACAGGCCACAGCGGCCTGGTGGGTTGATCAGCACCCATTGAGAGGTAGTGTAAGCACCATCAGGTACCAACCGTGCTGTAAGGAGGACAAAGTCTAGGGATCTGAGCCAGCGATAGAACTTTCTATCTAGATAGAGACTCTGGACAATGTCAGGAAACGTCTGTGCTGCAAACAAAGACTGAAGTCACAGAGGGAAAGAAGGTAGTTTATATAAAATACAGGATTAACTTGATCCTGTGCTTGGCGTCGCTTTCTGTGCTGCACACCTGTGTTTGCCTACTGGGCTTGGTCAGGACCACAGTAAGCTAAGAAAGTGTGTGGTGATGTCTCATGTGGGCTGTTGTTTGAATAATGTTATTTAAAAAAATAAAACAAAACAAAAACCCAATGAAAAGTAACAATGTACACTTGAGAAAAGCACAGGCTGTCGGCTAAGAATGTTAATAGCTAGCTTTAATGACTTAGACTTTTGCCTTTCCCTGCCCTTGAACTTGTACTAGGGCAGGGTGAGCAGTGTGTTTAAGGGCTGGTTATATACAAGCCCGTTCCGGGGGTTAGCTCATGGAGACTACATCTCTAAGGAACTTTTAAAATAAAGGGGTATTCTAATGCTACTGTCAGAAGTCTCAAGGAGGAGTGGGAAAGATGGCTCAGGGGTTAAAAGTGGTTGTGGCTCTTCCAGAAAACCTGAGTTCAATTCCCAGCACTAACACTGGGCAGTTCACAACAGCCTATAACTCCAGCTCCAGGGGATCCAACACCTTCCCGTGGGCTCTCCGCCCAGCACTGTTCTCTTGTGCTCACACTCACACACAGACACACATAACCGAAAAGGAAATAATATGGTTTAAAGTTCCAAGGGCTGGAAGGATGGCTCAGCAGGTAAGAGCATCAATCAGAAGCATTTCCAGGGGACCTAAGGTTCCATTCCCAGCGTCCACATGGTAGCCCACAGTTATCTGCAATGCCAGTTCCAAATGATCTGATGCCCTCTTCTGGCCAATGAAGGTACCAGATACACACATGGTGCACAGCACACATGCAGGCAAACACACAAACACACACAAAATAGCTAAATCTTTTAAAATATTGCAAGGAGAGAAATAGTTAAGAAAGCTGTTTTAACATGCCAAAGTGGTGGTTATTATCCTTGGCATATTGTTACATGGAAAGCTAAGGTTCTGAAAAAAAAAAAAAATATATATATATATATATATATATATATATAAAACTTTTCTTTTTTCTTTCTTTTTTAAGTTATACTTTTCATATAAGGAATAGAAAAATAATAATACTCAGAGTACTTGCAGATAGTTTACTAATAATGCTATAAATTTATATTAGAATCTGATATAAATTTTCTATAATGGGAAGAAATGGAAGAACAGGGTGAATGGAAGCACTGGGTTGCTAAGATTTTTTTTTTTAATTGTGATTTCTGTATTGTTTTTGTTTGGATATAAAACGGCTCCCACAGGCCTGTGTGTTGAAACCCTGTGTCCCTAACTAGTGGTACTGTTCTGGAAGGTCATAGAATCTTTAAGAAATGGGGTCTAGCTGGAGGAAGTGGGTTACTAGGAAGCAGGGCATGAGGTTGGAGGTCTGGTCCTTCTGTCTGCTTGTTGTCTATTTCTGTTCCCCACCCCCCCACCCCCCCACCCCCACCTCCGGGAGAAAGCAATCAATCTCAAGCTTCCAGCACACAGCTGCAAATTTCTCTTGCCGACGTGCCTTCTGAACAGTGATGGACTGTGCGCCCTGGGTCAGGCAGCCCGAGACCGGTCCCTCTTCAGTCACTCCTTGGCAGGTATTTATTTGGTTGGTGAAATAACTTGGCACACGTGTCTGCGAATCTCGGGTTTAAAAGCTCTATAGGATTCTAGCCGGGGGTCGTGGTCTGTGGCCCCGATTGCTCAGTCTTGGGGTGTGGAATTCAATGAACCGTTCCTGTTTGACTGTGATTGATGCCTGAGTGGTTTGCGCGTTGTTTCCCAGACCCTAACACTGTAGTCATTGCTGTGTGAGTTTAGGAATGCTGTGGTCATGTCGTGTTCAGACAGTGTGTTTCATACAACATCCTACCATTTCCTCCTGTCTTCTCTGCCCTCTTCTTTGATGGATCGTCCCTGAACCTTGGAGTTGGGTAGATAAAAATGTGTCTCACATATGGCTGAGCCTATAATAGTCATTTATTCTTTCTGTTTGTTTGTTTGATTGGTTGGTTGGTTGGTTAGGGTTTTTTTTCCCGAGTCAGGGTTTCACTATGCAGTTCTGACTGTCCTGGAACTCACTAAGTAGAACAGGGATCTATTTGCCTCTGCCTCCAGAGTGCTAAGATTAAAAGTGTGCACCACCATGCCCGCGTCGGGCTAAGTCATTTATCCTTTTTAAAGATTTATTTATTTTATGTGTATGAGTACACTGTTGCTGTCTTCAGACACACCAGAAGAGGGCATCAGATCGCATTACAGATGGTTGTGAGCTACCATGTGGTTGCTGGGAATTGAACTTGGGACTTCTGGAAGATCAGTCAGTGCTTTTCACCTCTGAGCCATCTCTCCACTCCAAGTCATTTATTCCTAAGCCTTTGGTTTGGGTCTTGTTTGGGTCCTATCTTTTCTTGCTCCCTAAACATCCCTCTTTCTTGGAATGAGAATAGGATAGGGATCATGACTTTTTTAACTTAGATGTTACAAGTATGAGATTACTTTGCTTTTTATAGGGGCTTCTAGTTGAGACATTGCCTTGAGCCTCAGAAGAGACATTGGATTTTCGAACAGCGTTGGGACTGGTGGATCGTAGGAACCTTTAAGGTTTGACCGAATGCATTTTGTGGTATAAGATGGCCATGAGCCAATGGGGACAAGGGATAGAGTGTCACGCTTTAAAGGTGAGCCGCCTCATAGGAACGCATGCTGGAGTACTTGTCCACCGGCTTGTGGTATTGTTTTGAGCATCTTTGGAACCTTTAAGAGGAAGAGGCTCGCTGAAGGATCTTCCCCTGGATCCTGTGGATCACAGGATGGGCCCTCTGAGGCTTGAGATCTGTGATCCAGCCCCACCTCCTGTGCTTTCCATACAACATGCTCTGTGGAGCGTCAGTGCATACTCCTGTACCAGGTATGGCCAAGCCTGTACCATCATGTTAGAATCTACCCTTAAGATGAGGGCCAGTGTGGTGTTTTGCACTGGGATGCCCCCTATAGATGCTTATGTTGCATGCTTGGACCCCCATTGGTGGAACCATTTGGGAAAGATTAGGCAGTATGGTCTTGCTGGAGAAGGTGTGTCTCTTGGAAGCAGGCTTTGAGTTCCAAAAGCCCATGCCAGGCCCAGTCTTTCTCTGCCTGCTGCCTGGGGATCAGGATGTAGAACTCTCAGCGACTGCTTCCCTGCCTGCTTTCTATCATGACGATCACGGACTAGCTCTCTGAACGTGTAAGCAAGCCTTCAATGACATGGTGTGTTGTTGTTGTTGTTGTTGGGTTTGTTTGTTTTTAAGTAAGTTGCCTTGGTCATGGTGTCCCTTTACAGCAATTGAACAGTTACTAGGACAGCTAGATGTGTCCCTTTTAATATTTCTTGTCAGGAATGTGGTCCTAGCAATGAGGGAACTAAGACATATGAAATGTGTGTATGTGTGCCGGGGATGAAGGCATCTGTTGTGATTTTATCCTTTAGAATTGTAGCCCAAAAGAAAATATAAAAGACAAAGGGTTGGAGAGAGAGAGAGAGAGAGAGAGAGAGAGAGAGAGAGAGAGCCTGGTAGGCAATTGACTAAATAATAATGCACAATTATACAAGACACAGTGGTGTGATGGCTATTCTTGGTGTCCTCTGCTACGTCTGAAATGAACTGAAACCCAAGTGGCTGGGTACACCTGTGATGAACTTTTCTTAATTAAATCATTTGAAGTGGGATGACCCACATTTAATCTGGCTCTTTGGAGGTGGGAAGAGCCACCTTTAATCTGGGCCACACCTTCTGCTGGCAGCCTCCGTAAAAGACCTAGAAGAAGGAAGCCTTTGTTTTGGGCAGGCCCTCACTTCTGATGGCGAGTTCATTCCTTCGCCGGCTTTTCTTTGGGGATTCTCCAGGATGTATAGTAAAGACCAGCTGAGACATTCAGCCTTGTAGACTGAACACCTACTGGAGTCTTGATCTTTCCATTGGTGGACAGCCATTATTGGACTAGCTGGACCACAGCCTGTAAGCCACTCTAATAAAACCCCTCTAAATATTAATGTACATAGAAGCAGCTGACCCCTGTTGTTGAATTAGGGAAGGCTGAAAAAAGCTGAGGAGAAGGGTGATCCTATAGGAAGACCAGCAGTCTCAATTAATCTGGACCCCCAAGATCCCTCAAACATTGGATGACCAAACAGACAGCATACACCAGCTGATATGAGGCCCCTAACACACATACAGTAGAGGACTTCCAGGTCTGTGTTCATTCAGAGATGATGCACCTAACCCTTAAGAGGCTGGAGTATCTCCAGACATACACATGGAGATAGTGGGGTGGTGAGGAGGTATGGAATATGGAACAGAGGGCAGATGAGGGGGTAAATAAAATATGGAGCGTTAAAAAAAAGAATAAGCACCCTTGAAGCTCTGTGATATATATATCATATTATATATATTATACATACTTATATTTTTTATATATGGGATTTATCTATTTTATTTATTTCTCTATTGGTTCTGTTCCTCTAGAGAACCCTGACTAATGAATACAAGGAGCTGTTAAGAGTTATGTCCATGCATATGATGTTAAGAGTTTTCATGTCCATGCATATTAATGGCTTCAGGAAAATACAATGCCAAACATTATGCAAACCAGGATCTCCACACGTGCACGAAAAAAAAATGTGTGAAGCTGTTCACCAAAACACTAGCTTGAGAACACGGGAGAACTTGGTCTCACCTTTGTATTCTAATGCAGTTGACTCATGAGCAAACACGTTACATGTTGTATTAGTCAGGGTTCTCTAGAGTCACAGAACTTGCAGATAGTCTCTATATAGTAAAGGAATTTATTGATGACTTACAGTCTGCAGTCCAA
>NC_034598.1:34463579-34464865 GCF_900095145.1 Mus pahari
TCTCCTCTCCTCTCCTCTCCTCTCCTCCTCTTGTCTGTCCTCTCCTCCCCTCCCCTGTCCTCCCCTCCTCTACTCCTTTTATCTTCCCTCCTCTCCTGTCTTTCCCCCCTCCCTTCCCCTCTCCACCCCTTTCTGCTCATTCCTTTTCTCTTCTATAGTTCTTTGGAGACAAGGTCTCAGGTAACTCAGCCTAGCTCCAGACTCACTCTGTAGCCAAGGGCAACCTTGCATTTCTGACTCTCCTGTCTCTCCCTCCCACATGCCGGGAATACAGCACTCACATCAAGGTTAGCTTAGGCTGTGTCCGGGGAAGCAAACGCAGAGATGGGCGCCTGCCAAGTGAGCACTCTGCCAACTGAGCTAATTCCCAGTGCCCAGGCACACATTTCCCAATTCCCTGTCTTTGGCTACCACTCACTCCTGGGAGAGGAGTGATTTTTCTTCTTTTGCTCAATCTGCTGAGGAGAATTTATAGCATATACATTAATGCCCCGTGTGCGGCATGCTGTGTCCTAGGTATTAGCTGAAGAGATAAAAACTCTCTCTCTTCTTCAAAACTTCATTTAAATTAGTGTTCTGCCTCCGTGTATGTCTGTGTGAGGGTTCCAAATCCCCTGGAATTGGAATTACAGACAGTTGTGAACTGCCATGTGAGTCTTAGGATTTGAACCCAGGTCCTATGGAAAAGCAACCAGTGCTCTTCTTAATCACCGAGCCATCTCTCCAACCACCTCAAAAGCTGAGTTCTTGAGGGTAGCAACCCCATAGGTTAAGCAGGAAGCAGGGTGGATGTACCCCATCTTTATATACAAGTGTGCAAGCAATTGAACAGTTCTCGGTCCCCCAGATATCTCAGATAAAACAGGTCCCTTTAACAAGGATGCTGGAAGACTCCCTAGAGGGGTTGGCAAGGATTGGCCAGATGTAGAGAGAGAGAAATGAGGGCCTGGCATCACCATGAATTTGACTCCTGGAGCCCATTTAAAAAGTCAGATAGTGTGAATCCCAACTGGAGTCTTTGGACTCCTTCAACAAGCAGGTAAGTCAGTTGGAAGCTTGCCTGTGCCGCAGTGTGGGGGCAGAAACAAGAGAGATCCTGCCTCAAGTCAAATGGGAAGAGAAGCAAGTCTGGAAAGGTTCTGTCTTCTGTGTATTCTGTCATCCCCCCCTCTCTCCCCACCTTCCCCTTCCCCTTTCCCCTTCCCTTCCCCTCCTCTCCTTTTTCTTTGTCTCTCTGACACACACACACACACACACACACACACACACACACACACACACACACA
>NC_034598.1:34464887-34468813 GCF_900095145.1 Mus pahari
GAGAGAGAGAGAGAGAGAGAGAGAGAGAGAGAGAGAGAGAGAGAGAGAGAGAGAGAGAATAAATAAATCCTTTGAAGCATAAAATAAGAGATAGGTAATTGAAGCTAAGGGTAAAGGCTGGTCACAAGAGGCAACGGGATACAAGCCATACCTTCTACATGAGGAGCTTGAAGGAAAGTTGGTTTCATCATCTTGAGAAAATAACTTTCTGATAAGAGTCATAACCATTTCTAGATGGACGAGTCGATGAAAAACCAACCCCGAAAACAAGGACTAGGAATTCTGTGTGAAGAGAAATATGTTCATGTGCACTTGCACAAGGGCGAGCCTGTGTGAGGGTGCGAGATGAAAGACAATGGGAACAGTTATGTGTCGTGGAGAATCAAGTCAGGTCGGAGTTGCTTTCTGACGGGCTGAGCAGTAATCGCAGTAATTGCTGACATGACCCTTTCCTCCTGTTGGCCTCCCGAAGGAATTCCCATCACAAGTTGAGTAACCAGTCGTACGTAGAGTTGGAGCCATTCCCTCAAGAATCACTGTCCACAGGCTGGATGAAAAACTTAGCAAGCTTCAAAGGATGTTTTCTTTAAATGAAGAGAAAACCCAGAACCTTCATAATTATTTCAGCCAGTAAATATGTATTATACGCGTATATAATTGTATATGAATGGCATTTTTCTTTTTTCTAATTCTGAAATCATCTCTACTCACAGAGTTTGCAAGCCTGAACTCATCTTTCAGAATCCCGAGAGTCTGGAACCACCACAGCACCAGGGGACATGCTGCCAGCGCTCACTGGATGTCCTGGGAAACAATTCTAGTTAAAAAACCATTTAAAAATAAAATCTAAACCTGCCTTAACTTTACCTTGCACAACGAGGACCATAACCCAGGGCTGTTTTGTGTATGAGATATTTGTGTAACACCCTACACACGCTTGGGAACATGTGCACGCGCAGGAGACCAGAGCTTGCCGTTCAGTGTCTTCCTGTATTGCTCTCCACCTTATTATCTGAGACAGAGCCTCTCTTACTAAACCTGGAGCCTGCTACTTCAGCTTGGTCGAACTGGCTGGCCAGGAGGCCCCTGGGAACTGGCTGCCTCTGCTTTCCCATCGATGGAATTCCAGGCAGGTACCTGGAATTTCTGTTGGTGCTGAGGATGTGAACGCAGGTCCCAAGGATAGAAAGGATAGTGCATTCTTTACTCAGTGAACCTTCCCTGACCTCCATTGTTTGAAACTGGAATCTCACGTAGCCCAGGCTGGCCTGAAGTTTTCTATATATCCTCCCCCCTCCACTCCCACCAAAATGACCTCAAGCTCCAGATCCTCCTCTTCCTCCCAAATTCTGGGATAACGGGTGTGTGCCACCACATCCAGTTTGTGCAGTGTTGGGGATGGAACCCAGGGCCTCATGCATGCTAGCCAAACCATAATCCAAATGTCTTTCCTTTGACCACTTTTCTAGTGGGAGGAGAGGGGATGATTGGAAAGTAGTTAAATTACGGGTAATTTTAAAAGAAAAGGTTAAACAACGACGACGACGAAGAGAAACCAAGAAATACCACTCCAGTCTAATGTGAAGAGCCGTCAAAACCAATTGAGTATTCAAAAAAACAGTTATATTTTACATTCACCCGATGTTTTACATTACTACCTAATTAAGTGAGCCACCTCTCCCCTGGAGGGTCTCTACCATGTTCTAAGTATGAATGAGTTGGAGGAAAGAGATCAGAGTTAGGTAAAATTGGGTTTGCACTGCTTTTATACCAGTGCCTCTCCAGCCTCCTAACGCTGCAACCCTTTAATACCTCATATTGTGATGGCCCCCAACCATAAAATTATTTTGTTGCTACTTCATGACTGTAATTTTGGACTGTTTCAAATTATATGCAAATGTATGCAAATTACACACAAACTTACAGGTTAGCTGATATAGAATACTCTTATCAGGGTCGAGACCTACAGGTTGAGAACCTCCACACTACACCTTTAATGATTGGGTTTTGAACATTGGATTTGAATGAACAGGGGTTCACTGAACAGCTGCTAGCCTTGGGCCATTCCAGGCGGAAACTGATGGAGCATTGTGTTTACTATACACTACATTCTTGGCACAGGTTAAGTGCAAACCACTAAGCCCCTTGGGTCTCTCATCACTCAAGGTCACAGTGAAGTTCATTACAGGTTTCTTTTATAATAAATAGGCTTGCTTTCAGGAAGTGTATAATTTGTATTTGATGTTCAGCCTGGCTAGTTAGATAATACATTTCCTATCCCCAAACTGCATGTGTCTTCTAGCCTCGCCCCTCAAGGGGCTAGGGGTGTGGGCTTGAGGAGAGCCCTTGCCTACGTTCTGTTATCAAGGTGGGAGAAGGTTGTGGATTGGCCAGGCGTTAGGGTGCCACGCCCTAATGATTCTGATCTCCATATTTGACTTTTCCTTTCCTCTAACCCAACACCCCCCCTCCACCCCCAGCCTTAAATTTCTTTCATCACTTTCTGTCTAAATAGTCAGAGGTACAGGCTGGGTTCCTGCACAGAACATTGTCACTAGGAAGACTGTCATACGTGAGCAGCACAGAGCTGTCAGGACAGGTCATTCTCCTGGGCTTCCCAACCTCAGTACTATAGGTGTTTGGAGCTGGATACTTTTTAAAATGTTTATTTCAGATTTGTTGTATTATGAGAATATATTCTCCCTTACTCCTCATATCTGTCCTTTCTTTCTTTCTTTCTTTCTTTCTTTCTTTCTTTCTTTCTTTCTTTCTTTCTTTTTTTTTTTTTTTTTTTTGGTTTCCCTCCTCCTCTTTGACCCCCCCCCCCAGGTCAGTTTTATTTTCAAGTCCTATATTGTGATGATTACTGTTAATGGCCAAACTGAAAGAATCTAGAACCATCTGGAAGACAGGCCCTTGAAGGGATCATGTTGGTTATTTTCATTGATGGGGCAAGATCTACCTTAATTGTTTATAGGACCATTCCCTGAATAGGGATCCAGGACCGTATAAATGGAGAATGTGGACCTCCCAGCAGCTTGTATTCATTCATCCCTGTCAGCTTCCCAGCTGTGGATGTGACAGAAGGGAGCTCCAGGCCCAAGCTAGACTTCCTGCCTTGATCTACTACTGTAGCCTGACTGTGTGCTAAGAGAAACACTTTCTCCGTTAAAAGTTGCTTTCTTTCATTCAGAGCGCTTTAGCAGAGCAACAAGAAAAGAAACTAAGGCGTTATAAATTGTGTATATATGTTTTATGTTTTCTTATAAAAGCTAGGAACCACAGGAGAGAGAGAGAGAGAGAGAGAGAGAGAGAGAGAGAGAGAGAGAGAGAGAGAGAACAAGCGATATCTATCCTTATGAGGCGCTCTTGAGCCTCTCAATATGATGATATATGATTATTTTTGGGTGTGTGATGCAAGATCGGTTCTGGGCATTGTGCAGTGTCCCTGGCCACTGCTCACTAGATTCCAGAAGCAATAGTGTAATTTATGAGAAAATCTGGAATGTCTCTAGAAGTTGGGCCTGATGGGCAGGGTGTGCCTGCCATCTTAGCACTCGAGGAAGTGAAAGCAGGAAGATGGCTTTCAGGCTAGCCTGGGCTACATAGTGAGACTCTGATCCCCCACCCCACCCCCACCCCCCCAAAAAGAGAAATGAGAGCCAGGCATGGTGGTATGTGGCAGTAATTCTAGCACTTGGGAGAAAGTAGGAATTCTCTGAAGACCAGCGAGCCCTTGTTATTGGGAAATGTGTCCAGAAATGTACAACTTCCAAATGCCACACACTTTCTTCATATTGTGGACCTTGGAGTCAGAGGAGAAAAGACTTCTCCCGCTGGACTGTTCACCCTGTTTAACCGGTACTTAAGGCGGCCTCCAACTGAAGACTCCTTCTTCTCCTTCTTCTCCTTCTTCTCCTTCTTCT
>NC_034598.1:34468918-34487952 GCF_900095145.1 Mus pahari
TTCTTCTTTCTTCTTTCTTCTTTCTTCTTTCTTCTTTCTTCTTCTTCTTCTTCTTCTTCTTCTTCTTCTTCTTCTTCTTCTTCTTCTTCTTCTTCTTTCTTCTTCTTTCTTCTGTCTTCTTCTGTCTTCTTTCTTTTTCTTTCTTTTTCTTTCTTCTTCTTTCTTCTTTCTTCTTCTTTATTCTTCTTTCTTCTTCTTCTTCTGGTTTTATTGAGGCAGGGTTTCTCTGTGTAGCCCTGGCTAAATCTGCCTGCCTCTGCCTCCCAAGTGCTGGGATTAAAGGCGAGTGCCACCACGCCCGGCTCCTCCTCCTCCTCCTCCTCCTCCTCCTCTTTTAACACTGCCTTAAGTTTCTTTGGCTATCTGGCCAGTTTCCCCTAGAACAGCTTATCTGCATGGCTGCCATCTTCTCCCTGGTCACTTCTCAGTGTCTGAGGCCGTGGGAAGCAAGGGACTTTGTGCTCAGTCTCTCTGCACTGGATAACACTGCGCATGCACTCACCCCAACCTCGCTGGGGTCCGCGGGAGTTTGCTTTGTGGGCTCATCCCCAGTGTTTGTAGCTGTACTGCCGGTCAGTTACTTCCTTCTGTCCTATCTCACTAGGTATTCTTTGTCCAAACAAACCCAAGAAGAAAGCCGCTCCTTAGCCACAACCATTTCCACAGTCGTCGTCCATTTGAGAAGTGGGCTTTACTTCTCCTTTGGCCTACTGACTTCTTCACCCAGAGAATCAGGAGCCGTGGTTCTCACATGAGCTTGCATTAGAATCGTCTGGAGTGTCTGATGGAAATGGTACTGGGCTCTGACTCCAGACTCCTGACCCTGTCTGGAGTGTGGCCATATCATACACATTAAGCAAAGTTCCATAATGGTGGCGTATACCTATAATCCTAGCATTCAAAGACTGAGGTAGGAGAATCACAAGGACAGCCTGTGCTATATACCCCTAAATCCCCTACTCCTTCTCTCCTCGTTTTTTTATCTTCTGTTGCTCTGTCTCTGTCTGTCTGCCTCTCTCTGTCTGTCTCTGTCTCTGTCTCTGTCTCTGTCTCTCTCTCTCTCTCTCTCTCACACACACACACACACACGTTTTTACTGATATGGATGGGTACAGCCTCACTGCTTGGGGACATAGGGCAGAACAGCTGAACAGCTGGGCAAATCCCTCAGGTGAATCTGAGTGGGAGTGGGAGTTAACCAGTAAAATATATATATATTTCAATCCTGCCAGCAACACTTAGAAAGAACAATGAGAAAAACTACAAGTAAAACCACAGAGCACTGCCCGATGTGGTGGTCTATTTCTGACAGCCTGAGCTACATGATAAGTAAAACAACAAAACAAAACAAAACAAAAAAACCCCTAAAAACTCAAGGGCATGGTTAATAAAAGGAAACTTGGGGTTGGTCGTGATGGCAAATGCCTATATTCCCAGCTCTAGTCATCCATTTTTTTTTTCTGCAAATGATTGACAATTATGATTTTGCCAATGTCCTAAGGGTATTTCACATGAGTCTCAAGTTTTTTTGTTTTGCTTTGTTTTGTTTTGTTTTGTTTTTTTTAAAAGACAGAATCTCAAGGATTACTCTTATTATTTTTAAGACAGGATTCCTCTGTGTAGCCCTGACTGTCTTGGAACTCTCTGTAGACCAGGCTAGCCTCGAACTCAGAGATCCGTCTGTCTCTGCCTCCCAAGTGCTCCACCCCCATCCAGCTGGTTCTCAGGGATTTTTAAAGTTGAATTTAGAAGGTTCAGCCCAATCATGGTGAGCACAGCAGAGGAGGGGCATTGGTTTGTGCATAATAGGATGTCCTAGTTGCTAATAAGTCTTGGTGTTTCCCGACCGGTTTGGACATTTCATGGCCTTGGGAGTTGATTTCTAGTGTTTCTAGTTTCATCCAATCAAATGACTCTGACTCTGGATTTGAAGTTCAAGGTCGTATGACTCTTCTTCTGTCTTACACAATGACCTTAGGGACAAGTTTATAAAATATGGAGGCTGAGAAATGGGGGAAACCTTTCAGAACTGGGTGTGGGATATGAGGGGGTGGGGTGTGCAGAGCCATATACAGCTTTGGGATCATTTATTGCGATGGTTTGGCCCAGAGGACTAAGTACTTGCTTAGTGGCACCAAGAGAAGGTCTGACCTTGTAGGGGTGGGTGTGGTCATGATGAAGGGGGTGGAGTTACTATGGGGGTGGGCTTTGAAGTCCTATGCTTAAGCTCAGCCCGGTGCTGAGGAGACCCTCCTCCTGGCTGTCTGCAGAGGATAGTTTTCTTCTGGCCACCTTCAGATGAAGATGTAGAACTCTCAGCTCCTTCTCCAGCACCAAGTCTGCCTGGACGCTGCCATGCTTCCTGCCATGATGATAATGGACTGAACCTCTGAACCTATAAGCCAGCCCCGACGTAATGCTATCCTTTATAAGAGTTGGTCATAGTGTCTTTTCACAGCAATGGAAACCCTAACTGAGACCTTTATTAATCTCCTTTCCATTATTTAGAACAAAGACGGGAGCAAATTCTGAGAAAGCTCCATTCTGGCTTCGCCTCCTAGGAGTGGCAGCTGGCAGAGGGTGGAGCCAGATGACTATAGGATACTGGAGAAAGAAGAAATATTTTATTTTCTGTGATCCATTTAATTTACATTTATGTGTGTAAGTTTTGCAGGCATAGTATGTCTCCACCTATGTGCAGTGCTCTCAGAGGTCAGAGGATGGCATCAGATCCCTTGGAACTGGAGGATACAGATGATTGTGAGCAGCTGTGTGGGTCCTGGGAACTGAACTCTGGTCCTCTACACAAGCATAAAGTGCTCTAACCACTGAGATGTCCTTCCAGCTCCTCAAGGAAGTATTTTAATTAAAAATCCAATCCTCTTTGTTTTTCTGCCCCATGTCATATTTGTAAAGCCCTCTTCCCTGAACCCTAGATACTATACTAATGAAAAGAATGTCTGTTTCTTTCTCTCTCTCTCTCTCTCTCTCTCTCTCTCTCTCTCTCTCTCCCTCCCTCCCTCCCTCCCTCCCTCCCTCCTCCTCCTTCCTCTTCTTCTTTGTAAGCAATCTCAACTCAAATCAACACAATCCATCTCATTGGGGATTTGTATTAGTTAGGGTTTTACTGCTGTGAACAGACACCATGACCAAGGCAAGTCATATAAAAACAACATTTAATTGGGGCTGGCTTACAGGTTCAGAGGTTCAGTCCATTATCATCAAGGCAGGAGCATGGCAGTATCCAGGAAGGCATGGTGCAGGAGGAGCTGAGAGTTCTACGTCTTCATCCAAAGTCTGCTACTGGAANACTGACTTCCAGGCAACTGGGGTGAGAGTCTTAAGCCCACACCCACAGTGACACACCTATTCCAACCAGGCCACACCTCCAGATGGTGCCACTCCCTGGTCCAAGAATATACAAACCAGCTAGGATGAGGGTCTTAAGTCCATGACCACAGTGACACACCCACTCCAAGGCCTCCTAATAGTGCCACTTCCTGGGCCAACATACTCAAACCACTTCAAGTGTCATCGCTGTTACCACCCATTTGTGTATGCTTTTGAAATTTCAGAACATACCACATAAGTAGTGAAGAAAGAGTTATAATAGGATCTGGAGATAAAGTAGATGAAAACCCCATTGTTCTTCCCTTTCAATAACTATCACGGTAATTATTCTGGGCTAGCAAAATGGCTCAGCAGTTCTAGGGACTTGCTGCCAAGCCTGATGACCTGAGTTCAATTCCCATGATAGAAGGAATAGAACCAACTCTACAAGTTGTTTGACTTCCACATTTTCCTTGGCCTGTTTGCATGCAAGTATATGCGCGCGCGCACGCACACACACACACACACACACACACACACACACTTGTGTGTGCATACCCAAATAAATAAATGTGATAAATGTTTTTAAGGTTTATCATTCTATCTCACAAACTATGATGTATATGTGAATAGGTTTGCTTTGTTTTGTTTCTCTGGTCAACCACTAGTGATCATAAATATGCCAAGGCAGATAAACAATGCCAGACTAACCACTATTTCTTTTTACTCTAAGGAACACGAGGCACAAGGAAATGAAAACAGATACTCAAGCTAATCACATGTCTATGATTTAATCACATTGTACATGCAATTATTAAGCTAACTCAAAAAATAAAATGCTGTGCCCTCTTTCTGCTTGACCTTGATAAAAAAAAAAAAATAGAACAAACCAAAACATAGTCTTCATTGGGTATTTAGGACTTTCTACTCAGTTGGGACCACAAATGAGGGAGGGGCTGAAAACCACCAGAGAGAACATTTCTGTTGAACTTTGTGAGCTGCTTTCCCACATAAAGTTACAAAGGAAGAGATGTATTTCTACATACGATCAAGGTTGGTGGTAGAGAACTCTCTCCCATCTGCTTAAATGCCGTCCTAGCTCTTGCTTACTTTACAGATAGCCATTAACTCATTAGCCATCTTCCTGCACTTACGGAAGAATCTCACAGGCTGAAACTCTCTGTGTTAGCTCTTGTTCTCTTGTCTATTTGAGAACCATAAACTTGGAGTGAGAAGTTAGAGGTCCCCCTTGCTGATGGCCAGGCAGGAGATTCCTGTTGTTGAACTATAGAGGAAACTGCTCTAAGCTGAAAACTCAGGTAGCCGAGTGAGAGACCTGTGTTCAGTTAAGTAAGAATGGTTTTCCATCAATATAGTAAGCCTGATATGCTACCATACTCCTGTAATCCAGTTCTTTGAAAGGAGTACTGAGAGTTTAAGGTTATCCTCAGCTACATAGTGAGTCAGAGACCAGCTTGGGCTATTTACAAGTCTGTTGAGTGTGTGCGCGCGCGCGCACACACACACACACACACACACACACACACACACACACAAGAAAACAGCAAGCTCAAGGCTGGTCTGGGACTCTATAATGCAAGCCTATCTTTGAAAACTGAAAGTGTTGGCTGTTAAAGAGCATTTGCTGCTCTTGCAGAGGACCAGAGTTCGAGACCCCAGCACCCATGCTGGGAACCTCACAGCTACCTGTAACTTCAACTCTATGGGATCCACCAGACTTTTCTGGCCTCTGAGGGAACTTTAAGGCTCATGTGTGTACCCCCAAACATACATACACATAAATATAAGAGTATAAATACAATATTTTTAAAGGCATGGGAGCGGGGTATCAGACATGTAAAACATCTCAGTGGCTAAAGGTGTTAGCTATGAAAGACAACCTATGTTTGATCCACAGAGCCCATGGTAACATGGAAGGAGAGAACTGACTCCACAAAGTTGTCCTCTGACCTCTCTACATGTGAGCCACGAGATATGCGTGTCTACACACATATGACTGACACATTAATAACAGTAATAATAATACAAAAGTTAAAAATATTTTTAATTTTTTTTTTTGAGACAGGGTTTCTCTGTGTAGCCCTGGTTGTCCTGGAACTCACTCTGAAGACCAGGCTAGCCTCGAACTCACAGAGATCCACCTGCCTCTGCCTCTAAAGTGCTGGGCTCAAACCCATGCACCACCACTGGCTGGCAATTAAAAATAATTTTTAAAATATAGGTTACATTAAAATGTGCAATGGGAGATGGAGAGGTGGCTCAGCGGTTAAGAGCACTGGTTGCTCTACCAGAGGTCCTGAGTTCAATTCCCAACAACCACATGGTAGCTCACAACCATCTGTAATGGGATCTGATTCCTTCTTCTGGTGTGTGTGGAGACAGCTACGGTGTACTCACGTACATAAAATAAATAAATAAATAGTTCTTTAAAAAATATACAATGCTTCTTGTCACAGATGTAGCAGAAACCATGAGATGACAGCATTTAGCACATGTCTTAATCGCTCTAAGATTTACTCTCTGCCTCCCACACCATCTTTCTTACTCTCTATTCTCCCTTTCTCTCTGCTTCCCATCATTCATCAAAACCTATTCTCAGAGTATAATTAAGATGGTTACCATGAACTCTGATACACAAAGTTTAACCCTTCGTTATCACCTTCCCGCATATTCAGCCTTGCTAGAGAGGAGATATGAATCCCATTATTGTACGGCAAGAAATCTGATGTGCATGCAAGGTACAGTGTCAGGGCACAGCCGTCAGCGAAGCAACGGTATCAGGTTTCGACCTTGGGAATCTGTCCTAGGGAGGCAGCCAAGTTCATAACCATGCCTTCCCCTTCAGACCTCTATAAAGTGAGACTCTGTACTATGTACTGGGAATTTGGACAAGCATTAGACATGCTTGAAGTGTTAAGATTATTTGAAGGTGACACAGATCAGTAAGGCACCAAAAGTCAAAAGGGGTGGGGCTGGGGGCAAAATTGTGTAATCTTAAGAGAAACCCGAGCCTTAGCACTGAAGGCAACTGAACTTACAATTCTGAAGAACATGCAATGTGGAAAGTCTATGTCATACAATTCTTGCAAGGACAAAAAGAACGTAGGGTCATATCCCATCATTAAAACATGAGTATCACAGTAAGGCTACAAATGGTCTCTAGTCATTTTGGACACACACACACACACACACACACACACACACAGGTACATCTTAGGGCTTCTATTATTGTGATGAAACACCATGACCAAAAGCAACTTAGAGAAGAAAGAGTTTAGTTGGTTTACACGGCCACATCGCTGCTTGTCATCAAAGGAAGTCAGGATGGGAACTCAAACAAGGCAGGAACCCAGAGGCAGGAGCTGATGCAGAGGCCATGGAGGGGTGCTGCTTACTGGCTTGCTCCCATGGCTTGCTCAGCCTGCTTCCTTATAGAACCCAGGACCACCAGCCCAGCGATGGCCCCACCCACAATGGTCTGCGCCCTCCCTTATCCATCACTAATGAAGAAAATGCACTACAGCTAAATCTTATGAAGGCATTTCCTTAATTGAGGTTCCCTCCTCTCAGATGCCTTTAGCCTGCATCAAACTGACATAAAACTATCCAGCACAATGCATTGCTGAATTTCATAAAATCCAACCATATTCTACAACCATAGTCCCATTATCTTTGAATAACTATGAAATGCCAAAGAGTCACATCAACAGAAAGGGGGCCTGGAAGGCTTCCTTGGGGGTGTGCGAACGGAGTCTAGCATAGTTGGCATTAGCCAGAGAGAAGCCGGAGCAGGGGGGAGCTGGAGGCTGAGAGAGGGGCTTTCCAGGCAGAGGATGAACCATGGAAGGACACAGGGTTTTACACGTGGGTAGACCTTGAGGGCGGCAGCAAGTCACTCGGGATGGCTGTGTGTGGAAGGCCTGAGACAAGGGGGATGGATGGAGAAGAGAGGCAGGCACAGAGCGATTGAGATTCTGTAGAGGAAGCAAACACTGTTTAGGGCGAGTTCTTTCTCCTTAAGGAAAGAGAGGGTCAGCCCAAAAGCTTAACCGTGCTTACTCTTGTGAACTGACTTGACATTTTGGGAAAACTCCCAATACGAGAGCACAGGACAGACTCAGTACCCAGAATTTGGAATCTGCTGCAGTTTAGGTGACAGGGGCATGAGTACGTGCCAACCGGTGTGACCTGGCACAGAGCTACTGCTTGTAAAGCATGACAACCAGAAGGTGGGGAATTCAGTGGGGGGTGGGGAGGACAAAGGGAGGGAGGGAGAGAGAAACTGCAGCTAGAATGCAGGGCCTTATAAATATACAGCAAACAATGCATGGTGCCTTACACCCGTAATCCCAGCACTTGGGAAGCTGAGGCCGGAACTTTGAAACTGACTCAACTGTTTTGAACAGTTTTTTTTTTTTTTTTTTTTTTAACTGATTGCCTTAAGTTCAGAGGCAGCCTGAGTTACATAGTGAGTTCAAGACCAGCCCTGTGAGACAAAATAAATAATATGAAGAGGGATGGGGTTCTAGCCCAAGAGTGGATCAGGGACAGAACATGATGTAAGCAAGAAGACAGAGGGAAGCCCCAATCCTGGGAGCTGAGAAAGGAGAGGGCATATCCTAAGCCTTGTGTCATCAAGTGAGTGATCCGGAAAAGTCCCTCATGGATGCAGCAAACCAACAGTGACTGCGATGCCGAGCATCATTAGTGAGGAAGGGTAGGAGCACGGTCCATGGACAGACAGGAGTTTGTCCTACCACTATCCACTACTGGTCTTTTGTAATATTTGGCCCTAATGACAGGAACAGAGCTAGCCAATATTAGAGAGTGGATGGAAAGGTTTGTAGTGTTTCAGCCTCCAGAGTTCTGAGACAACCTTCATGAGCTGCCACACCTGGCTCAATTACAATTTTGCAAGCTGTAGTCAGATTCCCATCTGCCTGCTTTCACAGGTGCAACGTAGCCTGTCTCTAGAGGAGGGAAAGAGTCTCCTGAATTCCCAAACAACGTTTGTTTCTCAGAGACCGGTTCCAGATAAACAGACTAGAAAGGCACTGCTGAAAAAACACCCCTTTCGGGAGTCTCCCAGGGGCTGCTTCTCTGGTTATCTTCAGGTCTCCTCTCTGTCGCCTTCCTTTTCTCTACTGTCTTCTGGGAATGCTGCTGGCTTCTTATGGTGGCTGAGTCACTGGTAGGGTGCTGATCAGTAAACCCTGTGTTCCTGGGGGGGGGGGCAGGGAGGGGCTTTTCCAATGCAACAGCTATATGGTCAGCTTCCCATATCCAGTGTCTGAGGGCTTAAAGGACCCATTGGAGCACAGTAGGAGAGAGAAAACAGTGTCCTTGCCCTTATGGATCTTAACATGCAAGGCATGATGCGGCCCTGTAACGGGAGCAGTGGTCATGAAGCTTGTGTTAGACACATGGCTTCTTTTGTAAAGCTAAAAGCAGGTTCCTCCTCTGCATTTACTAGCACACAGAACCTAATGGTAAATCCACGGAATTATGGACTTGTTAAATTCTGAAAACACTGTTTCTGAGACTAGGTTTCCAACAGATCATGCAGTCTTACACGGAATCTGCCAGGCCAGGATAAAGTAACAAGGGTTAGATCAGTGGTCTCCATGCCTTTTCCTGGGAGCGGTGTCAAAAGACGCTTTCACAGGGGTCCTATCAGATATCCCGCACATCAGACATTTACATCATGATTCCTAACAGTAGCAAAAAAAAAAAAAATGTTATGGCTGAGGCGTCACCACAATATGAGGAGCTGTATTAAAGGGTTGAAGCATTAGGAAGGTTGCGAACCCCTGGGCTAGAGGCTCAGCAGAGCGGGTGGACACATAGTTAAGGAAGGTCTCATAAATACTGTTTGCTTTGGAGGAGATCGGAGAAGCAGCGAAATCCCTGCAGGGTTCTCCTGTTCTGGTGTAATTTCGGTGCTTTTCCCTACCTGGTGAGAATATTGCGTTCCTCACTTCATCATATGCTACGAACGTCAGAATTTTTGTTTTAGTTTAGTCTCACCTGAAGTATTACTCTCCTTTCAAAAACCACGTTTTATTCCCCCCATGTAATTGCTTAACAGAGAGACCTTGGCTCCATACCACGTTGTTCACTTGGTAGAGAAAAGAAAGCAAAAGTAACAATAAACAACGAACATGAATCACGAAAGCAATGTTTCCATTCTAGCTAGACTCAAGGTGCTTGGGTCCCTGCCTCTGAGTGATAAAAGGGGGGGGGGAGGAGGAGGAGGAGGAGGAGGAGGAAGAAGAAGAGAGAGAAAAAGAGACAGGAAGAAAGAAAGAAAGAAAGAAAGGAAGAAAGAAAAGAAAAGAAAAAGAAAAAGAAAAGAAAAGAAAAGAAAAGAAAAGAAAAGAAAAGAAAAGAAAAGAAAAGAAAAGAAAAAAGAAAAGAAAAGACTGGTTACTGGTTGAAAGAAAACTTTTATCTTTACAGCCAGAACAGAATCAGGATGTGGAGGGATACATTTCTGGCTGTGCTCCTAGTGCTGATTGGCGCAAACGCTAGGGAAGGTGCTCCCTTTGAGAGACCCCTGGCTCCTATAGATGCTTTCCTGCTCCGACCCCCACCCACCAGGATAAGTTCTACTGGAGTTCCCAGTAGCCTGGACAGCCAGCTGTCCCTTGTCATCTGACCTCTTAGAAACGAGGACACTCTGAGATCCGGCTCTCAGCTTCCGAGCCAACTAGGACTCAGCCCCTGGCTCAGCCCCTGACTCCGTGGGACGCGTGGGCTCCTCTGAGCATCTAGGTTGGGGTCGTCAGCGTCACGAGCGGTTCCCAGATGGCGTGGACCCAAGACTGGAACTCTGTGTTTGAGGAGTCTGCAGTTCTCTCTGCCTGATGGATTTTACGCTCTAAAATGAACAATATAAGCGAAAGCTACACCGCTGCCCGGTGCTCTCCTAAGTTCAGACAAACACCAGCCCAATCACTAGGGAGGACATCGTGGGGATGCTGTTGGAAGGTAGTCCACCCGGGAGGGGCGGGGTGTACCTCGCTCTCGTTCTCGCTCCGCACTCCCACTCCCTTCTTCCAATGTCCCAGGCGCTCTTAAGGCAGCTCTGCCCTCGTTGTCCGGGGTACCCTGCGGCGGATGCCGCACTGGGCATGCTCGGGCGGCAGTGGGCCGGGCGGGTCGCCGCGCCTCCACCTGGCTGTCCCGCCCCCCGCAAGCCAACCGCGCAGCACCTGGCGGCGCCCGGCAGGGGGAGGAGACGGCGCGGGGCGGCGCTGCGCGTTCCCGAGCCGTGGCCCAACTTTCACCCCCACTTTCCCTCCTGGGGGTGTAGTCCCTGGATCGGGGGTTGAGGAGACGCCGGCCCGAGCGCAGAGCCGAGTTCCTGGAAGGCGGAGCGCGCGGGTGCCCACCGTATGGCCTGCTCGGGCACCTCGTCCCCAGTGGGCGCGGGGAGCCCCGATCTTGATCAGGTGAGAGCCCCCCACCTGTGGCTGTCTCCCTCTCCCACCCCCAACCTCTCCGGGAATGGTGGGCTGGGGTTCGGATCCCAGGAGCCTAGGGGACAGGGGGACTTTGTGGGATCCCCGAGTTCCTGAATGGGGGCCTGGGGCGCCTGGGAGGGGACATTGACTCTGTTCATCGCCGGGTCTTGCTGCTTCCAGACTGGACCGGAGTTTGGCACCGGCCCGGAGCGCAAGCTCCTAGCGGGCGCTGCAGCCCCAGCGTCCCCAGGGAGTAGGGAGGCGAGTACGCGGGGCTTCTACGGCGAGCATTCGCTCGGGAAAAGCCACACCGGGCGCGGGGCACCGGGCGGGCCCAGCTGCGACTGGCGTCTTTGGGTTTCGTGTTCACCGCCAGGCCGAACTTGCCTGAGGACACGATCCGCGTCCACTGCACCTTTAACTGGGAAGTCACCTGGCTGGCAAAGTTAACCTTCAGTTCGGATTTCTTTTCTTTTCTTTTTAACCCCCCTCTCTGAAGGTGAGTCGATAGACTTAGTAGGGAGCGAAGGGGCAAGGCAGCATGCTTTCGAAATTGGAGCATAAAACTGCAGAGCCTTCGGATAAGGTAGCAGTTGCCAAGGGGCGGCTGGAGGTGGGTTCTCCCTGCCCCCGCCCCCCCCCCCATAGCATCCGAGAGCAACTTGCGCCAAGAAAAAAAACCCCAAACAACAACAACAACAACAACAAACCAGGTGCTTGAGGAACACAACAATAGCTTCCAGTTTCTTTTCCCGGCGCCCCACAGATCTTGCTCCTTTAAGCCCTGGGGCTGGCAGCGTTGTAGGCACCGAGTAGGGTAATGCCTGTTGGTGGAATGCATCCCGAAGGGGACCCGAGGAACCTTAGTTATCCTGAGGAGGGGGAGTGGTGGTGGTGGTGGTGGTGGGGTCTGGGCGCGCTCGGGGAAGTTGTGCGTGTCAGGAGGAGGAAAATAACTCTATCGCTTAACTTTTGAGACTGAAAAAAATTATCTGTGTACATTCATGATCTACTTTAGGAAAACGACAAATAACTACATTAACACCCTGGAGCAGGCTCGAAACATCAGTTTACTTAGCTTGACATCTGTTAGCTCATTCACGGCTTTCCTTTAGTTTTACGCCCTCCTCGAAGCTCCCGGGAATCTAGAATGCTTACAAAGATCCACCAATGTTCACAAAATGTGTGTGTGTGTGTGTGTGTGTGTGTGTGTGTGTGTGCGCGCGCGCGCACGCGCGCGCGCATGCACGCGCGCATTTTTTTTTGCAATCTGATTCTGAGTTTTGATTGTGTTTGTGGGAGAATAATCGTGGCCTGTCTAAATTTAGAAATGGTCACGTTCTTGTTCGCTTAGAAACTGTCTTAACCTCCCTGAGGGCTCCATCGGTTCTCACTGCAGGAGACTGGCTAGTTCAGGTAGGCGTCAGTAGGGAGTCTGAGGGAGGCAGCAGGCTCAGGGGAAGGCAGACTGCTGTCCCAGCACTTCGGGCCTCAGTAGAATCTGCTGACCTGGCCTCAACCTAGTGCATCTTTAGGAGGCACATGCTCTATGCTGGAAGGGAATGTAAAATCAAACCACTTCTAAAACAGTGCGATCTGGGTACTTTTCTAATCCAGCGACCCATTGTGTAGGAGGCCGGGTTCTCTTGGTTCAGTCAGCTGAGGGTGAAGACATGAGCTGTGTCTGGACCGGAGCTGACTGTTAACTGGCGATATTTCACATGGATCCTTTTGTTAAGACATAAATAAATGCATTTCCTTCATCTGTACATTGTGTGTTAGGCTCCACTCTTGAACAATGGAGAGACAGGTCCTCTGTTTGGAATCCAGGGTGACATTGAATCCGGAGTCTGTTTGCATTTCCATGGGGGTGGCTATACCAACCTTGCGGTTTTTCTTTAGTCAGGACCTAGTTGTATTTCCTTTCACAGTGATTCGTCAGTTCAGAAAGCCAGTGGGTTCTGATAATCGAAGAGAATATGTGTGTTCTGGTTCTAGGTGATTTTCCCCATATAGATTACCTCCAATCGGTTAATTATTTAAGAGAACCCACTGGGGAGAAAAAAACAACTTTGATGTGTGTGTCTATGTGCTGGTCAGAGGACCACCTCAGATGCTAGTCCTTGTCCCCCACCTTGTCTGAGACCTGGGATCTTGTGATCCAAACTCAGATCAGTCATGTAACAGCAAGCATTTCCCCCAGTGGGGTGTCATCTTACCCAGTCTTCAAAAGATCCCCCCCCTCGTTGTTTTTCAAGGGTTTCTCTGTATAGCCCTGGCTGTCCTAGAACTCACTCTGTAGACCAGGCTGGCCTCGAACTCAGAAATCCGCCTGCCTCTGCCTCCCAAGTGCTGGGATTAAAGGCGTGCGCCGCCACCGCCCAGCTTTTTTTTTTTTTTTTTTTTTTTTTTTTAATGGACAAATTACATGTATCTTCTCTTCCTGCGTGTCACTGTATTTATGGAGAAATACGATCTAAATTGGAGATGATGGGACATTTTAGCCTATACATGACATTTTAGTTTATTTTTAATAAGCTGGTAGAAATGAATAAGAATGAATGCTCTGTGCTTTTTACATGAGAGTAATTCTGGGCTAGAACATGGGCAAATATGCTTTGATGGTTGGCCTTACTACCGTTTCCCCAAACTCCACTTACTAAATAAAACTTAGCCATCTTAAAAGACCAAGGGCACTATTGACCTTGGCCAGGCCTGGTGTGACCTTCCCTGTGCCGTGCTGCCTGACCTGTTCTTATGTTCCTGATCTTGGTTCTTGCCAGTCTCCATGATAGTGACATGCTGGCTTAACACGAGGGGACCTGGGACAATGGGGCTTTTTAATTGCAACCTTTCCTCTTTATCCATTATCTTGTGAGATTGCTTTTTTTAAAAACCCGTTTATTTTATTGTGCACTGGTGTTTGGCCTGTATGCCGTGTCTACGTGAGAGTGTCAGATCTTGGACTTGCAGATGGCTGTGAGCTGCCTTGTGGTTGCTGGGATTTGAACCCCGGTCCTCTGGAATAGTGGTCAGTGTCCTTAACCACTCAGCAATCTCTCTAGCCCCCAAAACATACTTTTCAAATATCAAGTTGCATTCTGCTTTATAGATCCCACTCCTTCACCTTAAGACAAAATCATGCATGCTGTGGATTCCAGACTAGCCTCGAACTTGCTACCCTCCTGCCTCAGCCTCCTGAGTGCTGGGATTGTGAAAATGTGTATATCCCAATGGCTGGCATTAATTAGGTTTTGAACTTTCTGTGATATTTGTGTACCTTGTAGTAGGGCCTTTTTTTTGTTTTGTTTTGTTTTGTTTTTAACCAGGCTGGGGAATCATACCCCGGATCTTACATGTGCTAAGCCTGAGCTCTATGGAGCTTTTAGCCCCATTAGGAATGTTGTAGTGTCCAAAGTCTGGCTAGTTTATTCATTGGAAACTGGAAGTATTGTCAGGATTGAGGTTATGGGTAGCCTGCTTTTGGGGATACTGTATACTTTTCCCTGGTTGGCCTCTAAGAGACATGGATAACAGCTCTGGAATCTTCAGTCCTGCCTGAAGCCACCTTGGGCACTTGCTTCCGCATGCTGGAGTGTGAGCAAACTCTCCCTGTGGATTTCTCTACTCAAGGGGTCATCGATATTTTCCAGAAATCCATTAGGCTTCTGGTTTGACCAGGCAAGTGTGACTAGTGATAAAAAAAAAAAAAATTAGATAGGACTCTTTGACGTTTTTAGGGAATTAACCCTTAGCTTCCTATCCGGTGAGGTCCTATGGGTATGACTTACCAATGGGCAAGAGGCAAATAGCTACATGAAATGTGTGTTTTCAGCTTCAACTGGGTGGTGTTTTCCCCATAATAAACTGTCACCCCCATCTGGTAGAATCTGCTAATAATCCCAGGTGACATCATTTTTAAGACATGAAGTAAAACCGGGCAGTGGTGACACACGCTTTTAATCCCAGCACTTGGGAGGCAGGCAGATTTCTGAGTTCGAGGCCAGCCTGGTCTACAGAGTGAGTTCCAGGACATCCCCCCCCCCCCAAAAAAAAAAGAAGTAAATTATTCTGTTATTTCTTTGAACAGACAGACTCCTCCCATTTCCATATAATTCCAAGGAGAGGAGGCTCCCTGAGAAGCAGTTCGAGCATTTGGCCCTGACCTGCAGGAGAAAGAGGCTGAACCCCAGTTAATCCTGATGCTGCTGTAAACTGGAGACCATGGGGCTTCTTACTGCTTTGGAAATGCTGTTTCCCCAGACATGTTTCCAAGACAACCCTGGTGACTCAGTAGCAGCTGGGCTGCCCCGCTAGCATGCAACAGAATCCCTGAATAGGCCAGGTTTTTCGAGGCAGGGTTTCTCTGTGTAGTCCTGGCTGTCCTGGAACTCACTCTGTAGACCAGGCTGGCCTGGAACTCAGAAATCTGCCTGCCTCTGCCTCCCAAGTCCTGGGATTAAAGGAGTTTTCCACCTGGGGCAGCTTCTCTTTATCTTTAAAGCAGGTACAACTAGAGGTAAATAGGTTCAACATTCAGTCATGGGTAAAATCTGCTCATGTGTTATATGTCTAATTGTTGAATTTTTAAAAAATTTAGTACTAGTTAAGTACTGGAAATGTAATAAACCCTTAGTAAAACAATCAATAAAATAAATACAGAGGGTGGGGGCAGGGGTGGGGTTAGAGAGGAAACCTTTCTTGTCCCACATTCTTTTTCATATCTTCTTAGCTGTCTGGAAGAAAGTTTCATTTTCAAAGCCCCAGGCTCACTTTTTCTTTGTCTTATTTCTCTCCTTCACCCTCCCTCCTCCTCCCTCTCTCCTTCCCTTCCCTTCCCTTCCCCTCTCTCCCCTCCCCTCCCCTTCCCTCCCTCCTTCTCTTCCCTCTCCCTCCTCCCCCTCCCTTCTCCTCCCCCTCCCTTCTCCTCCCTTCTCTTCCCTCCTCCTCCCTCTCTCCTCCCCTTCCCTCCTTACTTCCCTTCCCCTCCCTCTCCCTCCTCCCCCCCCTCTTCCTCCCTCCCCCCTCCCCCTTCTTCTTCCCCCTCCCTTCCCCTCTCTCCCCTCCCTCCTCCTCCCCTTCCCTCTCTCCTTCCCTTCCCCTCCCTCTCCCTCCTCCTCCCTTCTTCTCTCCCCTCCCTCCTCCTCCCCTTCCCTTTTCCTTTTCCATCCCTTCCCCCCTTTCTCCTCTCTCCCCCTTCCTTCCCACTCTTCTCTCTGGGGTGTGTGTGTGTGTGGGCAGGATAGAAATCATCCCTAAAGGAACAAAAGAACCCCGAGTGAAGATCAAAGATATCAGGGAACCGGCCGCTCCCATTTGCAATCGTCCATAACTGTCTTCCAGAAGTCCTTGCACGTCAGTACCCTGTATCTGTTTCACAGCATCAGTCACGGGTACTTGGAGTGCACAGGAAGTAAAGGAAGGTTTAGGGGAGACTTGTCCCTGATCCTTCTGAGCCGGTAACGGTCAAAGCCTTGTGGGGCTGGAGAGTTGACAGGCGGCCTCACCTGCTCCCCATGGAAGCACTGACCACTGACCAAGCAAGACAACTGTTCTGGGAAGGAGCTGGCATTGGTTGTCATGTTAAGTGGTTCTCTATGACCCACAAGTTTCCATTCCCACAGGTGGGAACGGAATGTGTTATAGGTCCCCAGGGACTAAGTCTGAGATCTGTCCGTCTGTCTGTCTGTCTGTCTGTCTGTCTCTCTCTGCTGTGCTGGGGGTGGTGTCAAGGACAGAAAGGGAGGCAGTTCTCTCCTTCCGCTTTTACGTGGTTTCTGGAGAATGAAGTCAGCTCATCAGACGCTCGTAGGAAGTGTTCTTAAACCCCACCGTCCTCTCAGCTAGGCCGGTAATGGGTGGTCCAGGCTGGACCTTGGATGGGACAAGAACAGGAAAATGGCAGCTTCACATGGCGAAGCATTCCTCATTAGCTGAAGCAAGCTCACGTGTGGCTCTTAAGAACACAGCACTGGATGGAGAAAGTAAGAACATTGGGGCTACAAGTATTAGAAGATTTGTGTGAGCTAAATTTCACGTGCCTGGCTGGCCTAGGAGCTATAGACACGCACTCATAGCTACTAGAGAAGCTGAGGCAAGAGATCGCTAGCTCCCAAGAGTGAGGCTGGCCCGGTGTATTGGTCAGGGGTACCAACCCACCCTGGCACCTCAAGTCACTGCAGGACTAGGTACACCCTCTCCCACTGAGGCCAGCAAGACACCCCAATTAGGGGAACAGGATCCACGGGCAGGCAACAGAGACATGGTAAGACCGTGCTTTTGTTGTTGGGGGTCCTGCATGAAGACCAAGCTGTACATTTGCTACATATGTGTGGGGGTGGGGGTTGGGGGTTGGGCTTAGGTCCAGCCCTTGTATGCTCTCTGGTTGATGGTTCACCAGTCTCTGAGAGCCCACAAGGGTCCAGGTTAGTTGACTCTGTGGGTCTTCTTGTGGAGTCCCTGTCCCTTCTATGTTCCTCAATCCTCCCCTCACCCCACCACCACCCCTGCCACCACCACCAACTCTTCCACAAGACTTCTCCAGCTCAGTCTAATGTTTGTCTGTAAGTCTCTGGCATCTGTTTCCATCGGCTGCTGGGTGGAGCCTCTCAGAGGACAGTCGGGCTAGGCTCCTGTCTGTGAATCCAGGCTGATAGCTACAAACATAGCCTGAGGCTCCAGGGTAGTTGAAGGAAGGCAGGCCTGCAATGTGTTCTTGTAGATCCGAATTTATATATATATATATATATATATACACACACACACACATATATATATATACATGTGTGTGTACATATATATATGTGTGTGTGTCTATACAACAAATTATATATAGATGTATATATGCATTCTATATGTACAAACATATGGGTTTATTAGAATGACATACAGGCTGTCAATCATCTAGTCCAATGGTGGCTGTCTAACAATGGTAGGTCTAAGAATCCCGTACTTGTTCAGTCCACAAGGCTGGATGTCTCGGCGGGTCTGCTGTATTGAGTTTCTGGATACATCAGGTGACACCGACTCATGTGTTGTTTTGCTGAGGCGGGACCTGTGGGAGGACACATTATGTTTGGAAAGAGTATAAATAGGACTCAACGGGCAGTGATGGCGTGCTTGCGTAGTTAGTTTGCAGTGCTTTGTTGGTCTCATCTTTGCTTCATTGAGAGAAGCATGACAGAGAACTTCTCCTGATGTCCCCCGCTGGTTCTGGTAGCTCTCACTGACTCATGCCAATTTGGTGGAGGCCTGGCAGTTTCTGCTGGATCATGCCACCACTGCTGATTTGTGTTTGTTATCCTGACACTACTGACTGCTGGTATCCTGACTGTGATAGTTGGAATATGCTTGGCCCAGGGAGTGGCACTATTAGAGGACGTGGCCCTGTTGGAGTAGGTGTGTCACTGTGGGTGTGAACTTAAAGACCCCTATTCTAGCTGCCTGGAAGCCAGTATTCTGCTAGCAGCCTTCAGATGAAGATGTAGAACTCTCAGCTCCTCCAGCCCCATGCCTGTCTGTATGCTGCCATGCTCCACCTTGATGATAAGGGACTGAATCCCTGAACCTTTAAGCCAGTCCCAATTAAATGTTGTCCTTATAAGAGTTGCCTTGGTCATGGTGTCTGTTCACAGCAGTAAAACCCCAACTAAGACAATGACAGAGATTGAAATTACCCACAAAGAACTACTTCTAAACAGGTCCAAATTCCCTTGTTCTATTTACCATCTTCCCCCCCCCTACTGTAGATTACAGGGGGGGGGGTTTGAAGCATTTGAGAAACGATCCATATCAAAGGTGGGTCTTCCCACCTCAAATGTTTAATTAAGGAGAAAAAAATCCCTCACAGATGTATTCAGTTGCTATGGTTTTAGTTAGTTCTAGATATGGTCAAGTGGATAATCAAAAAGAGCCATCAAATCTGGGTTATGCAGTGATTCAGTGAGACTCTGACTCTTAAATATATTAGTTAGTTCTTTGATACCTTTGTAGTTTGGATAATTCAGATTAATTAGCCTTTGGTACTATCAAATTTTATAGAATTAGAGTGCAGAATAGTATATATTTAATTAAAAATAGTGGATGTTTAAATTTCTACTTGGGTTTAGAAAATATTGGATATCCTGCTGGATCACAGGTAATGACACACACACACACACACACACACACGTGTCTTCCTCCTCCTCCTCCTCCTCCTCCTCCTCCTCCTCCTCCTCC
>NC_034598.1:34487972-34522337 GCF_900095145.1 Mus pahari
CTCCTCCTCCTCCTCCTCCTCCTCCTCTTCTTCTTCTTCTTCTTCTTCTTCTTCTTCTTCTTCTTCTTCTTCTTCTTCTTCTTCCAGGCTGGTCTTGAACTTACTGTATAATTGAGGATGATATAGAACAACTACTTTTCCTCCTCTTCTTTTTGCTTGTTTTTGAGAGGCATGCAGGCTAGCTTTATGTCATCTTAATATAATAGGGAGTCACTGGAGAGGAGGGAACGTCAACTAAGAGAATGCTTCAATAGGATGGGGCTATATCAGGTCTATAGGGTGTTTTGTGAATCAATGATTGATGCCGGAAGGTCCAACACACATTGGGGGTAGGGCCACCTCAGACAGGTGTGTTCTATAAGGAAGCAGACCGAGCAAACCTTGGGGAGCAAGCCAGTAAGCAGCATCCCTCCATGGTCTTCTGCATCAGCTCCTGTGTCCAGGTTCCTATCCTGTTTGAACTCCTCTTTCGACTTCTTTCAGTGATGAACTACAATGCATTAGTGTAAGCCAGATAATCCTTTCCTCCTCAAATTGCTCTCTGGTCATGGTGTTTCATTGCAGATATAGAAACCCTAACCAAGACAAGTTGGTACCAATGTAGTAGGCAATGTAGGGCATCGCTATGACAGATCTGGCCCTGTTGTTTTGGAGAGGACTGTAGAAGGACTTTGGAACTTTGGACTAGAAAAGCCATTAAGTATTGAGAGCTCAGTGGGATGTTCTGTAGGAGCTTGGAAGATAAAAATGTGGAGAAGAGTGCAGACAATGCAGGCCTGGTTTGTGAAGTTTCACGACTCTATTGGGCCTGTTTATTAATTTGAATTAAGATATTGTGGGTTTTTTTTTTTTCTGGTTAGCTGGGGCTGAAGAATCAGCTGTGGTTAACAAGATACCAGGATCCCACTAAATCGAAAGCTAAGCTTTACTGGGATACTTGATGCTGGTCTGCTGGAGCTGAGAAATTAGTGGTGATTAAGAAGAGACCAGCATTACTGAGGTGAAATCTTCTGGGAAGTGTTTCCTGAGAGCACAAAGAAGCTGTGTTTCAGAGATAGCCAAGGTTGCACTGGACTTGGTAATGTGTAAGAATCACCCAGGTAGTACTGATTTTGAAGGCGTGAAGGGGCCATGGACAGCACCTGAGGCTTGTTACTTTGTGAGGCCGGGAGAGGCCATTGGTGAAGGTGCAGCTTTAGTAGCAGGTGAATGCCCATGGTTGAAGGGGGTCATGTAGAGAAGTTGAGGCTTGACACTATAAAGAGAGTCTAGGAGAGGCTATTGGTGAAAATGCAGCCCAGCTGCAGCAGAGGACCCCAGCATCTTAGAGATGTGATGACCACCAAGAACAACAGCAGCATTGGAGTGGAGCCTAGAAGATAAGCTGTGTATGGTGTAGAGGGCAGAGCTGGAGAAGTGACCAAGGCTTTTGGTGGAGCCCAGAAGATCGTAAGTGAATTTCAGAAATCGATGTTGAGTTATTAACATTTTGAGAGTTTGGTTTTGTATTCATTTGATTGTGGCTGTGTACCCTGCTTCTTCCCTCTGCAAATAAGAAAGTTTATACTTAATTATTAATTTTACAGGAAGCTATAGTTGAGAGACTTTGAATGTTAAAAGACTTTGGATTTGATTGACTGTTTTAAAGAGACTGAACTTTTTAAAAAATTAATTAATTAGTTAATTAATTAATTTTCTATAAGTACACAGTCACTGACTTCAGACACACCAGAAGAGGGCATCAGATTCCATTACAGATGGTTGTGAGCCACCATGTGGTTGCTGGGAATTGAACTCAGGACCTCTGGAAGAGCCGTCAGTGCTCTTAATCAAGGAGCCACCTTTCTAGCCCTGAGACTGAACTTTTAATGTGCCTGAACTTGTAAATACTAGGATTTTAAAAGTTAGATTTTTAGTGGTAGATCTTGGGGATGAATGAGAAAGAAAAGGTATTTGCTTAATGGTGATGTGTTTGGGTATCAATTTGACAAGGGGTCCATTGTGCAAGATAGTTTAAATGGCAACTTGACACAAGCTAAAGTCACCTGAGAGGAGAGAACCTCAATTAAGAAAATGCTTCCATAAGATTGGGTTGTTGGCAGGCCTGTAGGACATTTTCTTAATAAGTGATTGATAGGGAAAGATCCAGCCTATTGTGGGTGATGCCATTGAGCTGGTGGACCTGGGTTCTATAAGAAAGAAGGCTGGGCAAGCCATGAAGAGCAAGCCAGTAAGCAGCACCTCTCCATGGCCTCTGCAATAGCTCCTACCCTTTAGGTTCATGGTCTATCTGAGTTCCTGTCTTGACTTCCTTTAATGATGAACTACAATGTAGAAGTGTAAGCCAAATAAAGTCTTGTTTTTTGATCATCAACTTGGTTTTTGATCATGGTGTTTCATCACAGCAATAGAAACCCTAAGACAACATGGAATAGTGATTTGCTAATTCATTTGATTGAGATTGCTTACAGTATGATCATACTTTATATGTGTGCATATGACCTTTTTAATCTATTGTCCTGGCTACTTTTGTGTCAACTTGACACAAGCTGGAGTTATCACAGAGAAAGGAGCTTCAATTGGGGAAATGCCTCCACAAGATCCAGCTGTAAGGCATTTTCTTAATTAGTGATCAAGGGGGTAGGTCCTCTGTGGGTGGTGCCCTCTCTGGGCTGGTAGTCTTGGTTCCATAGGAGAGCAGGCTGAGCAAGCCAGGGGAGGCAAGCCAGTAAAGAACACCCCTCCATGGCCTCTGCATCAGCTCCTGCTTCCTGACCTGCTTGAGTTCCAGTCCTGACTTCCTTTGGTGATGAGAAGCAATGTGGAAGTGTAAGCTGAATAAACCCTTTCCTCCCCAACTTGCTTCTTGGTCATGATGTTTGTGCAGGAATAGAAAACCCGACTAATACATCTATGTAATGCATTATTCTTTTCAAAATAATATCTGTTCCATCATCCTTAACAACTTAGAAAGTACATCTCTGTCATCAATCAGACTATAAAAGTTTGGTTTAAAAGATTGCCTTTTAGCATCTCATTGAGGTTTTAGCAATGTTAACTGTGTGTGCACATGTGTGATGCTGTGTATGAAACCTAAGGCTTTTGGATGGCAGGCAGTTCACTGCCTATGAGGTCTTTCTCCAGCCTGCATTGCATCTGTGTTCTCTGAAATATTAGCTGGGCCAGGAGGCTGTGTTCTCATAGTCTACAGCGTCAGGCTAATAGGCACATACTCTGGAAATCAAATATTCTTATAGCCTTTTCCTTCCTTGCAATCTGGCTGGAGTTCTGAGTTCCTCTTGGGGAGAAGGTATATGGCTCTGATTCATAAGGATGCCTATGGAGTCCCTACTGAGTGGTTCTGAGAGTGACAGCCAATCAGCCTGCCATTTATCAGGCGTTTGAAGAACCGTGCAGTACTTTCTATGATGGCATCTACAGGCACTCGCCACAAAATGGCTATTACAGTTTCCACATAAAGAATCCCCAGGCTCTGGACTCCCTGCTGTGGTGGAGCTGTCAATCAAAGCTCATCTATCTGTCTGTGGCATCTTACAGAACCTCCCAACGAATGAAGATTCCAAGGTGTGAGTTGATGGTGGATGCTTATTCATGAAGTTCCCTAAGAAAGCCTTCTCTCTGTTTGCTAGTGAGCATCTTGTACTCCAGTTAGGAACCTGAGTCATTAGGGAGGCCACATCCTCTCAGTTCTGCCCGGGAACAGCTCGGCAGGCCTTGTGTTTTGGGTTTAGGGATGGCTCCCCTTTCCCTTGAGCTACCAGATCGGTTTTCTCAAATGTCTCTTTCCTTCCACCTTGGGATGGGTGATATAGATTGTCCACTTGACAGCATCTAGAACCGCCTAGGAGACAAAGCTCTGGGCTTGTTTGTAAGGGACATTTTTAGATTGAGTTAATTATGGGGGTTAGGGGGTGGGGGAAGGTCCTAAAATTCAATTCCCAACAGCCACATGAAGGCTCACAACCATTTGAACAGCTACAGTGTACTCACATACATAAAATAAATATAAATAAATCTCTTTTTAAAAAAACCATAAGTAAAGCCATTTTTAAAAAGAGGAGAACATGAATACACCCTCCAGGAGCCCACTGTCCCTAGGAGACAGAGTAAAGCAGTCACCCCAGTAGCATACACCAAATGCCACCATAGAAGGCTGTTCAAGAAATGCTACAATACTGGAAAATGTGAATAAAGGCTGGTGAGAAGAAGGCATGTGAGGTGGGGCCAAGGGACTGCCAGGGGTCAGAAAGTTCAAGTAAGGAGAGGGGTAGTGTCTTAGTTAGGGTTTTACTGCTGTGAACAGATATCATGACCAAGGCAACTCTTATAAAGGACAAGATTTAGTTAGGGCTAGCTTACAGGTTCAGAGGTTGAGTTCATTATCAACAAGGCAGGAACATGGCAGCATCCAGGCAGGCTTGGTGCAGGAGGAGCTGAGAGTTCTATATCTTCATCTGAAGGTGGCTAAGAGAAGACTGGTTTCTTAGCAGCTAGGATGAGGGTCTTAAAGCCCACATCCACAGCGACACACCCACTCCAACAAGGCCACACCCACTCCAACAAGGCCACACCTCCTAATAGTGCCGTTCCCTGGTCCATGCATATACAAATGATCACAGATAGAGTAGAAAGAGGTTTGTAGCCACTCATGGGAGAACTCAAAGGCAGGAAGTATAGGGAGGGTTCGAGGTTCAGTCCATCAAGGTGGAGATGGCATGTGTCCTGTCCATGTTTGCGCCCCCCCTCTTATTTTTATTTTTTGATTTTTTTCGAGACAGGGTTCTCTGTGTAGCCCTGGATGTCCTGGAACTCACTCTGTAGACCAGACTGGCCTTGAACTCAGAAATCCGCCTGCCTCTGCCAAGTGCTGGGATTCAAGGCTTGTGCCACCATTGCCCGGTTGCTTCTCTTGTCATTTTGATAAAAACACAGAATCCAACCAGCTCTGGGAGAGAAGGGTTTATTTAGCTCACAGTCTGAGCCATCTCGCCAGCCCTTACTTATGTTTTTGCAGTGATCTCACTGTACATAGCCCTTGCTGGTCTCAAACGGGCTATGATGACTGGGCTGGCCTAAAACTCACAGTTGCATGTGAGTCTGCCTCCTGAATTCCGGGACCAAATGTGTGCACCATCACACCCAACCTAAGCCATTGCCTGTTGGACGGCATTTATTTATGTGGCTTCCTTGGGGCAGTGTTAAAGTTCTTTTGACCTTTAAGAACCTTAAACATTCGATTTGAATCCATTGAAGATAAAGCATTTTGAAACTAGAACCCTGCTTGACAGTCTGTCTAAGTGCCAAGTTGGGTGTTCATTGTAACTCTGCCTTGGGCAAGTGAAATTAGTGTCTCAAAGAGTCATCTCTTCTTTAAACAAAGGTGCAAAGCTCATATCATATCACTGTTGCTGAGTTTTACTCTGAATGAGTATTTGTGTTAATATATGTTAATAGAAGCATTCCCACCGTTCATTATCTGGGTAAGAAGGCACTGTTCCTATAAAGTCTCTGCCAGAGAACATTAGATTCTTTCATCTGAGCCTCCGTCTCCACTCCCAGGTTTTTGTTTATGTTTTGTTTTGCTTTTATCATGAAGTGACGGCGATTTTTCTGTGAGGTGGTTTTTCCAGATAGAGATTCTTGAAAGAATTATTTGACGATAAGAGCGAATCCATTCTTCCTGCCCTGGAAAGATGGCAGCCAGAGACTAGGGATGAAAGAGATTTTGTGAGGAAGGCAAACGACATTTCTGGACTCTTTTTACAGCTGTAAACCCAGGGCTTGGTTCTCCTGATGGGTCTGTAAAACGTAAGAGTGCATAATATAGCATGTGTTAGTGCAGTTGAAGTCAAGAACTGTGCAGGAGAAAGTACCTATGGTACTGTGACAGAGTTCTGTCTCTCATATGCAAGTGTGCAATGAGTCCTCACACATGGAGGAACAGCCTGAAGTCAACAGGAAAGGAGGATCCTGGGAAGGGAGTGTGCACCTCATATCTTAGAGAGCAGGAGGAAAATTGTCCAATAGTACAGGAAAGGATGTTAAATCACACACACACACACACACACACACACACGTATACACATACATACACACATGCACATACACACATATACATACATACATACACACATACATACACACATACATACATACATACAAAGATACACACATATAAACACATATGTACACAATACACACATACATACACACGCATATACATTTATACACATCATACATATACACACATGAACAAACACATACACAGAAATGCATGCATGCAGAGTTTTCCCCCTAGCACTGCTGTCCCAAGTAACAATTTGTGCAATATTTTTGGTGGTGAACTTGGACATATTATCTAGCCACGGAAACAGAAGAAAAACAGGCCTGCCCTTCGCTCCAGCTTTGTGAACTTCTGTTGCAGAAGAGTTATTTTTTAAGGATGTTGATTCCAGCCATGTTTTTAAAGAAAAGACGATGGGAAACAAACATCTTAATTGGACTTGGGGCATGCACTGTTTACTTAATCTAAAAATTAGAGTGATGTGTGGTAAAGGAAGAGGATGTTCCTCAATTATTTTTAAGAGAAAAACAAAGTACCGAGTAATGGGTATGAGACAGTACATTTCTGAGTATCAGAATAGAGAAACCAAAGTCTGACATTTTCGTGTAGGCTGTTGTTGGTTTTTCTTAGGGTGATGAAATTTCAAGGACAGGGTGAAATTATTAACTTTCCTTTCTGCTGTTTAGTTTTATATATTGAATCGAGCATGCATTTTGTAAAAATGTCCAGTAAATAAACAAAAAATTCAATTAAAAAAAAAAGCTAGCTTTTTATCGTTGATGGGCCACAATCTAGTCAGTTAGCTGGGAAGTGGGGGCCCCAACTGGACAGTTGCTTTGACTAGATTAGCCTGTGGACAATTAAGTCTGTAGGGCATTTTCTTGATGGACAATTGCTGTAAGCCGGTCCAGGCCTTTGTGGGTGGTACCATCCCTAGCCAGGTGCATCTAGTCTCTATTAGAAAGCTAGCAGAAGGTGAACGACAGTCCTCCGTGGTCTCTGCTTCAGTCCCAATGGAAGCTCCTGCCCCGACTTCCCTTAAGGATGGAATGTGACCTAGAAGTATAGCCTTCTCCTCCTCTCGGTTGCTTTGGTCAGTGTTTATCACAGCAACAGAATTCAACTGGATCAAGCACGTAGCAGCTGTTCTTTCTCTTGGCTAACATTCACAGGCATACATTTTTGTACCATCATTACTGTTCGTTAACTCTCATTCACATGGTCAAGGACTTCCGCTCTCTGTGATGGTATCTTGTGTTTGTGGAAGTCTTATCAGCATTAATTAAGATCCCCCAGTGACTCTGCACAGGCTCATGAGCTCTGCGCACGCGCGGAACTGAACCCCAGCATGGCCAACTCTCCTTTGGATGTTGCTACTGTTGGCAGTTAGCCGAGGCTCCGCCCCACAGTTACCTGGCAACAGCCAGGTGTGCCTGACTCACTATAAAAGGGACTGCTTGCTCCCTCCTCACTCTCTCTTGCTCTCTTGCTCTTTACTCCCCTCTCTATTCCCTTCCCCTCTCTGTCTCCAAGTGCTCATAGACTCCATGTGCCTCTACTCCACGTTTCTACCCTCCCTCTCTTTCTCTGCCTTTCTCTCAACTCCCTTCCTCATGTCCTGAATAAGCTCTATTCTATACTATACCATCTGTATGTCTGGTCCGTCAGGGGGAAGAGATGCCTCAGCATGAGCCCGCTGAGACCCCCCCCCCCCTTATTGCACCTCCACCAAACATATCCCTGGTTTCTGTTTATTTTTATAAAATACAACAGCCACTGCAGTCATGTACCTGTAGGGTAGATGCTTTGCGGGGTGGGGGATGGGGGTGGGGGGAATCTCTATCCATGCCCAATATTAGGGTATCCATATTTTCTTTGTTTGCATTCCAGGGAGGTAAAACTACTTTTTTTTAAAAAAAGATTTATTTATTTATTATATGTAAATACACTGTAGCTGTTTTCAGACACCCCAGAAGAGGGCATCAGATCTCATTACGGATGGTTGTGAGCCACCATGTGGTTCCTGGGATTTGAACTCAGGACCTTTGGAAGAGCAGTCAGTGTTCTTAACTGCTGAGCCACCTCTCCAGCTTCAGGGTAAACTATTTGTCTCACTGTTTTTAGCCAGGGTTTCTTTGTGTCCCATGCTGAAATAAGAGTCAGTACACAGGTAAAATTATCCTTAAAGGCTTGATCCTTGAGCCTGCCCTCTGTGAAAGTTGAGATTATAGCCAAGTACCAAACCTAGTTTATGGAGTACTGGGGATGGAGTTCTGAAGTTCATGGCATGTTAGGGAAGTGTTTCACCAACTGAGCTTCATCCCCAACACCCCCTTCAGGTTTGAATCCTTTGTCCTAAATTTAAGTTTACATTTCAGAATAAGGCTTTTTTTTTTAATTCCCTCCAAATATTATATCGATAAATCAGAAACACAGTTAGCAAACAAAACTGATTCTTCTACGGCTAAACAACCATGCATATGTCACCAAATTGGTGACAATACTTCCATCTTCTAGTAGATATTCTTTGAAGCCATTCATTGAAGATACTTCTTATACAGACGTAATGAAAGAGGAGGGTTTTTACTTATGTGCTTGTTCATTTATTTATTAAATTAGTTTTGTTTTTGTTTTTGTTTTTGTTTTTGTTTTTTTGAGACAGGGTCTCTCTATGTAGTCCTGGCTATCCTGGAACTAAGTAGACTAGGCTGGCTTTGAACTCACAGAGATCCACCTGCCTCTGCTTCCCGCGTGCTGGAACTAAAGGTGTGCACCACCACCACCCAGGATGGAGAAAGGTTTTTAAAAGTCAAAGACAGATTCAAGTGCGCATCACTAGATCATGGAGACTTACACACACTTTCTCTTCTGGAAAATAGCAGCTTTAACTTCCCAGAGACTCTTTGCAAGCATGAAGTTTAAAGCTTGGAGCTCGGTTCACAGTAGGTATTTTGTATTGCTACATCTTTGAACAACTCTTGTATATTCATTACTGTTTCTCATTATACACACAGTCTGTGCTTCCTGCAAGATGAACCATTTTTCTGACCTGGCTCACTGGCATCAAAGGGTCGGCCTTCTCCCAGCTGAAGGGGATACCACAGGAGTGTTGATCACATTGGACTCCTTAATATTGTTCTAACATCTGAGAGGGACCAATCCCTCAACTAACCAGAGCCCAAATACACATACACACCCATGGTGCTGAGGTGGAGCACACATCAAAGAGGGTGTGCATTTCTTAGGCTCCCTTTAGTTTGTGAATGTAACAACTTTCTTTGAGGAGGTCTGCGGGTTTGAATCCAACCCATTTGCTCAGCCAGCATCATGGGAAGACAGTGGTCCCTCACTGATGGGCATCACAGCCCTACTTTCCAATGTGGCTGCACTATGTAGAACTCACTGTGCCATTTAGACTGGGCTTCTCATTATCCCTAACATCAATGCTCTCTGTCCTGTCTGTAAGGGCATGTGTCCTATTTAAAGCGGCTTCCTTGTAGACGAGGTCTTTTTTTTTTTTTTTTTTGACCAAAAATTCCAGTTTGAGAAGAAGGAAAAAAGGGTTGTTTTTTTTTTTTTTTTTTTTTGTTTTTTTGAGGAGGGGGTTTTTTTTTTAGCCCTGGCTTTCTTGGAACTCACTCTGTAGACCAGGCTGGCCTCAAACTCAGAAATCCGCCTGCCTCTGCCTCCCAAGTGCTGGGATTAAAGGTGCGCGCCACCACGCCCAGCCTTTTGTCCTTATTCTTTGCCTTAATTTTATATTTTATGAGTCTGTTCTCTCTCCTCTTTTCATTCAGGCTGCAATCCTTTAGGAATAGTTAGAGTTTGCAAAAATTAGTTTACAACTAAGACATTTTGTTTTCCAGTATCAGTGTGCTGTCATATAGACCCTGCAAATGTCTCTCCCCCCACCCCTTCCTCATAACATGTCTGTTGCTCTTCCTTCATCCCACTGGATTATCCAGCTGCTGATAATAAACACCAGTCATATGATAACAAGCTCTACTGACCGTGCCCTCCAATCACTAAACAGTGATACTCTTGTCCTTCCAGAGTTGCCTTCGGGTAAATTCTTACCTGCCAGATTTCTGAAGAGCAAGAAAAGTTGGGGGCTGGAGAAATGGCTCAACAAAGAGTGCCCCAAGCTCTTCCAGGGCCCCTAGTTTGATCCCCAGCACCCGTAAACCCAGCTTCAGGGGCTCTGACAACATCTTCTGGCGTCCACAGGCTCTCACATATATACTCTGACATGCAAATCTACACTCTCAAGCTCACATTCATACACTCACCATACTCTCACACATACATGTAAACACATACACTCACTCTTACACACATCACACATACACCATACACTCAAACACATAACACTCACACAATACACTCATAAATTCACACTTACACACACACACACACATACATTCACACTTACACACATACACCCACACTTGCTTACATACACCCATACTTGCATATATGCACATATACACTCACACACAAATACACTCACACTTATATACATATACTCACAAATATACACATATACATATACACTCACACATACACATATACACTCAGAGAAACACATATACATTCACACAAATACACATATACTGTCTCTCATACATACAGTCACATACCACATACACTCACACTTATATACAATACTAACACATATACAATACACTCATACATACACATAAACTCACAGAAACACATGTAAACTCATACAAATGTACATACACTGTCACACATTCACACACATATGCACACATGCACTCATACACATACCTCTTACACATACACATATACACTCACAAGTACACATGCACACTCACGATATATACATACACTGCCACATATACACACACTCACACAATACACTCATAAACTCACACATATACACATAGACTCACACACTCACACACATGCTCCCTTACACATCCACAAATACTCTCACACATATATTAAAAATCCTTAAAAATTGCTTAAAAAGTAAGCAAAGGTAAAGACTTTTTCTTGGGGCTGGTGAAATGGCTCAGCTGGTAAGGGCACTGACTGTTCTCCCAAAGGTCCTGAGTTCAAATCCCAGCAACCACATGGTGGCTCACAACCACCTGTAATGAGACAACCTCTTCTGGTGTGTCTGAAGTCAGCTACAGTGTACTTATGTATAATAATAAATAAATAGTTTTTTTTAAAAAAAGATTTTATCTTACCTTTATTTATTACTTGATATCATTATTGTTTTTAACTTAAGAAATATAAAATATTTGGAGAACTACATACCAACAAATTGTTGATATTAAATAGACTGGTTTCTATTACTTGTACCATAGGACCGATCAGACCAGAAACAGAAAGATACACCACGTGTCCTGTGACTGTGCCGGTGAAGAACTTAAAAGCTGCATACAGTATTTCACTTAGTGACTTCCTGACTTGATCTCCTGATCGATATGCCTCTTAAAACACTGACTGACATTTATTGTAAACTAAGAGGAAGGCAATATTGTTTTCTTAATTCGGTCCCACTTTGAGATGCCATGGCTTGAATATCACAAGCTTCCCCTAATCCAGCCCAGTCCAGGTGTTAAATGGCTGTTCCTCAGGACGACATTACTGGGAGGTGAAGAGTCCACCGGACTCTGGGCTTAGTCGAACGTGATGGGGAGTGTATCCTTTGAGAGGACTGTGGAGCTCTTTTCATTCCCCTCTCCTGCCTCAAGGACAAGACAAGTACTTTTGCTCTATCATGACCTTACTCGGTACTGCGTTGGCTTGCCACAGCTTCCTAAGCCTGGGACAGTTAATCATTGACTACCATGTCCCACCTGTGCGTCAAAAGAAAACCTATCTGTGTAAGTTATCTCAGGTACTTTGAGTCACGATAGAAAGGTGATGACCAACGTATATCCTTTTGATTACTTTTTCCAATTCCCTCATTTGAGTTTGTCTGAGAAAGTCTTTATTTATTATACCTATTTTTTTTTTTTTTTGCAAAGGGACAAATGCTAGAACTTTATTGAAAGTGTGTTAAAATGATCTATTTTCCCTTTCATGCCTTTGGAAGAATAATTTGATTGAATAGAATTTCATTTAATTTTTTGTTTTTGTTTTGGTTTTGTTGTTGTTGTTGTTGTTGTTGTTGTTTTCGAGACAGGGTTTCTCTGTAGCCCTGGCTGTCCTGGAACTCACTCTGTAGACCAGGCTGGCCTCGAACTCAGAAATTCACCTGNCTCTGCCTCCCAAGTGCTGGGATCAAAGGTGTGCGCCACCACGTCTGGCTTATTTAAATTTTTTGTCTGTATGTGCATGTCTGTGTGTGTGTGTGTGTGTGTGTGTGTGTGTGTGTGTATCTCTTTCTCTGTGTGTATGCATGTGTATGGGGAGGTCAGAAGGCAACTTATTGTGAGAGTTAATCCGCCCCTAACAAGTGGGTGCTGGGATCAAACTCAGGCCATCGGGCTTGGGGCTTGGTAACAGGTACGGTTACTTGCTGAACCAGGCTGCCAGGTTTTTGTGTGTGTGTGTTTTTGTTTTTTTTTTAAGAATTTAAATGTTTATGCCACTCTTTTCCTATATAGTTTCTGAAGGTAAACCAAATATAACCTTGGCTCTGTTTGTTTTAAGACGGGATCTCACCCCATAAACCGGGTTTGCCTAGCGACCAGGCCAGCCTTGAACTCACAGAGTTCACGAGCCTTCCTCCGCCTCCTGAGCCTCGGGGTTAATCCCATGCACGACCACACCCTTCTAATTTTCACTCCTCCTCGTAAAGCGATTATGTGTGCTGGGCTCAAGGGGCCTGCCTCAGGGGAGACACTCGGAACTTGTCTTCTCCGTTTCTCTGAGCTTCCTGCCTCTGTAGCTTGCAAGACACCTCAGCTGTTATTTCTTGGCATATTCATGTCCTTGGCTCCCTGTACTCTCTTGTCATTAAGTCTATGTTAAGTCCTCACGATTATCCCACAATTACAAAGTTTCTTCTCCGTTTTCCCATTTGTAGAAGTTTCTATAGCCATCTTTGAACTCAATGATTTTTTTTTTTAACGTTTTCAGTCTTCTCTTGAGTCTACCAGAGCATCCCTAACCTCCGTCTCAGTGTGTCTTCTAACCTGACAAGTATTTCCTTATGATTCTTCTTAGTTTCTGGGTCCCTGCTTGTATGAGCAGGCTGAGAGTCGCTTCGCGCCTTGGTTCCTTAGATCATCACTGTATGTGATTACTTAATTGGGCTACAGGATGCCCCAGCAGCTGGTCGGAGGTCACTTCTGGTCTTGTGTCTTACAGGCCTCCCGTGGGAGATAAGTGCCTCTTACAGTGCTCAGTGAGGCCATCTTCCCACACAGGGACGGCAGTTACAGACTGTCCTGTTTAGATGGACGCTATGTACCCTGCAGGTCCTTGCTCTTTGGACATCACAACCTTCTCCCACATCCTCAGCAGATAGCCCCACATTCCAGATGAGGACAAAACATCAGGCTCTGGGTTTTTTTTTCCCTCTAATTTGATTAACTTTGATGTTTGCTGTCTTTTTTCCGTTCGGTTCAGCTAAGTGTTGATCTTATCTTTTTGAAGAATTAACCCCTTTGTTTCATGGATTTTTTTTTTAAAGGATTTTATGTATGTGAGAACACTGTAGCTGTACAGCGGTTGTAAGCCTTCATGTGGTTCTTGGGAATTAAATTTTAAGGACCTCTGCTCACTCCAGTCAACCCTGCTCACTCCGGTCAACTCCACTTGCTCAGTCCCTGCTCTCTTCGGCTCAAAGATTTATTTATTATTTTACATAAGTACACTGTAGCTGTCTTCTGACACACTAGAAGAGGGCGTCAGATCTCATTATGGGTGGTTGTGAGCCACCATATGGTTGCTGGGATTTGAACTCAGGACTTTCGGAAGAGCAGTCTTACCTGCTGAGCCATCTCGCCAACTCCTTCATAGATGTTTTTATATCTTTCTTTTAGTCTGTATTTTGTTCATCTTGGCCTGGGTGCCTATTATTTCTGCAGATGTGCGGCTTATTTTGCTCTTCTTTTCTTAGACCTTCAGAAGAACCGTTGTGTATTTTCTTGCTGATTTTTCTATGCAGGTCCTCAAGAACTATTGTTAAAGTCACCTTGGCTGCACCTCTAAGCTTTGGCTAAATTGTTTCTATTCTCATTTAATTTTAGGAATTTTCAGTTTCCCCACAGATCACTTAAGAGTCAGTTGTTCAATCTCTTTGGTGGTTTTGTTTGTTTGTTGTTGTTTTGCTTGCTATTGTTTTTTTTCCTGTTATGATACGATTATGCAGAATGAATTCTTTCTTCTTTTGTATTTTTTGGTATTTGATAAGATATGCCTTATGGTTCAAAATGTGATCTAGTTAATAGAATGTTTCATAGGCTACGGAGGAGACTGTGTATTCCACAGCTATCAGATAGAAGATTCTATAGGTACTGGTTGAGTTCATACGACCTATGGTGAACTCTAACTCTGAAGTTTTCTTGTTGAATTTTTTTGTATGTGTCATCCATTGATGTGGTGGGGTGTTGAAGTCACCCAGTATCACTGTATACAGATAACTCATCTGTTACTTTATGTCCAGTTAAACTTTTAAAAATGAAACTAAGTGCAGTAATATTGCATGCATATGCATTTTGTTGTTGTTGTTGTTTTGTTTGTTTTGTTTTTTCAAGACAGGGTTTCTCTGTGTAGCCCTGGCTGTCCTGGAACTCACTTTGTAGACCAGGCTGGCCTCAAACTCAGAAATCCGCCTGCCTCTGCCTCCCAAGTGCTGGGATTAAAGGCGTGTGCCCCCACTGCCCAGCACATATACATTTATAATGGCTCAATTTCCTTTATGTATTGATTTCTTAATTAATTAAGAAACAGTCACGGGCTGGAGAGATGGCTCAATGGTTAAGAACACTGACTGCTCTTCTGAAGGTCCCGAGTTTAAATCCCAGCAATCACATGGTGGCTCACAACCATCTTTAATGAGATCTGATGCCCTCTTCTGGAGTGTCTGAAGACAGCTACAGTACTTAAAAAAAACAAAAACAAAAAACAAAAAACTTAAAAAAGAAACAGTCACATGTCTTATTTGTTCATGCTTGTATTTATGGTCTACTTTCCCAATTGTGAGTGTAGTTATCCCTGCTTGTTCTTGGTTTCTATTTGCTTGATACACACACACACACACACACACACACACACACACACACATATATATACACACATACATATACATTCATATTCACATATACACATATACATACACATACATATATACATATACATACATATGTATTCATATACAAATATATTCATATCCATACATATTCATTTGCTTGCAACTAACGAATCTTTATTTCCCTCATGAGAGCAGTAATTAGTTCACATTCACCTTCCTTGCCCAGTAATTCAGATGAAAAACCCAGAAAGATTAGTAAAGAAAAGTGTAAGAATGACACCATCCTAAATTTTTTAAAAATATGTTTAAGGTTGAAAAATGTTTTAAGTTTATAATTCCCAATAGGGAAACATTATTTGAATGAATAACCTAATGGCAAACCTTGATAAAATGTCTCAGACGCATTTGATGCAGAAGGTTAGGGATTATCCTGGTGAGGTCAGAGATACACCGTTGGTTTGTTTCGTTTGTTTTGTTTTTTTAATTTATCTCATGTATATGAGTGTTCAGCTGCACGTACACCTGCCTACCAGAAGAGGCCACTGGATTCTATTAAAGATAGCTGTGAGCCACCGTGTTGTTCTTGGGGATTGAGGGTGGTTGTGAAACACCACGTGGTTGCTGAGAATTGAACTTAAGACCCCTGGAAGAGCAGTCAGTGTTTTTAACCATGGAGCCACCTCCCTCGCCCCACTGGTTTGTATTATTGCAGCACCCAGTAAGTGAGCTAACCTGCTTTTCTTTCAGCAAGGGCTTTGTTTGACATTATGATTGACTTTCAAACATGGCTGTCAGTATAGTGATGAGATCCATAACCTTTGGGTCGCTCTGATATCTTGATAAATATGTGCTGGGTTCTGGGCCACATCCTAGAAAGCCACCATGACTTCAGGATCCTGAGTGGCTATAAGAACCTCTCTCTGATCACTGAGGATTTCAGCAAGTCCAGGCATTCCTGACAGTCCTGGCATGCCCCCTCCTGTTCCAGGCATGTCTCCAGGGAAATTACCAGGCATTCCCCGAGGAAAACCACCTGGAAAAGAGCCACACTGAGCTCCAGATTGTCTTCTGGTGGCTTCGCGCTCTCTCGTGTTCCCCTGGAGCCTCCTACACTTTTCCTATTACTTTATCTCTTCCTCTTTACGTTTTCGCTCACCCTTCCTCTGATTTCAGCACAGTTTTGAACCCGAGGTTGGATTTCTTTCAGCATTTCACGGGCATCCTTGTCATAATCCAGTTTCCAGGCAAGGGCAAGATCATGAGCTGCTGCTTCTCAGTGACCCAGGAGTCTGTGCACTTTCCCTTGCCATTTGTATGGCTGAGCTGAATCAGAGTTTATTTCAGTGGCTCTGTCAAGGCTTGGGATGGAAGCATTTGGCTTCTGTCATTTGAGGAAGACACTGACTCTCTCGGAGTGTGGAACAGCCAGGCGAGGGTTTATCTTGATGGCGTCAGTTTGTGAACAAGTCAATGGCTTTTCTACAGCTCACCTTCCTCTAGGGCTTCAGTGGCAGCCCCACCCCCACCCCTGCCCCTTTTCGTTTGCTTGGTCCATTATCTCAGTTATCTCTGCGTTTCCATCTCCTGTTTCTTGAGGGGCATCACTGTTAATCTCTAGATTGCTCTCCTCACTTGATGGTCCATCTGTCTTTGTTTTCTTCTGTCTTATTATCTCTTCTTTCTTCTTTGATATTTTCTTCTGATTTAGCTTTGTGCGTAGTGGGGGGGGGGGCGCGGGGATCCTTACCTCCCAAGCTCTCTCCCTCAGGAAGCGCATTTCCTCGAGGGTGCAGGATGCTCCAATCCTGCTCTGGATCCTGTCCGAAGCTCGCTCACTTTGCGGGGACCCACAGCTGGGAGGTGGGAGGCGGCTCAACTTGTTTGAGTAGAAGGCATTTGCTTGATGTATTGACTTCCATCTTTTTCTTTTGGTCTGCGGGTGTCTTACAGACAGCAAACAGTTGGATATTGTTTTTCAATGTACTTTAATTCCCTAGCACTCCTTGGTCTTATTCTCTACAAATCATTCAATTTATTCTCATTTGATTTAATTCTTTTCCCCCTGGTGTGTACAGAATTTCCTGTCTGAGTTCCTGTCCTGCCTTAGTTAGGGTTTCATTGCTGTGAAGGGACAACATGACCAAGGTAACTCTTACAAAAGCAAAATGTTTAATTGGGGCTGACTCACAGTTTCAGAGGTTCAGTCCATTATCATCATGGTGGGAAACATGGCCGCATGCAGGCCGACATGGTGCTGGAGGAGCTGAGAGTTCTACTTCTTGATCAGAAGGCAGCCAGGAGGAGGGGCTATTCCACACTGGGCGGAGCTTGAGCGTCAGAAGATCTCAAAGCCCGCCTAAGTAGTGACCCACTTCCTCCAACAAGGCCATACCTACTGGATTAAGGCCACACCCACTCCAACAAGGCCACACCCACCCCAACAAAACCACACCTACTCCAACAAGACCACATCTCCTACTAGTGCTGTTTCCTGTGGTTCAAGCATATTCAAACCATTACACATTACACATGACTTAGAAGGTTAGAAAGAGATGAGGCTGCCTGCTATTTGACTCATGGAGCTTGCTGCATTATTGGGTTTTGCTTATCTTGTGATGAAAAACATTGGCTTTTGGAGAGGCAAGAAGATAGTGATACCTGTGTGTAGCTTGTTCTGTCTTCAATCTGCCTCTGTAACACTGTCCCAGTAAAACTGCCTTATTCCTGTCTCTCCTCCTTTCTCTCTGCACGGCTCTCTTAAGTAGCTTCTCTGCTCTTGTAAGAGTTGGGTGTATCCTATTCTGTCAAATCTTTCTCTGATTTGTCATTTTTCAAACACAGTTACTTCCTTTTACAAAGTAACTTTACCTTCATTGCTTGGGATTAAAGATGAGGACTGAGGGTGTGTCTGTATTCCTGCCAGAGGGATTAAAGTGTGTGCTAAGGCTGAGCCACACCACAACTAGACACAGTTTTTTTTTTTTTTTCAGTAAACAACACAATCTTGGAGTTCACAGTGTGATCAGATAGTCTGCAACATTTAACCACTAACTCATGTCTATAGCCTCTTTGCTCATGGTTTAAAAAATCTGGTTGAAACTAGTTGTTTAGCCTGGTTTCATTCTCCTGTTTTTTTTTTTTCTTTTTTAAAGATTTATTTATGTTTTATATGTGTGAGTACACTGTCACTGTCTTCAGACACTCCAGAAGAGGGCATCAGATCCCATTACAGATGGTTGTGAGCCACCATGTGATTGATGGGAATTGAACTCAGGACCTCTAGAAGAGCAGTCAGTGCTCTTAACCACTGAGCCATCTCTCCAGTTCCTGTTGCCATAAATGCTGTGTTTTATAAGTGCTCTTGCTATCCAATAGACACTTTATCTAGACTTATTTAAAATCATCTTACCTATTCGTTCTGGACATGGTGGCACAGAACCATCGTTCTATTACTTGGGAGGCTGAGGTGGGACAAGTATCAGTTTGAAGCCAGCCTGGGAAACCTGTGAGAGACTGTCTCAAAGCAAAACATGAACGAAAAACAACCAACCAAAATTACCTTAACTATTCCTGTTCTTCTAAAAAAAAATCTTTGAGGACAATCGCTCAGTGTAGCATGAAAGGCTCTAGTTTTCTTTTCAGCGAGATTACTTTGAATCCATAGATTAATTGTGGGAAGAACTGATCCAGGACAAAAAGAATGTTTACTTGGAATTTTTCCTCTGTTTATAAATAGGATTGCCCTACAGTTTTCTTTGTTCTGTCAGCGTGTTGCACCTCATTTTCAGGTTTGGAATGGTTGTGGTTAATCGGGGTCCTGTGCTTTTTGTTAATTTTTCTCTCACAGCCCTGGCTAGGTTTCCTACCCTCACCTAGCCCCTTACCTAAGGAGACCCTCAGTCTATCTTCATAGCTCATCCAATCTGCTCTCGATTCCCCCGGAAATCATTCTCTGATGTCACTTCCCATTACAAACAACACTGGACATTCTAAAATCTATTGCAAGTGCCTTTTATGTCTCCAGAAGTTCCACAAACCCTTTCTTAGTTGTGATGGTCATTTCTATTTAACAAACGGATCTTGACTATATGTTAAAGCCTCTGGAATGGCGTTTAAGTTATCAAGGGACATGGAGGGTTTTGACATCAAACGTCTCTTCTACCTTACATAGTCTTTTTGAGAGGAAGTTTGGCCCTCACGCTTTGTAAACAGGTCTCTCTGCCTGGACAAGGACCCATCTCTGAATTTCTATGCTAAGGAAAAGTGAGAACTGAATACTTAGTTTAATTGGCAGCTCAATCCTCAGGATGGTAGAACTTTCTTTGTGTTCTCTAGAAGCAGCTGAGATGTCTCTCTTTAGAGTATTTCAGTCTCTGCGACAGCTTGGAATGTTCTCGCTAAGAAAAATGTGTGACGTATTCTCACTCCAGAACATCAACAGTCATTTCCTAGTAACCAAGGAAGGGACTTTAAAGATGCTGCCCTCCATTAACCCAAGGGTTTGCTCTTCTTTCTACTGATACAACGGCACGAGGAGAGTGTTAGCCCACAATGGGGGCAGGGGTGCACACCAGCACTCCCTGACTTCAACACCATGCTGATCATGTTCCTCCATAGTTACTGTCAATACTTTTCTTCTCCAGCCTGATTTTACACTCACTTTCACTCTGCGCAGTGCCTTGATAGACAGTCCTGTTGGTTAAGATGAACTAAATAGATCAAGAAACAGACCAGAGGCTGAGAAGTAGCCAGAGATGGCGGTAATTCCGTGCGTTCTAGAGTTAGGCTTATTTGCTGTAAGCCAGGCACCTCCTCCCCCCTCCTCCCCCTTCCTTTTCTTCCCATAAATGTCTCCTGGTGGTTTCTGGGTGCAGCAGAGAGCAGAGATGTGGAACTGGAGACCCAGGTTGTAGTTCTGGCTTGCCCATTTATGTTCTTTGAGACTCAACATTAAGTTGAAAAACAGGACTGAAGTTTCTGCAGACTAAATGAACAAGAGATAAGGAGTCAGAGCTATACAGAAGGTGAGGAAGCCCATGGGTCTTGCCTTTTGGATGCAATCAACAGATTTCTAGCTTTGGGAGTGAAGCTGCAAGGCAGAGGTTGTGTTTTAGAGGCAAGCCTACTTATGAATGGTCTTCCCAATGACTTTCAAGGTTACAACGTTTCTGGCTTGCTCCCCTTTTGAAATAAAGACAGTGCTGCAATCTGCCACATGTGGTGGCATAGCAGTGCTGCCATGAAATGTTCCTTTTGATGCTATCGGGCTTCTGGCTTCTCTTTCCTACCCTGTTACTGCTGGAGATCTCGGTATGCCTGGCCAAAGTTGACAACTGTCTAGATACCGTTGGGTCAGTTCATCCCTGTGCTAGCTAGATTTTATGTCAACTTGACACAGCTGGAGTCATCTGAGAAGAAGGAACCTCAGCTGAGAAACTGCCCCTACCAGACTGACCTGTGGGCAAACCTGTGGTGTATTTTCTTGATTGATAATTGGTGTGAGAGCGCCCATAGCACTGTGAGTGGGGCTGCCCCTGGCCTCTTGGTCCTGGGTGCTATAAAAAAAAAAAAAAGCAGGCTGAGCAAAGCCACGAGGAGCAAATCACTAAGCACCCCCAAACCCCACACAGTCTCTGTATCAGTTCCTGCCTCCAGGTTCCTACCCTGGTTGAGTTCTTGCCCTTTCTTGGCTCAGCAATGGAGTATGACCTGAGATTTATCGTCTGCAATGAACCCTTCCCTTCCCAAGTTGTTTATGGTACGGTGTTCTATCACAATAACAACAGACACTTGACCTTGCAATTTTTCTTTCTTTCTTTCTTTCTTTCTTTCTTTCTTTCTTTCTTTCTTTCTTTCTTTCTTTCTTTTTTTTTAAAGATTTATTTTATGTGTATGAGTACACTGTCGCTGTCTTCAGACATACCAGAAGAGGGCATCAGATCCATTACAGATGGTTGTGAGCCACCCTGTGGTTGCTGGGAATCGAACTCAGGACCTCTGGAAGAGCAGTCAGTGCTCTTAACTACCGAGCCATCTCTCTAGCCCCCTGCCATGCCTTTTCTATGATAATGGGCTGTATTCTCACACTGTGAGCCTATACAAGCCTCCTTCACCCCTTAAGGTACATTTGGTCACAGCAAAGAGGAGAGTAATATATGTCCCAGCTAGTCAGTCTTCTGCATGCTAGAGATAAGCCTGTTAACATGGAACTGTAATTTGGTGGGGTACCTGTAACTTGGTGAAATGAAGGGACATATAAGATGCCGTTGGAGGCCATACAGAGAGGCCCTGAGCCTAGGAGGTAGATGGGGCAGAACATTTCTAGAAACTTCAGTCTGCAGTTCCTCCCCTGTGACTTCATGTCCAAGTTCCCATGCTGGCTTAGAGATATGGTCGGCTTATTTCCTCTGCCACTGTCATATGTCATTGAAAGAAAAGCCATGGAACGGATTCCTTTAATATCCAAACGTTATTTTATGCTCTAAAACACTTAGTGTCCCAATATATAGTCCATACATATCAAGTAACGCAGAATAATGGCTGTTTGCTGATAGCCCTCGGCGGTGCCTGTGATGACAGGGTCTTGTTTTGTTTTATTTTGTTTTGTTTTTCAAGACAGGGTTTCTCTGTGTAGCCCTGGCTGTCCTGGAACTCACTCTGTAGACCAGGCTGGCCTCGAACTCAGAAATCTGCTTGTCTCTGCCTCCCAAGTGCTGGGATTAAAGGCATGTGCCACCACGCCTGGCTTTGCCTTTTATCTTGAAGGAGGTAGTATTACTGGGTCTCGTGCTTACTAAAAGCACATATTCATGTCACCAAGGGACACCCCACACTCACTAAAAAAATTTTTTTTAAGTAATCATCTTTTCCCCAGCTTTTCCTCAGTAAAAAAATCAATATAATTCTCATTTTACCTGACAATTCTCAAAAGAAGCTTCACCAGCTTACTGCCTTGTCAGTTTCTGCATCGGAGAATATGATGTCCACAGTGTTTTAGAGCCCTGGAAGGTTTTATCCTTGACTGTATGTCCACAGGAAGCAGAACGATTTTTGTAGCCGGGCGTGGTGGCGCACACCTTTAATCCCAGCTCTCGGGAGACAGAGGCAGATGGATTTCTGAGTTCGAGGCCAGCCTGATCTACAGAGTGAGTTCCAGGATAGCCAGGGCTACACAGAGAAACCCTGTCTTGAAAAACCAAAACAAAAAAGAACAAAAAACAAAAAAACAAAAACAAAACAAAAAAAGCAATAACAAAACAAAAAAAGCAAAAACAAACAAACAAACAAAAAACGATTTTTGTACAATTCCGCTAGCCTTTCCTCAGCCTGTTACGGTCCTTATTTCCCTATCTGTTAAGGCAAATCCAGCTGCTGCCAGATAATGGCCTCATCTGTGTTTCCTCCCTGTGGTGTGGCCAGGTACTGACTCTGAGTAGGGTGGGTGGAGCATGTTTAAGCATCAGGGATGGATCTTAGGGTGACAGAGGACCCACAGAAGTCCATAGGGGACTGGCATTTAAAAGGCGACCACACCAGAAAAACCAAGTGGCGATCTTTCATCCCTGTCTGTGATCCTTTGTCTCTCTCCCAGTTTTTAGCTGAGAAGTGCTAAGTTTGAGATTTGGTCTCTAGGTAAGGTTATAAGAGAGCGTGCAATTGGAAACTCTGGTAAACTGACTGAGCCCTTCATTGGAAAAGCTGCTACCTTCATTGTTGATAATTTTTCAGCCCTCCAAAACCTCCAGCACTAGGCTGTTCCAAGTAGCCTATTTCTTTGAAAACTGGAGTCGTAACATTCTAACCCTTTAAGCTGGTTATTTGAGTTAGAAAAAGAAACGAAGCACTTAAAATTGAATTTAAAAAACAGTATAACCATAGCCTCGATCCAGAGATTTCTTTTGGTAAAATTTTAAACACTTGAATCTCATTATACATTAGAAGAGAAGACCTATGCCTTTTGGATAGTAACATTGTACTGTTTTGGTTTTGTCTTTAAGATTTTATTTATCTATTCCTGTTTATGTATGTGTATCTGTGGATGGGTTTGCACACATATGTGCAGTACCTAAAGAGGCCAGAAGAGGGTGTCAGACACTCTGGTACTGGAGTTACAGATGGTTGTGAGCGATCCAATGTGAGTTCAGGAGAGTGAACTGAGACCATCCAGAAGATCAACACAGTCTTTTGATTTCTGATCCATCGTTCCTGGCCCCGTTTCAACCTAGAAAATAAGAAGTGCTGTTCTCTCTCTCTCTCTCTCTCTCTCTCTCTCTCTCTCTCTCTCTCTCTCNTCTCTCTCTCTCTCTCTCTCTCTCTCTCTCTCTCTCTCTCTCTCTCTCTCTCTCTCCTCTCTCTCTCTCTCTCTCTCTCTCTCTCGCTCATATCAGGATCTAACTACAGATAGCTGTGATTTCAGTAAGATGAGCTTAGTAAGATTGCTCATCTGTGCTCTCTCCACCGCAGCTTTACCGTTATGTTCAAGGGCAGCTGGTCTCAATCAGTCCTTGTGCTGCTAGGACCCTGTCCTTGGCTGTGAGCAAACGCATAATGTACAGCCCTTCATCTGTAGTATTTCTGGAGCGTTATGGAATCACCCTGCCTGTGTCCTTCTTAATGAAAGGCTTCTGCTTCGTTTCAACCTGCACTCCTGTTTCTTAATTCATTTTCCAACTCAAGACTCTTCATGATTCCTTAATTCCTGCTAAGTATATTTTACTCTAAAAATTGGAACATAATTTTACTAGTATTTGCCAATGTATGAGTATTAATTTTGTTAGGGGTTCTTCAACATTTATGATAAACCTATTGAACGTGTCATGACATTACCAAAATATATATATAACACAACTTGGATTTATGAGTATAGACATGCTCTGACTTAAAATATCAAATAGTAAGCTTATATGTAATACTGATTCTAATCTGTATTTCCAAATCTAAGAAGCCCAATGACACATACTTTTAAGCTGATTCTGTTTGTGTCTTAATTCCATGGTATTGAGCAAAAGTGAAACAGATTTTTTTCTTTTTTTGCAAGAAGCCTCTATTGTTAGTCAGGCAGAACATATAATTTAATTTTTCCTTTTAACATTGTGAGGACCAGCATTAGGCTTGATATGCCATTTCTACCCAATTTACTGACCATTTTACAGTCTTCTCTCTCAAAGTTAAACAGGCCTTTCATTTAAAGTAGTTGATATTTTCATAATTTCCAGTATGTGGATGAGGTAGAAAGAACAGGAAATTCTTGGTTTTGGAGCAAACCTTTATTAGGTTTTTAAATGGGGACAGTTAGCTTTTAGGATCCCATTTCACATATGGACTCAAATTCTCCTTTCCAAATTCTCAATGTCAGTGTCTCTGTTGGCTAAGTTCCTGGAGGACTGTGGGTCTCCACTGTGAAGAAACATGAACCTCGTGGTTTCAAGCCATCTCTGGGAGTTGGGTCCGTTTGAAACCTGCAGAAAGCTCTGGGCCCAAGAGGAAAGATGACCATATTTATAAACAAAATGTAGCATATATTTATGGCCATTTCGGGAATCCTACTTTAGAAACCCGTCTCTTACGTAGACACGATGGATCCCCTCCTCATTTCAGCAGCTAACTACTCTGACTTAGGTTTGTGCTGCCTTTCCCGTGTCATTTCCCTTTTCTGCAGGACCCCTCGGAGTGAATGGGATGCTCTTGAGGTCCCTAAGCTACATTAGGCTTCAGAGGTCTGAGCTGAAGGATGGGAGAAATGGATTGCATCATTCTGGTTGCAGCACCATGTGACAACCTCAAACCCCCCAGTTCTTGCGTCTTCAGACAGTGCTAGCTAGGTCCTGGTGGAAGAGAGGGTCAAGAGTTTGCAGGCTTAGGTGATGTGATGCTTCTTACTGAATTGAAACAACCAAGCAACCAACTAAATAAAAACAGCAACAAGGAGAGAACTGTGGCTTGTCAATGCTGGCCTGTGCCCTTTTCACTGACCCTTATCTCAAGACCTCAAAGTGTGAACGTTGCCCAAATGTTTTGTGCCTGTTACTTGTGCAATGGAAAGAACCAAACCACGGAACAGTTGCCAGTGAACAGAATGGTGATGTTGAATACATTGTCTCTTGCATGGGACAGTGACACTGGTCACTGCGCCGTGTTCTCCTGGGTTCCCTTGGTGTAGTTGTCAGCCCACAAATATGTGACATATTACCACTTTCTGTTGACTTGTATATAAACATACAGTGGGCAGTGAGCACTTAGGAGATGGTTATTTAGATAATTCAGAATGTATTTGTTTAATCTCTTACTCTATGTATATGTGTGCGTGCATATGTGTGTGTGCATGTATGTGTGTATATATGTATGGATGTATGTGTGTGTGTATTTGTGTGCATGTATATGTGTGTACATGTATATGTGTACGTATGTGTATATGTGTGCATGTATGTGTGTATATGCGTATGTGTGTGCTGGTATGTGTTGTATGTGTATATATATGTATGTGTGTTGGTATATGTGCATGTATATGTGTATGTATGTGTGTTGGTATGTGTGTATGTATATGTGTATGTATGTATATGTATGTGTGTATGTTGGTATGTGTGTGCATGTGTATGTCTGTATGTGTTGTATGTGTGTGTGTTGGTATATGTGTGTATATATGTATTATGTGTGTGTTGGCATGTGTGTATGTGTGTATATGTGCATGTATGTGTATGTATGTATGTTGGTATGTGTGTATATATGTGTTATACGTGTGTATGTGTGTATATATGTGTATATTTGTGTGTATGTGTATGCATGTGTGTGTTATATGTGTGTGAATATGTATATGTATATGTTGTATGTGTGTGCAGCATGTTTGTATATGTGTGTGTTGTGTGTATATGTGTATGTGTGTGTATATGTGTATGTATGTGTGTATGTTNGTATATGTGTGTGTGTACATGTGTGTATATGTGTATGTATGTGTGTGTTGGTATATGTGTATGTGTGTGTATGTGTGTATATGTGTATGTATGTGTGTGTTGGTATATGTGTGTGCACGTGTATGTGTGTATAGGTATGTATGTGTGCATGTGTGTGTATGTATGTGTACTATGCCTATAACTGTGTATATGGAGGCTGGAGGTCATGTGGCTTTCTCTGTAGTGTTCCACTTTGTTTTTTGAGACAGGGTCTCTCACTGAGCCCAGATTCTGCTCTTTAGCTAGACATGCTCAATAGCGGTTTCCCAGATTTGACAGTTCCCACTCCCCAGTGTGAGTTATTTTCCTACCCCTCCCCCTTCGCTAAGAGGAATGAGCCTGGGATTACAGATGTATATCACTTTGTCTAGTTTCCATCTTCAAGTCTTTCAGGTTGTAGATGTGTGGTCAACATCTACATGCAAATGCATTTTTTAAACCAAATTTAAATAGTGGAAATGCGTATTAGTTATTATATAAATATTCATTTTCTTTCTATCATTAGTCAATATTCAACACATTCCTATGTCCATAATATATGGGAATTTCTGGCCATTACTAGCCACTGAAAAGTGGACCCCAGGTAAAGAGCCTATAGCTTTTTTTAACTGCAGTGCTTTCTATCTGGGCTGGACGTCAGATCCCAAAGGCTAAGGACCAACCCCATAAGACCAGACTCACTTCACATATCCACAGTGAGTAGTAACTTGGTACCTGCGTTTCTCCCCAGATGGATTTCAATTGAGGTCTTCTGAGAAAGAAGGGACATGTGCCCGTGTTCTAGCTCTGAGAGACGTTACCGTTTACAGTGTCGTCAGATATACCTGTTAGGAAAGCTCTCAGGACTCAGGAAAGCATGCTTGCTGGGGTCTCATGTTGAGAAGAGTTAGAAGAAGAGATATGGATACACAGGTGGGCATGAAGATTAATGGGGTGTGGTCTGAGCACAGGGGCACCTTCCTGCACGTGGACGTGCTGCCCATCCATGCTGCTGCTGAAGGATTTTGTTGGGTTTAAATGTGTGGGCAATGTGGCTGATCAGCCAGTCTCCAGGTGAGGCCCATTTCCAAGAAGTTGGGGGTGGGGGTGACAGATCCACATTTTGGCTGATTAGCCCACCTGGTGGGACTCCCTGAGAGTTACCTCAGGGAAGTAGAGGATGGGTCTACTGCTCATCAGATATCAGGAAAAGGGGAGGGAGCTCAGAATTGGGAATCTGTGTAAAAGAGCAATCGTGAACATGAACGCCGCCCCTCCCCCACCCCAACCCCTGACACTCAGGAAATGAGTAGCTCTGAGTCCGAAGATAGGAAACAAGGTGCTAGCTGGACCACCCATCTCACCCCAGTGAGTAATCTAAGGCCACTACAGCGTGTCTTACAGCTTAGCTTCACACATCACACTCCTGCTGTTTTTTGCAGGGTCCTAGGCCAGGCTGCATGTTGAGGTTCAGTGGCAAGTGAAAGGCACTCACACACCCACATACCCTGGCCACATGGCCCATAGCCCAGGCCCCATAGGGTCACTTAGGTGTGGCCTTGTTGGAGGAAGTGTGTCACTGAGGTGTGGGCTTTGAGATTTCAAAAGCCCGTGCCAGGCTGTGTCTGTCTGTGCCTGTTTCTCTCTGTCTTCCCCCTCCCCCAACCTCTCTTGACTGTGGATCAGGATATAGGACTCTCAGTTATGTCTTGAGTGGCATGTCTGCTTGCATGCCGCCCCACCATGATGATCATGGGCTAACTTCTGACACTGTAAGCCAGCCCCAATGAAATGTTTTATAGGCGTTTCCTTGGTCATGGCGTCTCTCCTCAGCGATATAACAGTGACTAAGCAATAGACTCAGTGAAGTGAACAAGGACAAATTGCAAAAAAAAAAAAAAAAAAAATGTGACAGAGGCAAATGGCTGCCAAGTTAGAGTGTAACAGGAAGTGCTGACTTACATTGGGATGCTAATGAGACCCGTGAAATGTGTGACCTGGCAACAGTTCCATTGGAAGGTTGGAGAGGTGATGGTGGGAAGTGGTGAGCGGCAGGCGTTTGAGCATCCTTAAAGTGGATTTTGGAAAAGTGCTAGAGTCACCTTTTCTCCCTCTGAAGCACAGCGAAATCTCCCTTTCTCTCCCTCCGTCTCTCCCTCCCTCTGGGGACCCGGAAGTCCCGCCTCTTTCCTTCAGCTCAACAATTGGCCCCTGGCATCTTTATTAATTGATCAAGAACCAATTGGGGCGCCGGGCGTGGTGGCGCACGGCTTTAATCCCAGCACCCGGGAGGCAGAGGCAGGCGGATTTCTGAGTTCGAGGCCAGCCTGGTCTACAAAGTGAGTTCCAGGACAGCCAGGACTATACAGAGAAACCCTGTCTCAAAAAACCAAACCAAACCAAAACCAAAACAAACAAACAAACAAAAACAAAAGAACCAATTGGGGAACAGGACCTTAGCATCTGACCCACCTCTAAAAAGGGACTTATAACTCTGCTTAGGTGTCTGCCTGCTGGAATATATTTGAAGATCAGCTTGTGGAACACAAGGAAAATCTGTCCCCTAATTGAATATAGACCTGTGCCAACAGTGGTGGTGAGGAGGTTTTCTAGAGGAGTTCCTTGCCCTGCCCCATCACTCATAAACCCTCAGCTCAATAAATGGCCGAAAGGAGAGAAACTCGCTTGGTACTTGTGTAGAGACAGAACAGCTTTGCCGGTGTAGCTTCTTTCACAAAACTAGACAATCCTAGACGAAGCTTGCAGACTCAGAATCAATCAGCTCTTGCGTTTGAGGCTCTTTAAAGTGGATCTTGGAAAAGGGCTTTTCTTGGTGTTAAGAGTCAGCATGGCTGCTGCGCACCTGTTTGAGACTTTTTAAGCTTTATTTGTGAGACAGCCTCGCTGCTGGTCTTGAATTCACTAAGTAACTAGGTCTTGAACTGATCCTGCTCCCAAGTGAGGACAATAAGAATCAGCCATTGTAGGAGGTACTTAGCCTAGCAAGCCCAGCTGCAAAACTGGCGCATGCGGCCCTGATAACTTCCCCTTCAAGCCAACCTATAGAATCTGCCTGCATGGCTAGAGACCGCTGATGCTTGACCAGGTGATGGAACGAGCCAATGAGAAAGAGTCAGTACCATATCTGGTTACTTGAGGGCCGATGAGATGCTTGGGGGCAGGGGAGGGGGCGGAGTATAATGGTTTGCCGAGTTCCTGCAATAAATGAGTCTGCTTTTGCCACTTGCCTGACTCCTAGAGTCTGTGTCGTGGACTCTGGACCTTCTCACCCCCAACTCCTAAGGCTCTCGGTCAGGGTCACAAGCAACAAGCCATCACACCTGGTTTATACTATGCTGTGAATCGAACCCAGGTGTGATCCATAATTTAAATATCAACTTGACACGCCCTGGATAGAGTCTCGGCGACATCGTCTACATCGTGTTGGCCAGTGGGGGATTGACTTGACTGCCTCCACTGATACAGCATTTCTCAATTTGGGCATTGAGGAGCCCATTGAGGAGGGGTAAATGCCCCTTTCACAGGAGCCACCCAAGACCATCGGAAAACACAGATATTTACATTATGATTTACTCATTACAAGAATGAGTAGCAAAATTACAGTTATGAAGTAGCAATGAAATAATTTTTTGGTTGGGGGTCACCACAGCATGAGGAACTGTATTAACGGGTCACAGCCATTAGGAAGGTTAGGAGCCACTTATGTGGGAAGACCCATTTCCAATCTGGGCAACACCTGCTGATAACATCGGAGATAAAAGGACATGGAACGAGGAAAGCATTTTGCTTTATGATTATCCTTCACTCGTGTGAGCCGGTTCACCCATCCTGTCAGTGATGCTGCACACTCCTTCCGTGATATCAGAAACAGCTTCCACTCTGGATTGAGGAACAGTGACCCTCCAGGGGTCCCCTGGGCTTTCGGTGGCAGATTGGAACTGTTAAAGACACCCTGCCTCCTTGGACGGAGCTCGTGGACTACTGCGTTCTTGATCTCTCCACTGTGAAATAGTCTACTCCGTTCTACTCTATCATGTAAGCCGATCTAGTATATTCTCTTTTAGCACATATATTCATCTGCCAGTTCTGTCCCTCTTGAGAAGCTGATGATGAGTACTTCAGACTTCGGCCCACGCTTAGAAAGCATCCTACCAGCTGAGACCTATCCTCAATCTAGGACTTATTTCAAAGAATTCCTGTGAAAGACGAAAGTGCCCAGCGCTCTTTTGACATTTCTTCTGTTGCACAGGAATGAGTAATATCCCCGTGGTTAAGAAATGCCTGGCACCTGGGGATGAGAAGCTCCCACCCACTGATGTCAAGGAGGCTCAAAGGGTCCAGCCTATTCTCCTGTTGTCAAGCTGGTTCTTATTTATATCTGTGAGTTGGTGGCCTCTGGTTTGCTGTGTCCTTTGAGCGCTATAATCAGTGTGGCACAGTCGTGGTTCCAATCCTATGAATAGTTCTGTCCCTAGCAGTTCTAACATCTCACGGGCGCCTTCTCTTCTCCGAATCTTAATTTTCTCGTGAGTAATTGGGAGAGAGGGCAGAACAGGCTTAAGTCAGACCCTTAATCGGATGAGTTATTTCTAGCTGCTTTAGACGGTCCATCCTGCTGTGAAAGAAAGCGAGAGGAGCTTTTCCTCAAGGCTTCTCCTCTCCCCTCCTTTCTGAAAGCGAAGCAGGCTTATTTAGAGCAGAAAGCTGGTACCAGTTCCTTCATTTAGGCGACTTCGAAGTGTTGTCTCCAGACCAACCTCAGAGACATCACTGGCACACTTGGAATATTCTAGAAATGCAATTGTATTTCACTTTGACCTAGATGTACCCCATTCCTGTGGCTCCCAGCAGGGAGTGGAGGGACAGACAGAGAGAGAGAAACAGAGGGGATGGGGAGATGGGAGAGAGGAGGAGGGAGAGAATACTCACTTCTTGTGTATGTGTCCACAGGCATGTGTGGTGCATGTGTGGAGGTCAGTCTCCAGTGTGTCTTCAGGGTTCTTCTACCTTCTGAGACGGAGTCTCTCACTGGTCTGAAACATGGTCATACAGGTCAAATGAGCAGCCCATCAAGCTTCCAGGGATCTGTCTGTCTGTCTTCCTCCAATCATCCCATCTCAGCATTATTGGAAGTACGAACATGTGTGACTACACTCAGCTTTGTACCGTGGACTCTGGGGATCTTAGCCTGGGTCCTCATGCTTGGCAGGCCAAGTGCTGCACTAGCTGAGCTGTCTCCCAGTACTGAGGCTTCTGATTTAGAAGCCCTTCACTGAATCTGTTTCAGGCTAAGGATTGAGAAGTGTTGCTGTAGCCAGAACCATGAACACAGAGGAGACCGGCTCTGATTCTGGAGGATAGAACTTGGCTAGGGACTGAGTGGGTTAGAACTCACCTACGGGGGTCGAGCCCACTCCCAGGGTCCCTCCCTCTCTACACACTAGAGAGAAGGGAAGAGGGAGGGGATGGTGATCGGAGTGGAAAGGGAGATGGTGGAGACAGCTTAAGACAGGCTATACATCCCACAAACCAATGTCAAGGGTGTAATGTGTAAGAATATCCACCACAGGGACGTTTCTAGAGGCTCATCCACCTTGGACTGCTTTAGGGATTGTAAGGTTTGGTTTTTATGAAAGTTTAAAAGTGCTTGTACTGTGTGTGTGTGTGTGTGTGTGTGTGTGTGTGTGTGTGTGATGTGTGGTGTGTCTGTCTGCACACAGGCAGAGTCCAGAAGAGGGTTCTGATCCCCCGCAGCTGGAGTTAACAGGCAATTGTTCATCCATCAGTCATTGGTGGGATCTTCAGCTGCTTCTCCTTTTTGGTTATTGTGAATCCTACAATTCTGGGCTGATAGATTTATAATTGAGATCCTGCTTCTGGTTGCTTCAGGCTTGTATCTAGATGTGGTTGCTGACTCATGTGGTAAATATATGTTTAACATTCTGAGGAACCTCTATTCTCTCCTGCTCTCCTCCCCCCCCCTCTCTTCCTTTCTCCTCTCTCCTCTCCCTTCCTTCCCCCCCCTTCACTCTCTCCCCTCTTCTATCCTCTGTCTTCTCTCCTCTCCTTCCTCCTCTCCTCTCTCCTCTTAGAGACAGGATATCACTATGATGTCCTGACTGGCCTTATAAAACAAGCTGGCTTTAAACCCAAACCCTTAGTGATCCCCCTCCTCTGCCTCCCAAGCTCTGGGATTTAAGGCATAAAACATCTCCACTGGCTTTATACTGGTGTTTGTAGCAGCTGCACTATTTCATGCATATGGATCCTAATTTCTCTACATCTGCACCTATACCTGTTCCTTTCTGGATTTTGTTTTGCCTCTTTTGTTTTTATAATTGTCTTAGTTAGGGTTTACTGCTGTGAACAGATACCATGACCAAGGCAACTCTTATAAGGACAACATTTAATTTGGGTTGGCTTACAGGTTCAGAGGTTCAGTCTATTATCATCATGACGGGACACACGGCAGTGTCCAGGTCAGCATGGTGCTGGAGGAGCTGAGAGTTCTACAGCCAGTTCTGAAGGCAAACAGGAGAAGACTGGATTCCAGACAAGCTAGGACAAAAAGCACATGCCCATGGTGACATACTTTCTCCAATAAGGCCACACCCACTCCAACAAGACCACACCTCCTAATAGTGCCACTCCCTGGGCCAAGCATATGCAAACTACTACACTAACATCTACTATAAATATAAATACAAAAGTGAATTCCTAAAAGTATTATACTTTAGTATTGGAAGGAGCACTGAGGCCAAGGTCTTAGGTCATTGAATGACAATTAAGACGCCTTCTATTATGTGCTACTAGGCTGGGCAGAGAATTGCACTGGAATTAGAATGGAGATTGGACACTTTCTATAAAATATCCTGGTGCCCCACTTCCAAAGTATCAATTGCATTCCACTGAGCCAGATTCCGGATGAGTAGCCCATGCTGACTGTGAGTGAACCACAGTTGGTCCCTGACTTCTAAGAATCTGACTTGGCCATTTCCCAGTTTACTGTGGGGCCAGTGTAACACACGCTCAGTAGGGAATATTTTTGGGATGAAGGATTTTGATCTTTTCCCAGGCTAGTGTCATGTGGCCAGACACTCTTGCGGCACTGGACAGAGGCAGCCTCAGGACCCAGCTGGCCTCTGTTCACCAATAGAAGCCTGTGATGCTTACCCCGGCAGGATGTTCAGCAGGTGAGGGATGCTAGGCACAAGGTCATGATCAGAACATAGCCCCGTAAGTCGAGCACGGCTATACTACCCTTCCAATGGGACATCATGGTAGCTCCAAGGACAGGACCTGTGCCAGAGGGTTTATTTTCCTGTGTTTCATGAGCACCGTGCCGGATACCGTGCCTGATGCTGAGGCCATAAAGAAGCCTGCACCATTTGTGAATTTGCCCAGTGCTCCAGAGGCACAGTGCTAAATGCGTTTAACAGCCTCAGAAAATGGCTATTTTAAAAGCCACTTATTTCCTTACTTATTTTGTATGTGGTTGTGCTCACATGCGTGTGGATGCATGTATCAGTGCATACGTGTGCACATGTGTGGGGAGGCCCAAAGTTAATGCCTGGTATCTCCATTTTACGTAATTTTGGTAGGGTCTCTCTCTAAGCCCAGTGCTAGCCGATTCCAGCTGTTCTAACTAGCCAGCTTACCCAGAGCTGAGATACCCTCTCCCCAGCCCCGTCTTTGCCTCCTGAGCACTGGTAATTGCAGGTGGATGCCATGTTTGCCTCCAGTTATTTCACATGGGGGAGCTGAGCTTCAGTCCTTACATTTGCATGGCAAGTACTTTATCCACAGTGGGTGAGTTCTCCTCACCTCAGAAAATGGTTTTTGAGTAGGAATTTTCTTGGTTAGTTTATTATATTGTACCACCTTCTTTACTTCAGAAAAAGGAAAGAGACATTATCTATTTTTTGTTTCATATACTAAATATTGACTTGTACTGTTTATACTCTGTGCAGTGACTCTCATTGACAGGAAGTGGGGGCTGGACTGCTAAGCTCTTTGCACACAAAGTCTGAGGACATGGTAAGGCTGAGAGAGAAGCAACTGCCATGGACCAGAATCTCATTCTTCCCAAACATTTTCCTTAATCTTGTTGTTGTCATCACCTTCTTCTTCTTCTTCTTCTTCTTCTTCTTCTT
>NC_034598.1:34522537-34524451 GCF_900095145.1 Mus pahari
TCCTCCTCCTCCTCCTCCACCTCCTTCTCCTCCTCCTTCTTCTTAAAAGCTTTTATGGAAGTATATGGTTACACTGTCATGTCTTCAGACATACCAGAAGAAGGCATCAGATCCAATTATAGATGGTTGTGAGCCACCATGTAGTTGCTGGGAATTGAACTCAGGACCTCTGGAAGAGCAGCCAGGGCTCTTAATCGCTGAGCCATTTCTCCAACCCCTTGATCTTCTCCTCTGGTATGAGCCTATCAAGGTTCATCACTGCTTGCATGGTCGTCTCTCGGCTTATTCTCCTCCCTTGTGTTCTGCTGACCTTGCAGATCCAGCCCAGGCCCTTGCATGTGCTAGGCAAACTCAACCTCAAAGCTACAGTTGCAGCTCCTTTACCATCTGAGACAGTGCCTCTAAGTTGCCCAGGTTCCCCTTCTAGCCCCAGGAGGCTTTGAACACGTGACCCTCCTACCTTAACCTCTCAAGTAGTTGGGCTGTCAGGTCTATGTCCCCAGGCTCAACTAGACTTAATCTTTTTTTTTTTTTTCTTTTTCTTTTTTTGGTCTTCTTTCTTTAGACTTAATCTTTTAAGGCATATTTCATAGTGAATAGAAAAGCAACTAAAATTCTTCCTATCTTCCTTCTCTTATATTCCTCTTGAGTCAACGCTGGGACTCCGGGGGCTTGCAAATATTTTGATTTTTATGAATAGTCTTATTTTATCTCTAATTCTTTCAGCCATGGTCACGTCTGATGTGAAGCAAGTATACAGAACTTTAAAAGCTGGCTCATAGGTAACTCATTCAATGGAGGTCGCTGTGAGAATTTGAATTTATCTGCTTTTAAATGCACCTCTGAGTATGATCTTTTTCAGGCGTGGGTTACCTGCGAACACCCTGCTAACATTTTGGCCTGCAGCGGTTTTCTTTGAAGCCAGTTTGTTCTGGTTTCTGTCTGTGCTTTGGAGACTTGAAATGGCCAATGTTGCAGGAAAAGCACACCCCGGGACCATCTGGTGTATCAAGGTGACCGTGTCTCAACTCATTTAAAGGGACGGTCCTTTCTGTGACTTTCCCCCACTGGTATCTTGTATATACCTTGATACCCTTATCTGGGCTAAGTTTTGTACATTTGAATTAAGTCAAATCTCCCACTTCTCAGGCTCCTGCCGCTTCTTGCACAGATTTCCAGCTCATCGTTTTTGTTTTTGTTTTTCTTTTCTTTATTCAGTCTCCTCACAACCGAAAACTTCCAGTGTGAGCAAGTCGCACTTAGACTTTGCTCTAGATGGACAATGCATTATAAACACTGTGTCTCTGAGGATACTCTCTCATTAGTCAGAGACATGTGGGTTGCAGACTTGGAAAGGCCTGTGGGGTTTAAGGCTGGCTCTGTGACAGGGTTTGTGCTAGTTCAAGTGTACAGCACCGGCACGCCTCTCCAACATAGCTGCCAGAAGCTGCCTGGGTGGCTAAGCCTCAGACTGCCTTTGGTCTTATGGGTTGCTTTATCTTGAGAGATAGGCAGGATGTGATTGCAAGAAGCTGTTCCCCAAAAGAGGAGCCAGAGGTGCATGTAATCTGGGAGACCCCCTTTTTTTTTAAAATTTTGTTTTATTTACCAACATGGAGGGTTCCCTCTGTCCTAGCTCACTCCTGCTCCATGCTTTAATGATGAGGAACTCTGGTTTACAAAGGTTCAAGGAATTTCAGAAGTCTGAGCAAAGGTTATCTGAGTATTAAGCTGAGAACTGGGTTGCCAGGCCAATGCAAATGCAGAGGGTTAGATCCTTCCCTAAAACGACATTATTACATCTTCAAAGTGGTCTTCTTTTTTTTTTTTTTTTTTTTTTTTAAAGATTTATTTATTTATCATATGTAAGTACACTGTAGCTGTCTTCAGACACTCCAGAAGAGGGAGTCAGAT
>NC_034598.1:34524476-34531684 GCF_900095145.1 Mus pahari
TGTAGCTGTCTTCAGACACTCCAGAAGAGGGAGTCAGATCTTGTTACAGATGGTTATGAGCCACCATGTGGTTGCTGGGATTTGAACTCTGCACCTTCGGAAGAGCAGTCGGGTGCTCTTACCCACTGAGCCATCTCACCAGCCCCCAAAGTGGTCTTCATATTAAGGTTTCCCTTGCGTATTTCAATGTTTGTTCTGTGAATAAAGGAGTTGGGATGGCCCTTGACGGGACAACCGAGATTCTGGAAGCCTGGATCATTCTTGTTTTCCTTCATGGTGCAGGGAGGGAGCATCCTGAGGCAGAGCTGACCCAATGTAATTAATCTATGTTATTTTCCAATGAAAGGAGGGCCTTGTGTTAGGGAACGGGGCAGGAATAAAAGACTGGTTCTTTTAGTCAATGCTTCAAACAAGAGCCACCTGGGTAGACCCAACCTTTCTCCTTCTGGTTGCTCTGTGAGAACCAGATCAGTTTCCCCCAGGCTGCCTGTGCTGGCTTCTTCAGTTGGAATCTTAATCTTCCCAGTGACCAACAATATGTATGGCCAGCAGTTCGGGAAGTGTGTGTTACTTGTATAACAGACAAGTGGCTTTTTCTCAGATGGGGTGGTTCTTGGAAAGGGATGGGGCCAGAGAACCTGGGGCTCACCATGGACTCTTGAGTTTCTCAAGTCAAATGCTCTTCAGGACTTTAGAAGGACTTACGCAAAACATGTTTGCATAACCCACTGGGTCTGTCACAGGTGTTCTATAAACGCCAAGTGACCTAATGAATAAAACATAGAGCAGAGTCCCAGAATAGTTTCTTAGTTGATCCTGGAGGCTGTGTTATTCATTGAACCCTAAATATGTTCAATGCTATCCACCTGATAGAATTATATGATATAATAGATTTTATTTTTTATTTTTTAAATATTTATTTATTTATTATATGTACACTATAGCTGTCTTCAGACAATCCAGAAGAGGGAGTCAGATTTTGTTACAGATGGTTGTGGACCACCATGTGGTTGCTGGGATTTGAACTCAGGACCTTTGGAAGAGCAGTCCACGCTCTTAACCGCTGAGCCATCTCACCAGCCCGATATAACAGATTTTAAAATGTATAATTTTTTTGTGTTCGTTTGATGTGCTCATTCTTTTAGAATGGACTTGAGCTAATTTTATACACATTTCCCACTGGATTGATTAAGATTGTTTTCTTGATCTTAGCATCTACTATTGAGAACCTTGTATTGTGGCAGTAGAGAACAGAGTCAGGTCAGGGGACCTGGTTCCAGCCCTAGGCTGACTTTGGGATAAAGGTGCACACTTAAGTTAGCATCAGTACAAAAACTGAACCTGCAACGACTGGTTATATTTTTCTGACCTAATTGGGCCAGGTGGAAGATGGGGGAGCCCAGGGACTTGCATTGGGTGGCAGGACACCATTCTTCACCATTCTTGTTGACATGGTTCCTGCAAGCCTTTTTGCTCGGCTAGATCTGGAGGCAGGGTGTTCCTGAGGAAACTGGCTACTGTGTATCTCCGGTTGACAAGGTTACATTGTCCTGCCTGCCAGGGCCAAGCAGGGAGTTGAGAGTCTGAAGCTAAGAGGCAGAAGGGAAGGGTAAAGTGGAGGGAGCAATGGTGGGTGGAAGTTGCCCAGAGTTGGTGTTCATAAAAAATGGTTTAAAAATAGGTTTAAAAAAAATGAAGTTTTCATAAAGAAAGGAAAACACCAGAGGGGCAAATGATTATGTCTTCATATTCTATATTTCTGGGCCTGGTGCCATTTATTGATTGGAAAGACTTTGTCATGAGCCATATCTTGGTAGGAGGAAAAAGAAAGATTTAGAAATTGTAGATGTTCGATTTCTGGCTTTTGTACTTTTACTTTCTAGCAATGACACGTTCCCTTCCATGCTTCGGAATACAGCAGGTGGGTATTTTCAGTAAATGTGTTCCTGTGTTTGCAGATTCTTTCGGCAGGTGTAGGTAAAGCTGTATCTCGGACACTCATGACGTTCTGCTGTTCACAGAATTCATCAACACACAGTTTCCCACTCTCTGTCCCAACCTGTCCCATTGCCTCTCTTTCAATTACAGGATCCCTCCTTGCCAGGGTCAGCCCTTTCCATATTTACTTTAGTAATTATCGTGTGTTTGAAATATCTTATGGGGAACTGAGACTATTCATCTTTGCTTTAAAGGATGTTGAAACCACTTGGCTTAAACAAGTGTTTTTAAGAAAGGCTCAAGTGACCTTTACGGACTTGGAGAGTTCAAGCCTGTACTGCTGCCAGATACTTGGAGCATAACAAGAGAGATCGTGTGGTCATCCAAACTTTCTTGCATATAGCCAGATAACATTGGCTAAAAATAAAAATAATAATAATAATTTAAAAAAATTCGATGTAATAACCTGCAGCTATTTAAAGATACCTGGACACAGGACAGATGGAAAATACAGATTATTCTAAAACATCATACCTGTGATATAGGGGTCAGGACAGTGAACTGCTATATTCTGGTTCAGCAGCACCTGCTTGCTGTATACTTATGGGCCCCAAACTAAGGCTCTATCTGAACTACAGGAACTAGGGACTGGAGATCAGGGTTAGCAAAACACTTGCAAAATTTAGTGCCAGGCTATGTTCTTGTTTGCTGTGCCAGGGATCAGAACCTGGAGCCTCTTGTGTGCTTAGCCTTGGAGCCATATCCTCATCCCACCCGGAAATTTAAAAATCTATGATTAAAATATTTTTATCGTGTGTGTATGCACACTCTTGGGTGCATGTACATGTGTTCTTACACAAGAGCATGTGTGCATATGTGTCTTTGCACCAGTGCCTGCATTCAGGTGAGGGCCTCCGATCCCCTGGAGCTAGAGAACCGATGGTTGTGAACTTCCACGTGTGGGTGCTGTGAACCCAATATAGGTCCTCTGGAGTAATAGTGTAATAGTGTAAGCACTATTCCCCACTGAGCCGTCTCTGCAGCGCCTCCCCCACTAGGGAATTTAAAAGGAAAGTCTTGGCATCCGTGGAGCCATAGAGAACACACAGGTTTTCAGCATGAACCCGTGAGAAACCTCAGGCTTCCTGGGCAGTGCCCTCCCTAAAAACCCTCCCTGCCAAGCATCTAGCTAGAAACAAGAGCGGCAACTTGGCTTACTTCATAGAAGACAGAGCTACTTGGAAGAGTTTTGGGCATAGTCCCATCAATAATTATATTGAGCATTAATTGACTAGACTTTTCCATTAAGGAGCAGAGTGTGTCAGACTGAGAAAGGAGTAAGACCTACTCGTGCTCTCTCCAGAAGGTTTGGTTTTGATGACAGGAAAACTTCCATTGTCAAAAAGGCAGGCGGGAGAGACTCATAAACTGTAAAGGAAGAGCAGATACAGACCTTTAAGTAAAGAGTAGGAGAGCCAATAAGGATGGCCAGTCTCGGCTCTCGGGATACGATCAAATATGCACAAAGGAAAGAACATATCTTAAGGAAAAAATGGTCCAAATAATCCCAAATTAGCACAGTATATATTATCTCACCAAGTATACAAATAAATAACATTTGATTTAAGCTTAGGAAAAAAACATTAGGCAAAATCAAAATGTTACCATAAAAATATATGCACTTTACAGACATTGAGAGTTCATGAAACAAAATAGCAAACATAAATATTGAAGCAACAAACTGAAGGAATAAATAGGCCTATGCATCAACTGGAAGTCGGAGATACCCTTCATCCCCTGCCCCCCCCCCAACAAAAAGCTGGCCAGGATGTTAAAAGATCAGAACACGTGTAACCACCAAAGGCTGCAGACAACCATAGAACACTTCTTATTTTAATGTGTACCTGGGATGTATCCCATGACACTCTGTATGTCACAAGTCCTGTTTTTTAATAAGTTTAAAAAAATGGAAATCTTATAGTTAAGTTTTCTCACTACAGTGGAATTAAACTGCATTAAAGCGTGAGGTGGGGAAAGCCCCAGATATCTAGAAATGAAAGAAGCTGATTCGAAACAAGCGTGGGTCAGAGAGGAAATGAGATATTTTCAGATCAGCGATAATTAAGCAGTATCTGTCAGATTTATAAGAAGAAATGCAGAGGCTGAAAAGAGTGCTTCGTGATGACCTGTGTTCGGATGCCTAGTACTCACATAAAAGGGCGAGAGGGTGTGGCATCTGCAATGGCTGTGGGCTGGACAGAGACAGGAAGGTCGCTAGAGCTTACTGGCCAGCTGGTCTGTCAATCACGGAGTTTCAAAGTCACTGAAAGACTGTGTCAAAAAATAAGGTGGAGAGTGACAAAAGATGCCTTGGGTTTTTTGTTTGTCTGTTTTGTTTTGTTTTTCTGTTGCTGTGATACATAACTTAACAAAAAGCAATTTAGGGGAAAGCGTTTATTTTGGCTCACAGTTGCAGAAGGAGAGAGTCCAACTGGATGGGGAAAGATGTAGTAACAGGAAGGAAACCGTGGCTTCTGGAGGAGGAAGCTGGCTGATGGCTTTACACCCCGACACAGGAAGTACTGGGAGAACAGGAAGTGGGGCCATGTTATAAAACCTCAAAGTCCACCTGCAGTGACCTACTTCCTCCAGCAAGGCTCTGCCTCCTAACTTTCCACAACCTCTCTGAACATCACCGTGCCCCGGGTGGGGAGGGGGCAGGGGGGCGGAGCCTATGGAAGACATTTCACACCCAAACCACAACAGAGACCATCTTTTGTTTGACCTCTGGCTTCTAAGCACACATGTACGTGTAACACATACATATACCCCTAAACAATACCATACATGTGTATGTATATATTATATATTATATAATACATATTACAGTATACATTTATATATATATATTTTCTCATGGGAGTAATTTGGGAAGTTCTGAAGTGAAGATGAGAATGAGAAAGTTGTGATGAGCTAACATTGCTGAACTCTCTAGTGGGACCACACAGTACGTTGATGCTTTTCCCGGAGAAGAAACTGAATTCCAAATCCTCCACAGAGTCCTTAACTGGTGACAGAAAAACACTTAGAATCCTAGGCACCAAGAGCACCATGTCATCCCTCTCTTTTATTTCATGTTTGTGGTACATTTTCGGATGTTTATTTGTACCCATGTCACTTGCTTCCTTAGCCAGCTTGTCCTATTTATCATCGTTTCTTTAGAAGTACCTAGTTAGCTTTAGGAGGATGGTGGATGTTTTTTTGTAATGGTCAGAGAGTGAGTCATGTAAGAATCAGTGTATCTCAGCCTTCCTAACACATTTGTCTAATACACTTTCAGTACACTTCCTCATGTTGGGGTGACCCCAACCATAAAATTATTTCATTGTTACTTTGTAACTGTACTTTTGCTACTGTTTGTAATATAAATATCTAATATGCAGGATATCTGATGTATAACCCTTGTAAAAGGGTCATTCGACCCCCAAAGGGGTCACAACTCATATGTTGTGAACCACGGGTGTAGATGCTTCTAGAACTCCTTGACTCTGCTACTGTAGCTCAAGGTCAAGTCCAGTTTGCAAATGAGCCACCCCCCCCCCTTGGTTCTGTTCCAATACAACTCTATAAAGACAGGTAGCAGACTGGATTTGGTCAGTGTTTGGGGATCCCAGTGTTCAAGTCTGCCGTTTCTAACCACCAGGACAGGCTGTCCAGCAGAGTGTCGATCCTGGCCTCAGTGGCTCTTTTTATGAATGTTTGTATTCTGCTTCTGTTTTCTAGCCAGTAGGATTGAGCAGAAACTCCAGCCTACTCTAGACATTGTGGTCTCCCTGCAGAAAAGATAGTAGAAGTTGATGGAACTGAGCCGAGCCTCCCCTTAGAGCAATGGTTCTTAACATTTCCTAATGCTGAGACACTTTAATACAGTTCCTCATGGTGTGGTGACAACCCTCCCCAACCGGAAGATTATTTTCATTGTTACTTTGTAGCTGTAAGTTTGCTACTATAAATCATATTGCAAGCATCTGAATTTCTGATGCTCTTAGGTGACCCCTGTGAAAAGGTCATTCCACTCCCTCAAAGAGGGGGGACCCATTCCCTTAAAGCATCCTTTAGAGGCCACACCTAATTGCACAGGGAGCAGGGAGGTCAGTTCTCTCATGAGCCTAGAGGACAAGAGGCAGGTGCTGCTAATGACCGGGAGTGTTCTGAGAAGTGAGTCCTTGGGCGATTTCATCTTGTGCAAACAGCTAAGTGTGCACTCACACTAACCGGGGCTGTGTAGTTCAGTCACTTGACCCAGTTTCTTGATGCAGTCAAGAGACAAGGTAAATATGAGATTGCGAGGCTGAGCCAGAGTCAAGCCATCATATGGCCTTAGAATGAAAATTGTTTTAAAAATTCAGGTAGGGAAGGTTACTCCAAGGACACACAGTATCAGTATGATGAACTCAAATCAGTAGCATTGTTACAAAGTATTCGCACTGTTAGTAGTATGTGTAACTTTCATATGCCTGCCAGGGCTGCAAAATTAACTGAGGCAGTATTGCCATAGATGGTGGGGGACCAATGTTTTGAACCAAGGGGTTACAGTGGCCAACTGATGAATATAACTATCTGTAGACCTCAAAGATGTTTATCCAATAGCTGGGCAGTATGTGTCTGTGGCACCAGAACTCAAGGTCACCCCTGGCTACAGGACATTTGGAGCCACATTGGGCTACATTTGCCCCAGTTTCAATAAAGAAACCAAGAGATGGTGTTTAACAAGACCCATTGACATAAATTGGTTTCATGTTAGACATTGTCAGCTTTGAAGGATTTCTAAGTTTTTATATTCTACCTTTTGTTGTCTCTTCTTAACATACTTATATACCATTTTACAGGGAATCCTAGTCTTATAAATATACTTAGATACTGTCAATTGTTGACATATTAAGTGGCAACTACACTGAAGTAACCATTACTGTTCTAATCAGTGATTTGTGTAAAAAGCTATCAAATCAATTTTGTGTTACATGGGCTGAGAATGTAGGTCAGAGGACTTGCCTCACATACACAAAATCATGACTTCTAGCCTCAGGACCACATGAGCCAAAAGTGATGGTATATGTCTATAATCCCAGTTCTGTGGAGGTGGAGGCAGAACGATCAGACCAGAGGTTCAAGGTTTCCTCCGGTATATAGTGAGTCTGGGGACAGCTTGAGTTACAGAGAATCAGGTCTCCAGAGAGGTTGGGGGGGTGGCGGGGAGTGGGGAGGGAGGG
>NC_034598.1:34531784-34547765 GCF_900095145.1 Mus pahari
AGAGAGAGAGAGAGAGAGAGAGAGAGAGAGAGAGAGAGAGAGAGAGAGAGAGAGAGAGAGAATATCATGTCAGCCAGTAGATGGCACTGTGGCGTCATGTTTGAAGACAAGCTACAGGGGTGACTATTTGTCTCTACTGCAGTCTGGCACAATTAAGGCAAAAATGATTTCATATTTCATTTAGAAAAATACAATTTAACAAACAAGCAGATAGGCTTTAACAGATTTCTGAGCAAGCCTTTCTTCCTTGTTTATAACCAGCATCCCATTGCCTTTGGTGTCTTAGCTTTCCCTGAGGTTAAGAATGTCTTTTTCGCCCTGTTCCGTGTATAAACCCAATTACTTGACCATGAGTGTTGCAGTTTACAAACACCCAAATGTTTTACTGTTATCATTCCTTCGGTTCAAAGTATATCCATGAAAAAGTCTGTGTGGTCTATGATGATACACACATGTATGTATGTATATATGTATGTATATGTATATGTATATATACATGCACCGCCCTACCCGTCCCCCACTACCGTTTCAGCCAGCGGCATAGTAAGTATAATATGTTACAAAGTCTGAAATACCAGGGCTAGGACCTAGCTCAAGTTGTAGTGTGCGAGCCCAGCATGCAAGAGTCTCTAGATTCCATTCCTAGCACATATAAAATTGCGTGTGACTGTACATAATCCCAGCACGTGGGCAGTAGAGGCAGGAGGATCAGAAGGTCACGGCACTTCTTGGCTACCTAGCTGGAGTCCAGATCCTATTTCAAATAATAAAACACAGTCAGTTTCTATGAAAGTACCCACCCCCGCCCCCGCAGGTCTCTTCTGCACGGGCCTGGCTGCTGGCACTGCGGTCCACCGCAGTGTGGCTCGCTCTGAGCACTCTGTGCAGCATCTCTTGGTAGTGTCAATAGGGATGTCCCGAGGACACTTCCTAGACTCCTCTTCCTTGCTCTTTGCAGCTTCTCTGGTACTTCTCGGCTGTGGCAGTGCTTGCTTTCTTGGCTGTGGTAGTGTATGCTGACCCATATTCCCTCTCTTTTCCAGAAGGGACAACCCCCTCAATGTTGAGGTCCCTTGGATCACAATGACCTCCGACAGTTTTTTTTGTGTTTTTTGTTTGTTTGTTTGTTTGTTGTTTGTTTTTTGGGTTTTTTTTCCTTGGGGGAGGGGTTCGAGACAGGGTTTCTCTGTATAGCCCTGGCTGTCCTGGAATTCACTTTGTCGACCAGGCTGGCCTCGAACTCAGAAATCCACCTGCCTCTGCCTCCCAAGTGCTGGGATTAAAGGCGTGCGCCACCACGCCCGGCGACAGTTTTCTTTCAATCCAGAAATCAAGTCTTTGGCTCTCTCCATCTTGGAGTCTGCACGAGGGGGTTTTCATTTTGGCAAATGACACAGGCCCCAGACTGGGGCACTTCATATTTTCCTCTCACAAAAAGCTTTTTGAAAGAAAATCCACTTCTCAGGATACTCCCAGGGTACTTGGGGCTCTGTAAGTCCCAGATCTTCAACACTGTCCTGTGTGATCTCTCCTCAGTTTGAGCATTCTTCGCACCTTGTGGTAGTCAGCCTCAGCAGGTTTTTATCCAAGTTGTTACACAGGCCTTTGACATCCAACCTGTAGACCTCAGGGAACACTCTCCTCTCTGCCTGGTGTTCCCATGCAGTCCTGCGTGTACCTGGCCACGCCCACTGCTAGTCACATGTCCTCACAAACTCCTCCCCCGTTCTCCCAGGTGACCTGGGGTCTTCCTTCTGTGGCAGATCCTTGCCTCAGTTCACATCTATTCCATTACACTTTTTTCTTCAGCTCTGAAAGCATTTTTGCGCATTGCCGTTTTCTGCAGTGCAGACTGACCAGCTGGCTCTCTGTTGTATTCTGGTTCCCAGCAACGTTCCAGGGATGGCCTGGGCTGGCGTCCACTTACTGAGAACTGTGGGAAACAAGTGTCTCAGGCCTGTTAAGGGCAGTGATGTTCACTTTCTGAACCATAGCACCTCACTGAGAATTCACTTATTTTAAATGTGAATAATGGCAAAAAATACTGTTCTGGGAGATTTGTTTGAAATTATTCATATGCAAGCGAACCTTTTGGAATACCAACTATATTATAAGTAATACCTTAACCTTTTAAAGATTGGTGGGTTTGTTTGTTTTTTATAGAATGTGTACAAATTTTAAATTTTGCTTTGTTTTTGATGATGCCTCGCTACTGTGGATGATATCAGCTAATGCAGTGGAACATGTTCATTGTCAGTTTGGCCGGATTTAGAATCATCTTGGAGATAGACCACTGGGTGTGTGCATAAGGATGTATAACCGAGGAAGAAAGCATCGCCTTCAGTGTGGGCAGCACCGTAGGCTGGCATCCTAGACTCAGTGAGACTGAGCACCGTTGCTATTCTCTCTGCTTCCTGACTTCAGATCCAATGTCCCCAGCTGTCTCACATGCCTTCCCCGCAGCAAAGGACTGGAGCCCTCCACTGGTGACTCAGAATAAATCTTTCCTTCTTTTAAGTTGCTTTTGAAAGGTATTTTGTTACAGCAACAATAAAAGTGACTAATAGACACGACAAGTTCCTGGGCATCATGTCATTTGGATATATGAGATGTATGTGTATACCCTATCCCACGCTTCTATAAATATTCTCAAATTCAGTGAAAGGCATTAAGATACTTGTATTTTTTAAAATCTTATCATTTTCCCAGTAATTAAAATGGCAGCCCTAATCAAGCCCACAGACGACAATTACTCCTAAAATATACCTGAGTTCTGTGTCTAAATTTGAGCACTCCAGGAGAGCAGCAATAGCTCACCACTTTTCAAGCTAAAACTATCTAAGCCGGGCCTCTATTAAAGCACATTTTTCTAAATCAACATCCATGGATAGCTTTTCTCGCTGATTGAATAATAGATATGAAACACCTCTCTGCCACATGGCTTGCAGTTATATTTTTTGGAGACACACTGAGGTCTCCTCCTTTAGCTAATCTACAAGAGGAAGTGACTAAGCAAAGAGGGTCAGCATGTGGGTATGTGTGAGTGTGTGCACATGTGTGTATGCATGTGTGTATGTGTACATGTGTGCATGTATATGTGCACATGTGTGTGCATGTGTGTATGTATGTGTATGTTTGTGTGCATGTGTATACAGGTATGTACATGTGTATAGGTATGTGTGTTCATGTGCGTGTGTGTGCATGTATGTGTTTGTACATGTGTGTGTGCATGTGTCTATGTGTGTACATGGACAGTTAGTCACCAAAACCGGAACCCAGTTTGCTTTGAAAGGTCCCTGCTGTGACTGGGGAATAGTCTCATAAATCTTTCTGTTGCATTTCCCCTCCCTGATAGAAAATGAGGTACTTTAAAAGATAACTATGTCTTCATTTGGCTCAGAGAACAATTTCAAAAGCCTTCTGGTTTGATTTTGAGATGTCTTTATTCCTCTGCTTAGGAACTGAGCAGCGGAGGGAAAGTTCCCACGGCCACCCAGTGGAAATGACCGAAAGTTTGTTTGTTTCTCTGTTTCATGCTGTGCAGAAGTCATTTAAGAAGTGAGCAGGAAGCACTGACTGCCATGGTGGCACATGCTGCTAATGCAGTACTCAGAAGGAGGAGGCCAGAGGGCCATGAGTTCAAGGCCAACCTTAACTATACAGAGAATTTAAGGCCAGTCTGGGCTACGTAAGACCCTCCCTTAATAAACATCGAAGAGTAGAAAGATATTTAAAGCAAGGCAAAGATTAAGAGCATCTACCCTGCCCATTTATTGATTGAGGAGTCCCCTGACGAAGCTTCTATCCAGAGATAGACCTCGCCCATGGAGCCAGTGACAGTCTGGCAAGTAAAGATCAGGACAAGAGAGTGGCTCTCGTCTTATATCCCTTGCTTGCTTCTCTGGAGAAAAACACAGACACACACACAGCAGAAGTTGGCTGAAGTCTTCTTTTATTATTAGGACCTTTGATTTGGTTTCTTCTGGTAGAAAGTAAGGCTAAGCAGCTTGTGGAAGTAGTTGGCTTATGAAGCCCAAAGGCCCAGTGGGAATTACTTTAAGGTGGGACTGGGTAGCAGTATTCACTTGCCATTTCCAGATCTCCATTTCTTTCTCTGTGGTATCAGAACACCTTCCCTTTCAATCGGCTCTTGTTGCCTGTAGGCGGGTCAAGGCAGAGCCCACCACCATTATTATTAATGTATGTACCACTAGGGGAAAATCTCATTTATTCATTTATTTTTGCAATGCTAGAGATTGAATCCAGGAACTCACACATACTGGGAAAGATAAGTGTACAACCACCTGGGAAAAAAAACCTGAAAATATAAGAAAGTAGAAGGAATAACCCCCAACCTCCATCTTAAACCAACCTCCAGTGTCACCGTGTGGATAAAATGGCACTTTACATTCTAATGTATTAGAATTTTCTGACTCCTATAAGTTTTTTTGTATGTATGTATGTGTGTATGATATATATACACATATATATAATGATTATATGTATGTATATGGTATATATGTGTATATAGATATATGTGCATACATGTATGTATGATATACATGTGTATATGGTATATATACTGTATATAGGGATATATGTATGTATATATGTATAAGGTATGTATATGTATGTAGATATATATAATGTGTGTGCATATATGGTACATATGTATATATTTATGTATGATGTATGTATATGTATATGGCATATATATGTGTATGGTGTATGTATGTGTTTATGTGTATGGTATGTATGTGTGTAGATATATATGTAGATATGTTATATGTATGTATATATAGTATATGTATGTAGATATATATGTGTGATGTGTGTATGTATATGGTATGTACATGTGTATAGATATCTATATGTATATAAGTGATGCATGTATGTATGTGTATGGTATGTATATGTGTATATATGTATGTGTTTTATGCATGTATGTATGTGTGTTTCAAGTGAAGGCATATGCATGTGTGTGTAGGTCAGAGGGCAACCTCGGCTGTGGTCCTCACCATCCACCTTGTTGGAGATCAGGTCGCTTAACTGTTCACTGCTGTGCATTCCAGGCTGGTCCATGAGCTCCCAGGAATGCTCCAGTCTCCGCTCACATCTCACAGTCGGCAATCTGGCATTATAAAGTATGCAATCACACTTGACTTCATATGAGTCCTGAGATTTGAACTCGAGATCCCACAATGTGCTGCAAATGCTTTTTCACACTGAGCCATCTCCTCAGTTTTCTCTTGAGTTCTATCAGGGTATCGTGAGCTTGTACACTGCACTACTGAGCATGCGCATCCTGTGAATTCTATTGTATCTGCGGATGATCTGGCTCCTTAAGAAGATGTATCGTTTTGTCTAGGATAACGGTTCCTATTTCCAAGTCCACTTTTCCCAAGGGAAGGGAGCTGCTGAGCCAGAGCTCCTCTGTCTCGAGTCTTCTCTCAGTGTCTGCATACTGTCTGCTTCTGTCCCTGTCTCCTTCCATTCCTGTCTCCCGTTCTGTCCCCTCGCTTAACACTGCCCATGCCTTTACATTCTGGTGGATTTTCACGGGCACCTGTAGCTGGTTGTTCTCATACTGTTTTCTTTGTATTTATTTTTGCTTTCTTTTGGTGCTAAGGATCAAACCTCGTGCTTTGTGCATGCTAAACATGTCCTCTACCACACAGCTACCAGCCCAGTCCTGAGTCTTGTATTTTCATCCAACTTGAAAATTACATTTTAAAAATTGAAATGTAAAACATCTGTATTAAAATTATTGGCATGACTTGGTTCATATATATTATTTTGGTGTCTAGTTAGTATATGTTTTACACACACACACACATACACACACACTTTGTTTCTGGTTGAGACAGGGTCTCTTATATGCAAAGATGACCTTGAACTCTTGAACTTCCTGCTCCCACCTCCCAAATGGTAGCAATATAAGTATGTGCACCCATACCTGGCCACCTCACATACTTTTTTAGTATTTATTTTCTTTTTGGGGGAATAACTATTTTTAGATTTTATATAATTTCATTTATTAGCTCATAACCATAAACTTACACATTTAATGTCATATCTTAAGGCAATATATTGCCATGATTAGAGCCATATCCTTTTGTTTCTTGATCTGGCTTTTTACTTATGTATGTGCCATAAGCTGCATATGCCACACAAGGTTCGATGTATACAGAATATTTGACATTTTTGAAATGTTTCCCAGTGACACCACTTATATCTAGTTGCAGATGTTGAAAGTCAGTACTCACATTCCAGTTTTTTCAGTTTTCAAGGAAAGTCTACAGTCATTCTTATTTGTGAACATGGCTCAGCCTGGCCAAGAGTCAACCTGCCTGAGGTAGCTAAAGCGTGACTGTGCAGTTCTTTGATTGTTCAGATAGGGTCTCTTGTATCCAAATGTGACCTTGAACTCTTGATCTTCCTGCCTTCACCCCCCCAATGGCAGCAGTCTGAGCCTGGGCACCCACACCTGCCCACCTCACAGATTTTCTAGTATTTATTTTCTGTCTTTCTTTTGGAATAACTTTTTTTTTAGATTTTATATAATCTCATTTATTATATAACATATAATATTATATTATTTATAATTATTAATATATCTTAAAATATAAATATTAGTATAACTATCGATATTATATATGTACATTTTATATAGTCTCATTTATTAGCGCATAACTAAATCTACCCATTTAGTGTTACATCTTTAGCCAATGTATTACCATTATTAAAGCCTTATCCTTTTGTTTGTTCACTCAGCATTTTACTTACATATGTGCTGATAGCTGCATAGGTCATACTGCATAGGTGCATTTGCGAGTGGTGTGCTAGCAACGGTGTTTGGAATGGGAAGACTGAGTTAGGAATCTGACAGTGAAGAACCATCCTTGTGTGCATCCTTGTGTGTGCATCCTGTCTCCTGTATGCCGTGGGAGGAAGACTCCCCCCGTCATAGTTGATCTCTTACCCTGGCCTGTGTTTTACGATTCTTCACAAACATTTCCAAACTCTTTCTGACTACAGGCTCACGCTCAGTAGCTAAATACTACAAGAGCCCTGTTTAGTTATCCGTGTTTGTTAAGATGGTAGATTGAGGCCTTGGATATACTATGCATTCAGTAGGCTTGACCCCATCTTGTCTTCTCAGCAGCATTTCTGTACTGAGGCAGGGTCTCTCTTACTGTATCTGATGCTGCCCCGTGAGCTGCTGGGAGATTCTCCTGTCTTTGCCTCTAATCGCACTATAAGATGCTAAGACTACAGACAGGCACCGCTGCGTCCTCTGCTTTAACGTGGACGCTGGGGAACAAATTCAAGATATCCGGCTTGTCTGACAAGTCCTTTTTCCACCTGAGCCGTGTCCCTGATCCTTGTGTAACCATTTTAAATAGTGTATATGAATTGTGCGAAATAGCAGTTTCATTGTGATGTCACATATAGGTAAGGGCGGTGTGACTGTATTTACCCCTTTTATCTCCAAATGTTTGTTAATTTTTAAAAACAGTGATCTGCTATTTAAGGTAACCACCTCCTTCTCCAGCTCTGTGAAGACTTCAGTAAGCACAGTTAGGTTGTTTAACTAAGTCTCTTTTTCCTGTGATTCATCATCTTAAGATTTCAGCAGAGAATATTAGGTTATTTAGCATTTATCTTGCATGCATAGCAGGTATTTAAGCTTGAGCTGTTTCATTATGCATTTAGTTAAAGTGCTTAAGTGACTGTCAGAAGCATCCTTCTGTGTCCTGCCCGTGGCTCTCCCTGGCCTCTCTGGTTCTACCTGGGAGACACAAGAAAAAGGGCATCCAAGGCTGTGTACTGTATTTTTTGTTAAAAAAATATTATTAATATGATGCTTTACACAAGACTTTCAGTGTGAGATATTGAGTTTAAAATCTATTAATTTCTCTAATGACTAAGAACATTCTGGGTTCTGAGTAACAGGATGTGCTTGAGAGCTGGGCAAATGCTTGCTCACTGTTTGGCACCAGCTGGTGTAGAGGGCACATATGAGGTGTTCTATGAATGACTTGGGACTATTGGTCTGACGTCACTTGTGAATTGAGAGGATATGAATTATCATGACCAGGCCTTACAAGGTGTGCACATCTAGGCTCTACCAATTCTTTGTGAGCTCATCTGCCATATTCACTTTTTGATCAAACCGTCTGATTTGTGTGGTCGCTACCAGTCCATTGACTTTACTCACACTGCAATCAAATCAGGAGCTGCAGAGTCTGTGGAAGAGCCCAGAATGGCCATCTCCTTCAGACAGATGAACAGAATGTAAGGGAACCTGTGAACAGTGGGGATTGCAGGTACCCAGTAGGTTGTGGGATTGGGAGGGTGGGGTGAGCCTAAGGCTGGGCTCTGTGTTGCTGAGAGCTTCATAGTCAGATGGTTTTGATATTCAGGAATCATACTTATTTTTGAGACAGAGTCTCACTTTTCAGTACCGTCTGACCTGGAGCTCACAATTTAGGATAGGCTGGTCGAAAAGTCACAGAGATCCACCTGCCTCTGCCTCTCAAATGCTTAAGGTCTTAAGGTACATCCCACTAAATTTGTTATTATTTAATTTTCTTCTCTGATGTAAAAATGGGCTTGTGAGATAATTTGAATTCTTGATAATCTTTTTTTAAAAAAAATATTTATTTATTCTATGTAAGTACACTGTAGTTGTTTTCAGACACCCCGGAAGAGGTCATCAGGTCTCATTACGAGTGGTTGTGAGCCACCATGTGGTTGCTGGGATTTAAACTCAAGACCTTCGTAAGAGCAGTCAGTGTTCTTAACCGAAGAGCCATCTCTCCAACCCTTGATAATCTTTTTGAAAAGTGTACTTTTTAAAATTCCTTGAGTATTATACACACACACACACACACACACACACACACACATACACAAATAAGTCAAAAGTATTTTGATCTTATTGAGCCCAAATACCTCCTTCTAACTCCCCCAACCCAGGACCACCTTCCTGACTTGATGCCCTTTTAAAAATTGTTATTGTTATTAATAACCCCCTGAGTCCATGTGTGAATGGGTGTGGGGCCATCTATTGAGCTGTGGGCGACCTATCAGAGACTACGTCCCCAAAGAAAAGCGACACCCACCCACACCCCCACACCCCACACCCCCACACCCCACACCCCCACACCCACCCCCCACACCTAGGTCAGGAGCCATTGACTGTCAGTAGAGCCTCAGCTAAGAGTGGGGTCTTGGAAGCTCCTCCCCCATCCACACTGGAACTTTGAGTGGCTTGGCGCTCTGTGCTGCTGGGTGCATCAGGAACTCAGGGCAGACTCTATTAGGGTGGGATGCAGGACTCTCACTAGTGATCCAGATGTTCATGCTTTATGTAACTTATATTTCTTTGCTCTTGAGTCAGAATAGTCCCGCCTCAGTGTTTGGTCCCCGGGTATGTGGCCCTGGCAATGCTCATTAGTCAAGAACAACACACAGTATTCAGGCTGTTTCAATTCAAGAGAAAATGGTCCTGTGAAAATTAGATAAGAGTAGATAGCCGCAGATCTAGATTCTTTATGGGGTGTGGAGATGGCTGCAAAGATCCCTTCTGCTGTCTTGCATCCCTGATTGCTTTGTGCTACCCCCAAACCTCAGCACCATTCCTGTCTCATAGTAGCAGATGACAGACAGTATCAGCTCTCATTGTGTCAAAAAACTTGAGAGATGACTGCTCTCTCCTCACTCCTGCCTTCTCTGCCTACACATACCAGCAAACCTGTTTTATCTGCTACCAAAACCTAGCTTGTTTACATTTACTTTCTTTTCTTTTTCCTCTTTTTTCCCCCTTAATTCATTTTTTTATTCACTTTACATCCCAGTCACATCCCCTCTCGCCCCCGCCCCCAATCCTCTCCCTGTCCCACTCTCACAAACCCCTCCCCACATTATCCCTTTTCCTTTTCATCAAAAAGTTCAGGAAGCCCTCCTTGGGTACCAACTTGGCCTGGGACACCCAGTCCCAGCAGGACTAAGTGCACCCTCTCCCACCGAGGGAAGGTAGACGACTAGGGGAAAGGAATCTAGTGGCAGGCAACAGAGTCCCCTCCAGTTGTTAGAGGACTCACATGAAGACCAAGCTTCACATCTGCTACAAATGTGTAGGGGACCTGGGTCTGGTCCCATGCATGCTCTTTGTTGGTGGTTCAGTCTCTGTGAGCCCCCGTGTGCCCAGGTTAGTTGACTCTGTAGATCGTCTTGTGGTGGCCTTGACTCCTCCGGCTCATTCAACCCTATTCCCTACTCTTTCACAGGTCTCCATCAGTGGGGCCGTTGTCTGCCATGAGGCAGGAGGTTGTCTCTCATCTGGATGACCTCTTCTTCATCTTCTGCCCTTTACCTGGATCTGCTGTCTAACCCCTCTCTACAAAGCCATGTCACTCCGTCCCTTCCTCTCTAGGACACCATTGTGCCCACTTCTCTCTGGATTGTCATCTCATCTTGCTCTAGCTTCTACACCCAGTCCCTCTGATCACTAGGCAGGCCTTTGTCTATGCAGACTCAGTGAACTATTTCCTCCAGCAGGGTCTTATGACAACCACTCCTTCTCTTGGCCACCCATCTCTTCCCGGCATGGCTCTGTTTCATTCTGAAAGCCTCATGCCACACGTCACATCTCTTCCCTTCATTCCTTCTGGAGCTCTGACCTGACCACTCATCCACCCAGCCTGGGCCAGCCCCACAAGTCTATGTCCATAGCATCACAGGGTGCATGCTCTGCTGCGGTCCTGAGCCCTCTTTGTGTCCCGAAGTCACCTAGTGCTTCCTTCCAGAACATAAACACTATATAGATGTGAGAGACCTGCAGAACAGAAGTGCTACGAGTGCAGGGCCCTGCCTGCCCATCTTAGCCACCAACCAGTGGCAGCAGATTTTGTGCTCAGTGCATTGCTGTCCAGTCGACAACATGCTCTGTGTGTGTGTGTGTGTGTGTGTGTGTGTGTGTGTGTACTTTACAAGTCAGTGCAGTGTTTAAAAATGTAAGTCATGAAGAGGAGCACTTAGCTCGAGGTTGCTTCAGCTATGACAGAGTACCTCATTTCTTTCCAGCAAGCTCCTGGCTTATCCAGTACTTCTTGTAGCAAGCTGGAAATGAAGAGGAGGCAGGTGTCACGTCCTTAGTCAGATTAAGAAACTGACACTCAGATGAAATACTTTGTGCAGATTCATAGTCAAGTGGGTGACACGTAAGGAACCATGGAGGCCCTTTTCTCTTGAAATATAACGTTTTGTAAAGCAGAGCCAGGGTGGTATTTGTGTTTTTTTTTTTTTTTTTTCTGGGCCACATTGTTGCACCATCGAAGAGAAAAAGAACTAGAGGAATAATAAATCAAATCAAATCAGATGAATAACAATGTTAAAGAAACATAAGCACAAGTGATTATCTTTATGTGTCCCACATTCCTATATTTATAGTTCATAATTCATCACTAGCTAGGGAAGTGTATATTGATTTTCACATAAATTGTTTTAAAGACTTGAATTACATATATTTTATATTTATTAGTATAGTATAACGATAGATAATTTAAGTACTGTAGTGGTTTGTTTTTTTAAAATTGGGCAGATATCTCTAATATATCCCCAGTGTTTTCCAGCCAATCTGCTTTTGAATACAAATTTTATTTGTCAAACATGTGAAGGTATCTATAACGTGGGTAATAAATGTTACATGAGCTTTTTGATCTCCAGATATCACCTCTTTGACTCTCTGTTGCTATGGAGTTTCATTTGTATTCCAGGGAGCTTGGGTTCCCATAGAGAATATGTGGTAGTAGAGGAGTTGCCATGGCAACAAGCCACCATTATGTATCTTGCAGCATCTTGGCTAGCTGGAGGTGACAGAGAACGCAAATGGTATTTATTCAGGCGCCCAATAACGGAAATTAAAACAAATACCAGCCCAATTCCTGCCATCGGATATTTAAAATATGACGCTCACTACCCTTTATTCAAATAAATTCAGCAACAGCAGAAGGGTGCTCACTAAATGGCTGTGTTTTAGCAGCCATTGAACCGGATCTCTAGAGAGCCTCAAATTTTTAATTGCCACAATTGCTTCGCATGCGTATAAACAGCTCTCTGTGAGATGAGGGCCTTTTTGTTTTCTTTTGTTTTAACCTTCTCCTTCATGACCTTGAATGATAGAGCTCAGGTGTAAGGGAGGAGACAGAGAGAAGGAAGACTGTTTTTATCTTTGAAGTAGAACTCAGAAATAAAGAAGGGAAGGGAAGTCACCTGGTGACTCATTGTTCAATGTAGGTTTTCAAAGTGGGGGGGGGGGAGCAAGGGAGCTATTTTTACTAAGAGAACAAGTCCTGAGGTTAAAGAGAAATCCTAACCTGCTATTTGAAAAGGTTTTTTGATTCATTAAATGCTGTTGGGTTCCTTTTGGAATTCTTGCCCCCGTTAGAGGTGCAGGGTAGGTTAGCCAGCTAGCTGTCTGCTCACAGCCATCTTTAATGTCACCGCATCAGAGTGACACCCATTGGGTGCCTCAGGGGTTAGTAGAGAAAGCATGGTGAAAACGTTCATGGGATCAGATCTCCTGAGAGAGAAGATTTTGAAAGAAGATGCATGTGTTTTAGGGTTTCCATATCTGGTTCTGTGATGTGTTAATTTTTTTGCTCCCTAACAGTGAGCCTTTCTCTGAAGTTGTGAGGAAAGCTGACTGGGAGACGGCCGTGTGAAGAGGCCAGGACTCTTCAGCTGTCTTACTTGGATGCTTGTGTTTTCTCCTGAACCATGTTAAAACAAAACAAGACAAAAACAAAAACCAAAACCAAACCAAACCAAAACAAAACAACAACAAAAATCAGTTCCCTTTCGAAGCAGAGCTGTGCTGAACACAGAATCACGGGGTCACGGCTGGCTACTTCAGAGACTGGGGAGCAGCTGCATTGCTCTTGGATAACCCCCAGGGACCTGAGAGAAAAATGTAAAAGCCAATAGTACATTACCAAATGCAGCCTGCACGGAAGAGGTGCGTTTAGAACAACAGGAGTGTCTTAAAAGCTGATTTCTGGTAAATGGAGAGGTAGTTCAGTGGTTAAGAGCTCTGGCTGCATTCCATGAAGGCCCGGGTCAGGTTCCCAGAACCCACATGGTGCCTCACAACTATCTGTCATAATTCCAGGGGATCTGATACCTTCTTCTGGCACCGTACAGACATGGTGCACAGCTATACATGCAAGCAAACACACACACAAAGGAAAATAAAAAGTAAAGCTGACTTTATTTAATCTACGGTGCTATGATATCAAGCTAGTTGCCCTTGGCGAGGTGGCACTTCAAGTAAAATCAACAGTAAATTACCCTAAATTGCCATAGGTTGGGTTTCTCAATAATATTCAGCTTCCCATGGCATTGACAGATGGTCCCTCTGGTTTCATACATAAAAGATTAGCAATGTAGTTGACACTATCAAGCTATGATAGATTATTGGATTTAGCATCAAACTCTTAGGCATTTAGTGCACCCAAGGGTCTATTATCCAGGACATGATTAGAATATCATTTGGTGTATTTTCTCTGCCACAGAATGTCTCAGAGCCAAGGATGAGGTAGTGCTTCAGCAAGAATCGTAAAGGGTGAGGTCAAGTGGGTGTGAGTTCATGTTGGCTGCATTGCCACCTACGACTTAACTAACCTCTTTGCGTCTTCATTTCCTTATTTGTACAATAGTAACAGTTACTATGTCCCACCAGATTATAAGGATTGCACTACACTCTTTGGAACTGGCCTGATACCACTGTCATTAGAGAGGAAAGAAAGAGAGTTCCAGGTCAGAGGAACCCAGTGAATATGACTGGCTACAGGGCAAATTCTTGTCCAAAGTGAAGACTGATCATAGCAAAGTAGTCAAATACTTAATGCCCAAAGTGCTGAACACATTTAATATTTTTTGGTCAGATTTAAAATTGCACATACGACATTGATTAACATTTGTCTTTTGCACTGTATCCCAGAGCTCCCTTTAACTCCTGAGCCTCCCCAATACTGGCTTAATCTTTCTGACTGTCAATCCCAGTGTGGGGGTTTCTGGCAGCGGACTACAGATGAATTTTTATGAATAACAAGAAGTAGTGAGGCCAAACAGGGTTGACTTTGATGGTTCTTGACCCTCATTACCTGGCTTTATATGGCTTTGATATATTTAATGTTTAATAGAACTGTTAAATAGAAGATAGCTTATTTGTAGGAGCTATGATTTTACATGTAATTTCTGGTTACAATTTCCTCCAGTGGTGATGCGTGTGGCATGGGGAGTGAGATGTTGGATACCTCTGCAGGTTCAAGTCTGAGTGAGGATCAAACTCTCTTGGTTCTTGTTTGCCATGGCCTGATGCTATAGAATGACCTTTGCCCTGTTTCTCAGAACCTCTGCTTCTGGTATCTTTCTTCAAATATGGTCAATGCAAAGTTGCTGTTCTTTATAAGCCTGTCTTTTGTAGGGGTGTGTGTATGTGTGTGTGTAGGTGTATGTATGTCTGTAGGTATGTGTGTGTGTATGAGTGTGTGTGTGTGTGTGTAGGTGTATGTATGTCTATAGGTGTGTGTGTAGGTGTATGTATGTCTGTAGGTATGTGTGTGTGTGTGTAGGTGTATGTATGTCTGTAGGTGTGTGTGTAGGTGTATGTATGTCTATAGGTGTGTGTGTAGGTGTATGTATGTCTGTAGGTGTGTGTAGGTATATCTATGTCTGTGTCTGTAGGTGTGTATGTAGCTGTATGTATGTCTGTAGGTGTATGTGTGTAGGTGTCTGTGTGTACATGTATATATATGGGCATGCAATGTGTGTAGACATACATGTACATGCATATGCACATGAGCATACACATGTGTGTGAATATACGTGTGTGATTGTGTGCATGTGTTTGTGGAGGCCAGAAGTTGATGTAGGTTGTCTTTCTCGCTCTCCACCTTGTGTTCTGAGCTGGGGTCCTTCACAGCATGTGAAGGTTACCATTCAGCTAGGCTGGCTGAGCATCATGGCCCGGGGATCCCCCTGCCTCCATTCTCAGCCCCAGGGTTGGAGACACATACCCACAGCTGGCTTTCTACACTGTGCTGAGGATCTGGCTCAGGCCCACATGCTGGAGAAGCTAATGCTTTGGTTATGGAGCCTTCTTACAGGGCCTTACATAGGGTTTCAAAGTTTCCTCCACCCATGATCGTGATTCCCCTTTCCCTCTGTGATGATTGTGAAAAGAGTTTGTCCCTGTTATTGTCCTTGCTACAGCTGGCTGCCTCCCTGTGTGCTGCCATTAGCACTTGACCAAACCGCTGTCCCTTCAAATGGACAATAGTGCATAGTCCTTCCTGCCCCAAAATCCTGCATACTTCTACTCTGTCCCCAGACACTAGCCCGTTCTCAATCTTCTGGAGCCTTGTCTCATTATCTTGTGGATTCTGTGCTTGTGTCTCCCAGGCACAAGGTGCAATGCCTTGGAAAAATTGCAAATTCAATGTAATTAACGCTAGATTCCTTCATTCCTTGAATGCGGAGCTTTGAACCAATTGGCTGTGAATAGAAATCCCAGGCTCCCCTTGGATGACAATGCTCAGGTAACTGTAATTTAAAACATGCAGACCCTGGTAATTTAGAAATGAGCTTTGCCACAGATAACGAACACACACACACAAAAGAAAATCACTAGGATGTATGGGGACGTTTTGACCAGTAGGAATTACGCCTATTTTCATATTTTACTACAGTTGTCTGAAATACCTTGAAATAGCATGTATTCTCACACTCTGAACACTGCAGTTGTTATTAGATTTATCATTATGCCATGTGATCCAATGCATTAAATGGGAGTACATGCTATCACAAATATGGCTTTGATGACACTTTGGCAATTATGTTTCCTTTACAACCCTCCTTCCCTTCCCTTCCCTTCCCTTCCCTTCCCTTCCCTTCCCTTCCCTTCCCTTCCCT
>NC_034598.1:34548035-34555711 GCF_900095145.1 Mus pahari
CCTCCCCTCCCCTCTCTCCCCTCCCCTCCCCTCCCCCCTCTCTCTTTCTTGCATTTAAATCCAATTTTGAAGGCCAATGCAGTGATTCAAAGGGAAAGGGCACGGGCTGGTTAGTTTTACTCAACTTGACACAAGCCACAGTCCTTTAAGAGGAAGGAGCCTCAACTGAGGCTGTGCTATAGGTAGGCCTGTTAGACATTTTCTTAATTAATAATTGATATGGAAGGGCCCAACCCATTGTCACTGTGGGTGGGGTCATTCCTGGGCTGGTGATCCTGGGTTCTATAAGAAAGCAGACTGAGCAAGCCATGAGGAGCAAGCCAGTAAGCAGCACCCCTCCATGGCCTCTGTATCAGCTCCTATCTCCAGGTTCCTGCCTGGTTTGAGTCCCCACCCCTATCCCACCCCTGCTATGACTTCCTTTGAAGTTGAACAGTGGAAGTGTGAGCCAAATTAACCCTCGTCTCCCCAATTTGATTTTAGTTGTGGTGTTTCATCACAGCAACAGGAACCCTGAATAAGACTGGCCACTTGCTACCAAGCTGGAAGGCCTGAGTTCAATTTCTAGAACTTTCCATCTGGAAGGAAGTAATTGATTCATGCAAGTTGTCTTTTGACCTCCATGCACGTGAACACACACATCATTAAATATCCAAGTAAATCTGTTTCTAATGTTTAGAGCCACTATAAGATTTAGATGTTGTTTTTCAGGCATTTTTATTTGTTCATCATTTTAAAAAAAATGTGTGTTATGCAGCTCTGGTCCATACGCTTGGGCAGCGAGCTCTTCACTGACCTGGTAGGTGTCTAGTTCTGGGTTTTAGCCTCCATACAAAGAGCTAAAGAAAGGAAGGAAGGAAGGAAGAGGAGGAGGAATGTACACATGCTCTAGGTATTATATTAGCTAATTCTGTTTTTTTTTTTTGTACATGCATTGGTGTTTTACCTTCATGTGTGTCTGGGTGAGGGTACCAGATGTCCTGGAACTGGAGTTACAGACTGTTGTGAGCTACCATGTGAGTCCTGGGAATTGAACCCACATCCTCTTGAAGAACAGCCAGTGCTCTTAACTGCTGAGCAATCACCTCTCCACCTCTGCCACCCAATTCCTCAGTTTTTATTATTCTATTTCTTTTAGTGTTTTGAGCAGGTTCTTATGTGGATCAATATGGCTTTGAACTTGTCACGTCACTGAGGATGACCTTGAACTCCTGATCCTCTGGACTTCGCCTACTTAGTGCTGGGGTGATGGGTGTGTGCTGCTGTATCTGGCTCTGTCAGTTTTTAGTGCGTGTAAATGTGTGTGTAGGTGTGTGTGACCTTCCGTTATGATGTCATGTATAAAAAACACAAGAGTAAGAATAATCTGTAAAAATACAGAGACAGAACCTGGCAGGAGGGGGCGTGAACACCGAAGATACAATCAGAGGCCTGATTGAGAGTGTCACCCTGAGCACCTCCTTCATATAAATTAGGTACCTTGATAATTAAACTCATGATGACAATCTATAATCAAAAAGGGAAAAAAAAACAAAAAACAAAGCTCTTTGGGTCACCGTGGACTTTTGGTAGTTCTTACTACTGATCATCTTATCTCAGAAGAACACAAACTTTCTAAATAGAGAAATTAATGAGAGGAAATGATACACTTGAATTTGTTCCCTTGCACTTTGGGGATCTGTTATAATGTAACAAACTGCTTGTTCATGGCTTGGGGTGAAGTCCCCCCCAGGTGCATTTGAACAGTGATCCCTAGCTGGTGACATTGCTTTAGGAAGTGTTGGCATCGTTGTGGAGCCTGGATGAAGGAGTGGGTTTATTGGGGTGCGGGGCTTCTTAGGGTTTTGTTCTGTTCTTGCTTCCTGACCTGGAAGTAAGTGAACAACTTCACATGCCTGCAGCCTCTCCTTACCACAAGGGAGCATACTCTGTCCGTCTCAGTTATAATAAACCTTTTCTTAACTTGCTCCTTGTCAGGCTTTCGGTCACTGGGTTTTGGGGGAATATATATATATATATATATATATATATATATATATATATATATATGTAATACTATAAGCCAGTTTAGTGTTAAAGTGCTTCAAGTTAGCAGCCCCATCTTGTCCTCTTGGGGGCCTGTTGTGGTTGCCTATGCTGTAAGGATGGTGTTTTGTGATCCCTCATAGCCCAGGGCAAATCTTGATCATCCTAGAAGTGATGATTACTATTTATTGTCCTTATCTCAGAGGAGCTGGATTTCTAAACACTGAATTCATATAATCATATAAACATCTGTATTATGTTCTCTCTACAGGCAGATTAGTGACTTCCTGAATTCTAATGGTTGAGTCTGGGTGCTCTTGCCCCCCCCCCCAGTGTTTAAAAATTACATGATAGATTCCACATAACTTCATTGCACCAAGCCCTCCTTTCCCTTTCTCCTGTATCTAACCCCATTTTCCCAAACCAGATGTCTTAGAGTTTTACTGCCGTGGACAAGCACCATGATCAAGGCCACCGTTATAAAGGATAACATTTCATTGGGGCTGGCTTACAGGTTCAGACATTCAGTTCATGATCATCAAGGCAGGAACATGGCAGTGTCCAGGCAGGCATGCTGCCGGAGGAGCTGAGAGTTCTACATCTTGCTATGAAGGTAAACATGAGAAGTCTGGCTTCCAGGGAGCTAGGAGGAGGGTCTTAAAGACCACACCCACAGCAAAACACTTCCTCCAACAAGGCCATACTTCCTAATAGTGCCACTCTCTGGGCATGCTCGAGTGCTACTCAGTGCCACTCAGTGCCACTCAAGCATGCTCAAACCACCACACCAGGATTCCAGCATATGTCTTATTTAAATAACTTCATCGTTTCCATCTATAAGCCTGCCATGGTGCCCCACACATGATCTTGGCATTTCATAGGATAATGTGTCAAGTTTCAGGCAGCAGGGCTATGGTATGAGATAACCTCAAAAGTATTTTTTCCTATTCTTCATATGATTCTGTATATATTTTAATGAGCAGATGTTATCAGACTCATGCCAGGTACAAGTGAGCAAGAATAAAATAGTTCCTGTCCTCCTTTATAAATGATCTCCGAAGTCTCTTTGTTTAGTTAACCTAGAAGGTTCCAGAATGCTGGGTGGTCAGGGATGGATTGGTTCCACAGTAATTCAAGCATATTACATTAAAGATCTTGGAATACTTATTAAGACACCAGATGATACATCCAGAGGTTTTTCAGTTTTACACAGGCTTATCTCTTAAGGAAAATAGGAATAAATATCAAATCCAGACTAAAACACTGCTGGATTTTTAGTTATATAAACAAGTCAGGAAGCTATTGTTGTTCCTTGTAGTTTTGGATTGTTCTGGCACAGAATGTTCTTCTAATCTGAAGGTCTCTTGTGGAGTGCTTCCCTCTAGTAGCTACCTCTTTGACTATATTTGGCAGGTGCTTTTGTGGGTATATGGGCATCTTGCTGTGTCACACGCATGCGTGATGGAAGCAGGTGCTTGGCTGTGATGTAGGTTGTATTGCTTGAGTTTTACTTGGCTCAAGGCATAGCAGAACCAGTAGACATGAAACATAGTTCTCTGCTGAGATCAGCTTTGCAAACTGCCTCTTCTGCTTCCGTCTATCTCATCTCTTTACGTGCGATGTCCTCTTGTTTTAATTTTAATAACAACCTTTTATTATTGATTTTGCTGTCATATGGGATTTCAGGATTTTTTTTCATTATCATCTTAATTGAAATAAAAATTTGGGTTGAATCATATAACTTAAAGAATCCATCCACTCCCGTGCAGTTTCTTAATATTCCACATCACCTTTAAAACCATGGAAACTGCCTAGTGGTGGTGTCACACACCTTTTATCCCAGCACTTGGACGCAGGCCAATCTCTGAGTTTGAGACTAGCATGGAAGGGGGAGAGAGAGAGAGAGAGAGAGAGAGAGAGAGAGAGAGAGAGAGATCCAGGACTGCCAGCACTGCACAGAGAAACCCTATCTCCAAAAACCGACCCACAAACATAAAACAAAAGAAAAAAAAACATGGAAACTAAGACAAGTGCAGTGGTGCACATCTGCACTCTGTCCACCTGCATTCTGCACATCCTTCTGCACATCTATCTTCTGCACATCTGCATTCTAAAATCTCTATTCTGCACATCTACTAGTGCCGTAGTGTACCTGCACAGGAGGACCACTGCAAGCTTGTGCTAGAGTGGGCTACAGAGTGAGTTCCAGGCTAACCTCAGCCTGGGCTACACTGAAACATTGTTTCAAAAAGCTAAGATAACAAAGTAAAATAAAATCTTTGGAAAGGGCAATCTATGCAAAGAGCCTTAGGATCCACATCTGTAGAAGAGTGAGGAGAGCAGGAAGGCTGGGCAAAAATGTATTTGTGGATTTTGTTAGTGTCAGGTTCCTAATTTGTCAAATGAGATAAACATCAATTCCTGTCTCCAGATGTGGTTCGTCCTGTTTTATATTAAATGTACAGTCGCTCAAGGCCGCTCCTCCTCTTCCGTTGCTAATCACGCATCTGCTTCCTTTCTCTTTATTCATTAAAGAAAATCACCACTTTAAAGCAGTCAGTGATCTCCATAATTAGTGTTAGTGTTAAATTAAAAAAAAATCACTGTGAAGTAAAATAAAATAGAACAATACAAATAATAACAACCCTCCACCCCACCCCCCACAAACGTGGGGATGGCTTTCAAGTGTCTTACTTGGCTCTGGTGATGGCCCCATAGAAAGTTGAATTCATCCCAAGTTCTCCATAGCAGATGGAAGACTTTGGAAATTATGTTGCTGAAATTCTTTGGACCATGGCATGAGTCAACCTGGGTTAGAGTTTAGAAGGCCCTGCACCTTCACAGCTGTGATGGCCGGGAGGTTACTACTCTCTGGTGCCCTCGAGGAGGAGAATGAAGGTGCCTCTTTTCACAGAGTTGTTTTTGGAGGATGAAGGAAATATCTGAGAGAACTTGGTGGTGGCCCCTGACACAATGCAAGGTTTGACTCTCTCTCTAGTTCATGGTCTTGATACAACTAACCTTGGTTTCGACATCCAGAGTGAATACCTTGGTAGTGGTGCATTTTTGATATAATAAAGTCATTTATTATGATTGTTATAATAATAATAATAATAATAATAATAATAATAATAATAATAATTACTATTGGCATCAAGTAGTTGACTTTCAGTTGTGTGTATCGAACTTGGAAAAGTCACAAATTCAAGATCCCCTTGGAAATGGGCTGTGGGCTATGGCGGGCTGAATAAGAATGACCCCATAGGCTTATATATTTGAATGCTTAGTCACTATTTGAAAGAGTTGCAAGGAATAAGAGGTGTGGCCTTTTAGGAGGAAGTGCATCACTATAGGTGGGCTTTGAGGTTTCAAAAGCCCTTGACAGTGTTAGGCTCTCTGTCTCTGCCTCTCTCTGTCTCTGTCTCTCTGTCTCTGCCCCCCCCCTTTTTTCTCTCTCTCTCGTCCTCTACCTCTGGATCAAGATGTAGTTCTCAGCTGCTGTTCCAGCTCCTAGCAACAAGCTGTCATGTAACACCCACTGCCCCCCCGCCCCAACCCCATGATGATAAGCAGGCTCCAATTAAAGCTTTTCTTCCCTAAGAGTTGCCAAGGTCATACTTTCTCTTCACAGCAATGGAGCACTGAGCAAGACCTAACCCATTATGAGAAGAATCCATTCACTTCCTTGTATGTAGTTACTGTGTGCATTCAGTCTTTTTTTTTTATGTAGCATTTATAGTAAGCTTGTCTGTGTTACTGTCTTTGCAAACTCACCTGTGATTTGATCCACGTCTTCCTGCCTATTACCTGAAGGTGCGAGTCCGTTAACAAGGACATGGGGGTTGCGTGAGACAGTCTTTAGAGGATCTCTCTGGACCTCAGGATAATCTTACTGGAGAATAATAGTTGGGAAGTGAGCCCAGTTGTCGCTGTGAGTCTTGCAGACCCTGAAGTTTAGAAGCCAGTAGTCTTAGAGGAATCAGTCAGTGTCTGGAACCTCTGTCTGGAGGCTCTGCTACCCCTGACCGGGCTGTGTGGTAACTCTGGGCAAGTCAAGGATCCTTTAGCTCACCTTATTTATTTATCACTTATTTATAAAATCCCTTATGTCTCCCTTATGTCTTGGTACCACACCGTGCCTTCCATTCTTGTTAGCATCATGATCAGGGTGAAGAATAACACAGTCTTGCTTCCCTGGGAGACATGGACACAAAACCTGGTGTGTGGGGGGATATTTTCTACTTGAAGTCTGTGGTACTAAAGTGAATTATAACTAATGTAAACCCGTTTAATTTATTTTATTTAAATATGCCCATTTACGCACGTGCATGACTTCAACCTGGCTGGCAGAATGAGATCGGGAAGGCAAGCTTGGTTAGAGGCAGGGCGCAGGGAGAGGGGGAAGGTCTTGGTGAAGTTGGTGTTTGAGGGCATGGGTGTGGGTAAGTTTTGTCGAGCTTTTGTCTTGGAGGTAATCTAGGAGGCTCTTAGGCCCCTCCTGGAATATGGACCAGAGAAGAGATACAAATCTTTTTGAAGTTCAGAGAGGTTTTGGGGGATAGTATTTGAAATTACTGTTATGGTGTAGGGAGAAAGTCCAGGAGATGGGGCTCCTCTCCTAGAAAGAGACAGAACTGACTTATGGAAAGAGCAAAATGCTGACTTTGTGACCTTCTCTGCCTATAGGAAGGTCAGCTTCTCCTCGGAGGGATTTTACTCTGATACTTGTAGCCTTCCTTCCTTCCTTCCTTCCTTCCTTCCTTCCTTCCTTCCTTCCTTCCTTCCTTCCTTCCTTTCATTTTTTTAGATTCATTTATTTATTTCATTTATATGAGTACACTGTCTCTGTCTCCAGATACCAGAAGAGAACATTGGATCCCGTTACAGATGGTTGTGAGCCACCATGTGGTTGCTGGGAATTGAACTCGGGACCTCTGGAAGAGTAAGCAGTCAGTGCTCTTAACCACGGAGCCATCTTTCCAGCCCCTTGTGTTTTGTTTTCTTATTTCTACCTTTTTATTTCCTTTGCAGAGATTGCTCAAGCAAAAGCATTCTAGAACAGAGCAGAATGGATTATATTTACCCAGGGACTGGCAGGTAGAAGCAAACTTATCTTTGCATGCTGAGGTGGGATGGTAGGGTCAGGATCTGGACCAGAGCTTGGCTGGTGGCCATAATGAACAGCAGAGGACAGAGCCCTTGCATGTGGTGTATGCTCCCACAGAGTCCTCAGCTCTAATGGCTATCTGAGGAAGGAGGATGGGAGGGGACCATTAGCACCTTACTCCACCTTTTTCCTTCTGCTGTGCCTGCATCGTCTTCTCTGCCCCTACTGGTCCTCTTCTTCCAGGAGCTTCTCTCTACCCAGGGTTCTGCCCTTTGCTGACTTGACGTCAGTGCCATTGGTGGTCATAGTGCTGAAGGATCTTGGCCTCTCTTCTTTGGAATGAACTTGGGAGAAGCCCCAGTTCTGAGCTCTCCTACAGAATTCATTTGCTACAGAAACATGGATGAGTGCTTCTGTGTGTGTGTGTGTGTGTGTGTGTGTGTGTGTGTGTGCAGGCGAGGGGGTGGAGAGATGGCTCAGCGGTTAAGAACACTGGCTGCTTTTCCAGAGGTCCTGAGTTCAAGTCCCAGCAACCACATGGTGG
>NC_034598.1:34555976-34583659 GCF_900095145.1 Mus pahari
GGCTCACAACCATCAGTAATGAGATCTGATGCCTTTTTCTGGTCTGGTGTGACTGAAGACAGCTACAGCATATTCATATACAGAAAATAAATAAGAGGAGAGAGAGAGAGAGAGAGAGAGAGAGAGAGAGAGAGAGAGAGAGAGAGAGAGAGAATATGCCTCATAAGGTCTAAACAACAAATGCATGTGATGATGTTTGGATGAAGCCACACTGGTGGCCTGGCTGAAGACTGTGCAGTAAAATCTTCGCAGTGCAAGTGGGATTGAATGACTCACTAGATTCTACTTCTAAGTTTCACCTTGTCCTAACTTCATGATTTTGGGCCACTCTGATTTTTAAAATGTGTTTTCTGTGTGAAGTGGAGGTAAAATTACTTAATCTCAAAAGACAAGGTGGAAAGGTGCTTCTGTAAGACTAGAAGGACTTCCTGCTTCAAGCTCCAGCAGACATCAAACTCAAAGGCCTTTAGTGAGTTACCAATGAAGTTGTCCTTACTCACCCTTCAAGCATTGGCTGGAAGGCATGCCTATGCAATAATGAAAGTGATAATGTCCCTGGGGTTACTAACTCCGTGCCTGCCCTGTGATTGGTTCAGCCAACTGTCAGCAATGGATGGGTGAGGGACTCGCCCCCCACCCCTGCCTTTAACTATTGGCTATTGATAAATTCTGGGATGTCTTCAATTGCATTGCAGTTGCAATTCAGTCGCAGCTCAGCTGAGCCCACCTGATTCCAATGACAGTTTCAAACCAGATGGGAATGGTTATATTCAGTGGGTCACAAAACAGAGAGGCCTGAGTGTGAAAACCACATTTAGAGAGAAGAGAGGCTGAAAGGCATCAAGGGTATGTGTGTATGTGCATGTGTGTGTGTGTGTGTGTGTGTGTGTGTGTGTGTGTGTGAATAAGCAGAATGAGCTATGTGTGTGTAAGAGGTCAGTAGACAGAATTAATTTTTAAAAATGAGAATATTAATTGTGAATAGAAGGAATCTTCAGCACCACAGAGTTGAAAAGGGCGGTGGAACTAAATAGCAAGAAGTAAATAACAAACTCCAAGGAGAGTTTGAAAAGTATGCCGGCAGTAGATATTTATCCTTCTAAATGTTGCACACTCTCCTATTAAGTTTTCACTATCAATGCACCACCCAAGCATTACAGTTTATTGCCATCGCTCTTGGTTCTCAGGAACTGATGAATGAATCAGAGGAAGAAAGATGGAGAGAGAGAGAGAGAGAGAGAGAGAGAGAGAGAGAGAGAGAGAGAGAGAGAGAGAGAGAGAGAGAGAGAGAGAGAGAGAGAGAGAGAGAGAGAGAGAGAGAATATGCCTCAACTCTTGTGTCCAGTTATTGTCTTGTTGAACACGTGTACTGGGCTCGGTACTGAAGCAAGAACATTTTGCAGACCGTTTTGGCAATGAGTCACAAAGGGGAATAACATCAATACCAGCTTGCTCAGGTGTGAAAGTGAGCCCCCAGGTTCCCTACGGAAGTCCTGCAGAGACGCAGCCAGAGGAATGGGTCATTTAAAATTTTTAATACATTGTTTTTCTGAGTACTTTATAAAGTGTGCTTTGGTTATGCTCATTCCTATATATTTACATCATGGAATATTATTCAGCAGTTAAGAAGAAAAATTATGACGGCTGCAGATAAGTGGATAAGGCTAGAACCAGTCAGCCCAAGGAAGGTAACACAGACCCGGAAGGGGACACGATCCTATTTTCTCTCACGTGTGGATGTTAGCTTTGAATCCTCAGATGTATGTGCTCCATTTGGACAAACTAAGAGTCAAAACTAAGTTTGCGTTCCCAGGCCCAGGAACCAACTCCAGTTCTGATTGGTGGAAACTCCCTTGTTCAACCCCTTATATCAAAATGTGATTGGACAATGCTACAGCCCACCCTGCTCCCACTTCCTTTCTTGTTTTATCCTTTAAATGTGTTGTACGAAGTCCCTTCAACGTTGTAGTTTAGCTTCCGAGTCTGTTCTGGGCCCTGATTATCAGTAGGGGCGTGATTACAATACATCTTGGCCATCTACATTGATCTACATTTGAGTTATGTTGGATCTAAGCAGGCTCTGTAACAGTGAAATGGGAAGGGTTAACATGGTTAATGGGGTTTGGAAATGCAGGGGGGGAATTAATAACATTAAAGAACTTAAAATTTTTTTGGAACTTGGTGCTGTAGAAGCTTGTGTGTGTGTGTGTGTGTGTGTGTGTGTTACCCTTTATAGAGTGTTATACTATAAAGGAATGGCAGAGCCCCTACTAGGACTGTAGGCTAACAAATAAAAGCCCAGAGCCTGGACTGGGTTACCTCTTTTGGAGTTGTTGGCTAGTGAGGTCACACAGACCCCTGAACATTACAGGCTGTTTTCTTTGCTCCTGATTACCCGCAATCGTTTTTTGGGAAGATGGCCATGGTCAGATACAAACTATGCCACATCCACACTGAATGCTATGGGGGTTACCAAACAGGCCAAGGGTGAATGGTGCCCAGGCCTGGAAAGCAAGTATTAGTAGCCATTTAATTGACATTCAGGCTGAAGAAGACCTCTTGAAGGCCAGGAGTCCTAAGGAACACCTGCCACACAAATAATCTACAGTTTGACTGCATAAAATGTAAATTTCTGCACATCAAAAGCCATTATAAACTGAGCTGAAATCCAAGTAATGGACTGAGAAGATGCATTGGAATATTCAGAATTATTACACACGAGTGATTAATGTCCTTATTAAACAGAGAGTTCTTAAAGATCAATAAGAAAACCACACATCTCGTAACTAAACATGAATCACTAAGATTTTAAATTGTTCAGCAGCAGAAAAAAAAATAGAAGAAGAAATAAATACTGTAGTCAGTTGTGACTGGGTGATAGGGAGCTGTAGGAATAGCTTAGCAGCAGAGTATCTATTGACTAGCATGTTCTGTGATCCCCAGGGAGGGTGCCTGTACATGTGCTCACATACGTGTGTGTGTCTGTGTGTGCATGCATGCGTGAACACATGTGCACACATACATACACACACATTTGTGAAGATGCCAAGATATATTTATAAGTGTTAGAGAAATAGGCACTTAACTATATCATTATTTTATTTATTTATTTATTTATTTATTTATTTATGATGAGCAAACTATTTTTGCCCTCATGGCAGAGAGATGATAGGCAAGAATTGTGAAGAAGGTTATGTCTTTTCTTCAGGAATTTATGTTGCTGAATTTCTTAAGGACATTAGCAGTTATAAAGTCAAGTTCTTTATTGCCAGGAGGCCTTTTTAAAGGTTACGTGTACCTGAAGAATAGAAATCCACTTTAGAAATAGAAATATCAAAAATCATTGGAAAACTGGAGCGGCGACTTAGTGGTTAAGAGTACATACCACTCTTGCAGAGGACATGGCTCAGTTCCCAGCACCTAGGTCAGGTAGCTTACAGTCACCTGTAACTCCAACTTCAGGGGTATCTGAGACCCTCGCCTGGCTTCTGAAGGTATCTTCATACACATGTATACACCCGTGTACATAAAAAATGAAAAAGTCTTTAAAAAAGAAGAGTTTGAATGTGCTTTCTTGCGAGAACGTAAAGATTAAGACAAAGATGTTAAGATCTTTTTTTCCAAGGTCAGTGTGTGGAAAGATGGTGCTATGTTAAGGGAGACAGGCTGCGTATGCTATCTACATGGTCTTCCAGGTATGTGTGTGAATGACTATATTGAAAGGGAAGAAACAACCCACATTTTAACTTTCTGTGAGGAACTGGGCTGTAGGTGTGTACTTTACACATCTTTTATGCTGAATACTCTTTGTATTAAATTTATCGTTTGGAAGGTTTAATGAGAAAATGTGGCCGTGACACCAAGGTTAATAAATAGGTTTTCCACATGTTAACTTCCTTCTATTTTCTTTTTAGAGCATTGAACCAAGGCGTGACATTACAGATTAAGTTATTAGGTCCTGCTCTGCAAGCTAAATGGTAGATGCTAGCCAGATGTGTGGGGTCCCAGGTTCAATTCCTTATACAATCAAAAGAAATGAGAGATGGACTTCATTAAGACTTGAGAAGGGATTGTAAATTTCCTCATGTTCAAGCGCAGTGAGAGTAACTGGGTGGTCAAATCTTTATTTACATTCTCTGTATATGAACTGATTTAACTATAATAACTTGGATCCTGTTCATTTTACTGTGGCAAAATAGGAACCGTGTTTCATACCTGGCGGGCTACATTAGTTTCTTGTAAAAGGATAGCCAGCCTTCACCTTCGTCTTGATGTGCTGAATGCCGAGAGGAGCTGGAGTTTTTTGTTTTGAGGGGATGATACTATTACAGAGGGCTCTCATGCTATCTCATGCACAATTAGGCTTTCAGCCTGTATGTGCCTGGATGCTATGGGCCTTGGCAAGTGGCACTGACAGTAATGAACCTTGAAAGATGATAATGGACTTGTCATGAGAGCTGTGGATGATCATGGTACTGGGGGATGTATTCTTGTGACCGTGTTTTAAAGTGATATATATATATATGTGTGTGTGTGTGTGTGTGTGTATGCATATATGTATATGTGTGTATGTATACTATATGCATATACATATATATGCATATATGTGCATAGATGCATATGCATACATATATGTGCATACACATATAGGCATACATATTTGCATATGTGCACATACATATATATGCATACATATATGTATGTGTGTATGCATTTATATGCACACATATGTATATATGTACACATATACACATATATAATCCTCTTCATTACAACTGCTTCATTTCTGTCTCTTGAGCATAATTATTTTAAATTCATGATTATACTTTTTTACATTTTTGTGCAAGTTCATTAACTCTCTCTCTCTCTCTCTCTCTTTCTCTCTCTGTTGTATACAAGAGAAGCCCAGAGGGAAGATCTATCTGTGTCTCTTCATGCCCTATTTTTTGAGGCAGGCTCTCTTGTTGAACCTAGAGCTTGTGTTTTTCAGCTAGGCTGAAAACAGCAGACCCCAATGACCCTCCTGTCTCTGCCCCAGTTAATGCAAGATCATACTCTGTCTGTTATGTGGGTGCTGGGATCTGAACGCTGATCTTCAGGGTAGAGCATAAAGAGCTCTTAAATATTGAGCTATTTCTCCTGCTCCTTACAAGTTCATTCTTAAACACACTGTGGAGGTTGTTTTGTTCCTTTGATTTGACATGTGTTTTCCTACATCCTGTATTTATAAGCAGTCTCTGAATCTGTGTTCTTTTTCTAATGCATTTTACTATATTTCCTATTAAGTTGGTTCCATAGTTTTGTTTTTGAGTGTATTAATAATGTGTGTTTTTGAGCTGGTGAGATGGCTCAGCGGTTAAGAGCACTGACTGCTCTTCTGGAGGTCATGAGTTCAAGTCACAGCAACCACATGGTGGCTCACAACCATCCGTAATGAGAAACAATTAAAAAGCCTTTGGGCTGGAGTGAGCAGGGCTGGAGCAAGAGGGAGAAGGGAAGGGGAAAATGAATTAGGAAAAAATAATTAAATAAATAAATAATGTGTGTTTTTAAGCTATTGCCAAAGTAAATGAGAAATTCCTTCATTCTTCTTAAACATTTTTTCTTTCTTCTTCTTCTTTTTTTTAGGGTGACTTTGGATCCTGTTATTCACGAAGCTCTCAAAAGGTAATGAAGATTAATGGTTAGATCCCACAAACATTTTATTTTCCGTGTATAACCTTTTCTTCAAGGTAGCTATGAACACAGACTGGAATTTATTTATGTATAAAAGTAATTTGAAGATTTTTTAATATTATTATTAATTTTTTTTTATTTGTAATGTTGGTCTGGTGTGACACTGTTCCTGGGGACAGGTGAACAAACATCTATTAACTTCAGAAAGGGAACTGACAATAGATCAAAGTAAAGGTGCAACCATGCTCAACCTGGTGAATGAGTAAGTTTTATTAGAGTTACTTAGAAGAGTAGGGTTGAAGGGTTATTTACAGAAGCAGAAATGACTCAGTCAGCTGCATCACCAAGGCCTACCCCAGGATTGGTGACAGCTCACAAAAGCTGAAAACCTGGAGCTTACCGCACAGCCTACAAGCAGCTCTGTTGGTCCGAGACTCTTTAAGGAGCTCAGCTGGTCTTAGAGTGTCTCTCAGCCATCTTTATTGCTTGTATACACTTGGGAAGAGTAGTATCTAGTGAATCTGCTCTGTTTCAGGGAGTTCCTGATGTGTTTGAGTTGTTTACTTCCTGAGCTTAATGAATTTCTCAGTAGGATGGAGTGTTTTACCTCCTCTTAGAGCAGTGATTCTCAACCTTTCTAACGCAGAGAACCTTTAATACAATTCTTTATGTTGTGGTGACCTCCACCCATATAATTAGTTCATCGCTACTTCATAGCGATAATTTTGTGGCTGTTATGAATTGTAATGCAAATATATGATATGCAGGATATCTGATATATGATCCCCAAAGGGTACAGGTTGAGAACTGCTGCCTTAGAGTGTCCTGTGTCTTATGAGCTTCCCTGCAAGATGAAAGCTTTTTATCTCAGAGGCAGTTTGGATCGAACTCAGGACATTGTGTATACTAGTCAACCATATCACCACTGTATGTAGCCCCTTTACTTAGGGGGCTTCTCTGTCAACAGGCCATATACTCATGGTAGGACTGTGCTGTGGGGTCCTTTGCTGTCTACCATCTGGTCTTCAGTGGGGCACTTGGAAGCTTTATTTAGTAGCATGTGCACAGTAATCCTATCCCTTGGCAACAGATCTACAGATGATGCACTGTTTGGCTTAGCTCTTTAACTTCTGTTCTGTTTGAAAAGTGTATGTGGGGGCTGTGGGGGCTGTGGGGGCTGTGGGGGCTGTGGGAAAGATGGCTCAGTAGTGAATGTACTTCTGTACAAACGTGAGATCCAGAACTCATACCCCGAGAACCCACGTCAATGCTGAGCAGGCATGGTAATCTACCTGTAGTTCCAGCCGTGAAAGGCAAGAATAGAGGAGCTGTCATAGCAAGCTGGCTAGGGAAGCTACCCATATTTGTGAGTTGTTGGCTTGACTGAGAGACCCTGCCTCAATGGATAGATGGATCAACCTTGTGCCTCCACCCCCAGGCACATAGAAGGACATCTTACACACATATGAATACACATGCACGCACGCGCGCACGCACACACACACACACACACACACACACACACACACGCACAGTCACACGCATAACACACAAGAAAATAGAAAAAGTCCATGCATGATAAGGTGTTCTTTTCTTGACCCAACACTGGAGCAGAAGTTGGTGTTTGATCTACATGGTGACTCACCCTCAGCTGTAATTGCCTGAAGTACCTACCTCACATGGATGGGTATTGGGAGGCTATGTCTCCCACCCCTGGTGATGGCTAACTTCCCCCACGTTCCTCCTCATCTCTGATGCTCCTCTTAGACTCTTCAGCATGCATGCTCCCAATACTCATAACGTCCACTGGTCGATCTGTGTGCAGCGTGGGAGGTCTTTACTCTTCTCCACTCTTGGGTACAATGTGGGGTGAGCATGGAGTTCATTTGTATGCTGGCTCTGTGCACTGAACTCTCCTCACACCAAAAAGAAAAAAAAAGTTTCATCATAGTGTTTTCTTCAACTGTTCTTTAATCTTAAACATTTAACTCAGCACCATAACTCGATACATTTAAAGAAATCAGTTGGGCTGGCAAGATGGCTCAGTGGATAAGAGCACTGACTGCTTTTCCAAAGGTCTTGAGTTCAATTCCCAGCAACCACCTGGTGACTCACAACCACCTGCAATGAGATCTGACACCCTCTTCTGGCGTGTCTGAAGACAGCTACAGTGTACTTATGTATAATAATAAATAAATCTTTGGGCTGGAGCAAGCAAGGACTGAGCAAGTGGAATTGACTAGAGTGAATGGGGCCAACCAGAGGGAGCAGAGGACCTAAAATATTCAAATCCCAACAACCACATAAAGGCTCACAACCATCTGTACAGCTATAGTGTACTCATATACATAAAATAAATAAATCTTTTTTTAAAAAAAGAAATCAGTTATATTATTATGTTCAGTATATTTTCTGGGACGATGTGTACAGCCCTGTGTTGTTTCTACAATGACCATTCTGGTAGTTCAAAAGCATCATAACATTAGTAATTCACATAGTTAAATAATCCTGAAAATAACTCTATTTGCTGTCTATGGGCAATGTCTGTTACATTTCTGTAACAGATTCCCCACTAGGTCCCTGGAAATGCAGGTACACTTGAACTACCTTCTGGAGATGACACATTGGTTTTGGTTGTTCAGCAAATCACTCAAGATTGATGATGTAATCTTTCACAGTTTCCCTATTTGTTCCTTGGCTTTGTCTTCGCACCCAAAGGATTCAGCTCAGCAGGATGTCACATGGTAACTGGTTAGCATCATTCTTGTGTCTAGTGATAATATAAAATTTGATTGATCTCATTGTATAAATATTCATCACCTCTGTGAATATGTTCTACACATTGAAGTACTTTTGCATGGTTTTGTGTGTGTGTGTGTGGGGGGGTCTTAGTAATTTTAAGAAGGGCATTAGAGGGCTGGAGAGATGGCTCAGCAGGTAAGAGCACTGACTGCTCTTCTGAAGGTCCTGAGTTCAAATCCCAGCAACCACATGGTGGCTCATCTGGAGTGTCTGAAGACAGTTACAGTGTACTTGCATAGAATAATAAAGAAATCTTGGGGCTGGAGCAAGCAGAGATCCTGAGTTCAATTCCCAACAACAACATGATGGCTCACAGCTATAGTGTACATATATACATAAAATAAATAAATAAAGTTTTTTTTTTTTAAAATAGAAGGGCATTAGAACCAACACTGGAGTAGAAAGTTGGTGTTTGATCTACGTGGTGACAAACTGTCAGCTGTAATGACCTAAAGCAGCTACCTCACATGCATGGATATTGGTAGGTTGCATCCCCTACCCGTGGTGGAGGCTAAAGTCCCCCACTCTTGTCCTTTGTGACAAAATATACGAGAAAAATCAAGCAAACAAACAAAATGACTCAAGGGTTTATTTTAGCCTAGGATTTGGTTTCTTGAAGCAGCGAAGGCATGGTGGTCGGAGTTTGAGGCATGCACAGTCAGGAGGCAGAGAGGCGTGAATGCTTAGCTTGCTTCCTCTTTTGGGTTCAGTCTAGGTCCCCAGTCCCTCGGGTGGTACTGCCAATATTCAGGGTCGATCCTCCCTGCTCGGTGACCACAGTCTAGACAATCCCCCACAGACCTGCCTAGAGATGTGTTCCCACGATTCTATATCATATCAAGTAGGTGATCGATGCCAACGTCAAAGCTAAGGATATACAATTCTTTGAGAATAACAAATTGAGTCAGACTTTAAAACATTGTGCCCAGGGCACTGATTTTGTGAGTGACAATCCAGAGTTGAATAAAAATATCATCATCGTGAGCTCAGGTAGGGTTCAACTCTCATTGAACACAGATAAGTTGTAAGTATCAGTGTGTGATAACACCACATACTCACAAGAGACACGAGTATCACCTAGCTCCCCAAAGTCCTGCCGCATTCCTAATATTCATTTATTATGGTTTTTATGTGCATTGGTGTTTTGCCTGCATGTATGTCCGTGCAAGGCCGTTGGATACCCTGGAACTGCCATTTTCAGACGGTTGTGAGCGGCCACGCGGGTGCAGGGAACTGAACCCAGGTCCTTTGGAAGAACAGCCAGTGCTCTTAACCGCTAAGCCAGCTCTCCAGCCCCGCTGCTGTTGTATTTCTAAGATTGTTTTTCAAAAGCTTTCTCTGTGCTTTAGAGTTTGAGACCTGGTGTCACTGCCAATGAATACGACTTTTAGAATAAAAGGAACGTCGGTATTTGACCGATCTCATAATGAGTGAGATTGGGTTTGTTGTTGCTCAGCATCACAATACGTTAGTCTGTCTTCAAAATTTGAGTCCAAAAGTCTCTATATATGAACTCAGACTTACTCTGTTCTGCAAACATTTTGTGTGTGATTAATTTGCCCATTACCATGGTGGAGTTCTCTGTGGACTATGGGTGATGCATAACAAGAAACAGCGAGCACTATCCCAGGCTGAGGCTGAGTCCCAGTGATGAGGTAGGTTCTCAGGGCTGTCAGCTTTGAGTTACACTGGCTTTAAAGATGTGGGTCACCGGCTGAGCTCAAGGAAAACTGAGTGGAAGATTTCAGTTGGGTGCATACCTAGCACAGTGGGAAGGTTTGTTTTCAGTCTTTGTTGGGTACCTCAGAGTGACCATCATCCTGGTGCCAGCTGCTCTGAAAGTCCCTCTGGAGGCAGGGACTTTGCATGATGCCAGGTAGGTATGACAGTCAATGGCTAGGGGCAGTGCTCAGTTGGTAAAGGGCTTGCCTAACAGCACGAGATCCTGAGTTTGATCTTCAGTAATGCATGAACCAGGAATGGTGGTGGTTCATGACTATAATCTGTAGTCACAGCACTTGGGTCGTAAAGGCTGAAGGCTCAGAAGTTTAGCCTGGGGAATACGCTCTGGCTCACCCCTTCTCTTTCCTCTCCTCCTCCCCTCCTCCTCTCTTCCCTTTTTCCTCCTTCTGTCCCCTAGTCTCTCTTTTACATACACATGCACATACACCAAGCCAAAGGATGTGTGCATAGGTTGATGTGGGTGGATCGTTGAATGCTTGTGGTCAGCAGGAGGGACACCTTCCCTCTTTTCACTGAGGAATCCTAGACCCTAAACACCTGCCAGTAACATGGAAGGAGGAATTGTTATATTGTTAACGGAGGATAAAGAGAACAGATTTCTTGTGGGTCCTTCCCCCTTTCACTGAGCAATCCTAGTCCTTCAACACCTGCCTGTGACATCTAAGGAAGAATTGTTACATTGTTACTGAGGATAAAGACAACAGATTCTTGTGGGTCCTTTACCAAATGGCTGGGGGGGGGCAAACATGGGGAAAACTGAAGAATGGTTGCCATTAATCTGAACCATTTTAAGTGTACAGGGGAGTCACATAGAACACTTCCTGTAAGGGCCTTGGAACAGGGCTCAGCTGATGGCTGCCTTACCTAGCATGTATGAATCTTAGGGCTTGGCACCCAACGCTGCATAAATATCTCATGGCAGGAAATACCCGGAATTCTAGTACCAGGCATGTGGATGTAAGAGAATGTGAGATTCAAGGTCATTCTTGGATTCAGGGAGTTGGAGGCTAGCCTGGGCTCTATGACACTCTGAGAAAACAAAACAAAAACAAAAAACATAGAAATCATCTTTTTTTTTCAGATTTATTTATTTATTATATGTAAGTACATTGTAGCTGTCTTCAGACACTCCAGAAGAGCGCGTCAGATCTTGTTACAGATGGTTATGAGCCACCATGTGGTTGCTGGGATTTGAACTCTGGACCTTCGGCAGAGCAGTCGGGTGCTCTTACCCACTGAGCCATCTCACCAGCCCCATAGAAATCATCTTATAAACTTAAGCTTTTGCTAGGCATGGTGGTCAATGCCTTTAATCCCAGCACTCGGGAGGCAGAGGTAGGCAGATATCTATGTGAATTCAAGGCCAGCCTGGTCTACAGAGCAAGTGCCAGGACTACACAGAGAAACCCTGTCTCACAAAACGAAAATCAATCAATCAATCAGTAAATAAATAAATAAACCTCAGCTCTTTGTCACCTAATTCTATCACAGTGGTTAAGTCCGTGCTTTGAGCATAGGATGTCCTGATTGCAGTTCAAGGACCCAGGAGCGAAACCCGCATCTCTATTGCACACACAGTGATATTGTCTAGGATCTTCTGCCCCTGGGACTTTCAATTTTCTGATTGCCCCTCTGCCTCTAGAACCACTTCAAAGTTGCTCAGGACTTCAGAAATGAAGTCTGACATCAGTGTTTCCTCCCAGACATTGCTGCTGTCTGGTTCTCTTGTCCCTGAAGATGGAAGACAGCCACTCTCCCTGCGGGTTCATTATGCTTTGCTCGAATCCGTGCTGAGGCTCTTACATTTGCCCTTGAAACATCTCTTAACAATGCGCTGCTGACACCTTTAGCTGGAGTGGGTGTTTAGAGTTGAGATTTCTGACACTGGTTAAAGTTTCATTTCTGAAAATTCAGTGCTTAGTGGAACACCTACAAAAGAATGTTTTCTACACAAGGGCCCTGCCCTGGTTTTTCTTCTCTTTTCTTTTAAAAAAGATTCATTTTTAATTTTCACTTTGAATTATGTGCATATGTGTGTATGTCTATGTATGTATGTATGTATGTGTGTATTGTGTATATATGTTTATACGTGTGTGTATATGTATGTGTGTATGTGTGTATATGTATGTATGTGTGTATGTGTATGTATGTGTATGTATGTGTGTGTATGTGTGTGTATGTGTGTGTATGTATATGTGTGTGTGAGACACATGTGCACACATGCATGCATATGCATGTGGGTACCTATGCCCACTAGAAGAGGATACTGGAGCCGTACTTACAGATGGTTGCGACCTACCTGGTGTGGGTGCTGGGGACGGAGCTTGAGTCCTGTGGAAGAGCCTCAGGAGCTCTTAACAGCTGAACCATGTTTCCAACCCCATTTATCTTTGGTCACTAAGGGCTAGGGTATGCTTCTAGGCTTATTAAAATTTGGCTTCTGTTTATTTATTTTGGCTTTTCAAGAAAAGGTCTCAATATACAGAGGCTACTTGGCTAGCCTGGAACTCAATATGTGGCCTAGCCTGGTCTTGAGCTCCTAAAGCTCTGCCTGCCCTTGCCTCCCAATTGGTGGGATAAAAGACATGTACCACCATACCTATCATTTTGATGTTTCAAGCAATATGCATTAATTATGTATTCAGTGAGGTTTGGCACGGTTATCTCCACACATGCATATTGCATGCATATCCTAAATCCAATCTTTTCTAACTCTCCCCAGCCCCATGCAGTTCTTAAACTGTATACTATTCCCTCCTGCACTTCAGTGTTGGTGATTTTAAGCTTCCATCTGTGGTACAAATTTCTTCCTATGTCTGACTTACCTCATTTAACATGATGTCTTCCAGTTCCATCCATTTTGTTGAAAATGCATGGATTTATCCTGCATTGTGGCTGAATAATACTCGTGTGTGTGTGCGTGTGTGTGTGTGTGTGTTTGTGTGTGTACTTGCATGTGTGCATGTGTGTATATACACACAACAAATTCAAAGCATTATCCAGCTATTGGGCATATAGACTGAATCCATTTCTTAGCTAACAATGACATGCAGGTGTCGCTTCTAAATGAGGGTTTGGCTCTCCTTGGATGCACACTCAAAGGGATAGCTCAATCAGACTCAGCTCTATTGTTAGCTTTTTTGAGGAATCCTCAAATCACTCCCTACTGTGGTTGGGCTAATTTACATATCCACTATCAGTGTATAGAGCTTTTTCTCATGTGCTTTCTGGCATCTATTTCCTGTACTAATGTGCACAGCCAATCTAAGTAGGGTGAGATGGGATCTCATTGGAGTCACCATCTGCATTTTCCTGATGGCTAAAAATGTTGAACATTTTCATGCATTTTGGGCCATTCTTATTTCTTCTTTAGAGAAATGTGTGATCTGATGGTCTGATCTTAAATAGCATTACTTGTTATTTTGCTCTTCAGCATCTTGATTTTCTTATATAGTCTATGGTGTCTATCCTTCATGCGATGGATCATGTGAAGACCCCTTACTATGTTCTGTAAGTTAGCTTCCCTTATAACTTGTCTGTATATCTTTAGGCATTATTTTACTGAGTATTGCTATTTTCCTATCACTTTGCTTGAAATTTTATGCTTATTTATAATACTCCAGATCTTATAGCTTTCCTTTTATTGCAAATATTTTATCTCACTTTGCATTTTCATTTTTTCTCTGAATAATCCTCAAAACTCAACTAGAACTTGCATGAATGGATGATTGTTTTCTGACTACAGAAACGGCTGGTTATAGAATTATTTTTCAATATGTGTATTTTTAGAGTTTATGGCTGGGCACAATTTAAGATTTTTATTTGGGCACAATGTAGCTGTCAAGGTAGGCTGAAGTTATTTTGAGGGCTTTGGCTTCCAAGTTAGATTAAGCTGGTGTTGATGCATCCCCTATTATGAGGTCTCACTTGAGTGTCCAATTGTAGTATCCATAATTATAGAATTAGGCTGTGATAAGGTATACGTAAGTTTTAATTTCTTTGAGGCAATGAAATCCATTCCAGGGTATCTGTAAATAACATGCATCTAATTTGGAAAAGAAAACAAAAAACAAAAAACAAAACCTCTCAAATGTTCTCCTATTGGCAATAACATTAGGTGTAATTATTCATCTCACATCTAAATTCACCATCACATCTGAAAGTCTATGTGAAGACATCATAGCTCAGGGACTAGCATTCAGATGAGGACCCTGGGCCTCTATGGTGATTTCTGGTTCTTGCATCCCCTGTCTGGGATGAGGAGTGTGGTCCTAGCTTGGGTAATGCATTGACTCCTGACCCCACACCACCTCCTGCAAGAGAAAGGTGTGTCATATAGCCTTAGAGGGCGGGCTCTGCTCTGAGAACTTTGGTTAAGTTTCATTGTGAACCTGCTGGGCTTTGGGACCACCTAGAATGCACAGGGCTGGGTCTGTAGTGAAGGGACTTCAAGGGAGGTCTAAGGAAGATCCACTCTGAATACGGTGGTACTGCTCTGTGGGCTAGAGTCTCAGGCTGAATAAAAATGGAAAGTGCTTAAAGCAGGTTGAGTACCAGTACTCAGGACTCTCTGCTTCCTGGCTGTGGATGCAATGGGTTGGGTTGCCTCACACTCTTACTGCTGAGCCCCCCTGCTCTGATAGGTTATACCCTCTCTTAAAGCGTGAGCCCAAGCAATCCCTCCCTCCCCTAAATTGCTTCTATTGGATATTCTTTTTTTCTTGGCAACAACTGACTCCCTAGATGCTTGCTGAGGGCTGTGAGCAAACCACCTGGCCACCTTGGCCCCCTACCCCCAAACTGCTACTTTCTAGAGGAAACTAGTGATAGGTAACCCCCCCCCTCTGAGGGTTGCATTAAGAACCGAATGTGAGTGCACCGTTTTCCACAAGGCTCTTGGCATATAGAAGATGAGCTTGATGAATTTTAAATATCACCAGAATTAACACGCAGACTCCCCTTCCTCTTCCCTTTCCTCTGTTGCTGGCACTCTTGGAGAATTTTCCGTGCAGTACGTGTTAAGTGATGCCAAACCCTGAAAAGTTGGGAACCTAAAAATCTCCATAGTATAACAGAGCAGTAGACAAGAACCTGATAGAACCAGAAGGTGTTCTACCACCCACTGTTGAAATGATGGCGCTTCTGACTCTGTCCACCTCCCTGGCTCACACCTTTTGCCCTCCCTTAGTCATTCCATTGCTGTGAACAGACACTGTGACCAAGGCAGCTCTTATAAAGGACAACACTTAATTGGGGGTGGCTTACTGGTTCAGAGGTTCAGTCCATTGTCATCATGGTGGGAAGCATGGCAGCATCCAGGCGGACATGGTGCTGGAGGAGCCCAGAGGTCTACATGTTGGTCCGAAGATAAGCAGGAAGAGACTGACTCTTTGCAGGAACCAGCAAGAGCATCTTTTCTGTCCTGGGTAGAGCTTCAAAGCCCACCCCCACAGGGATATACTTCCTCCAACAAGGCCACACCCACTCCAACAAGGCCACACCCACTCCAACAAGGCCACACCCACTCCAAGGCCATCCCTCCTAATAGTGCCACTTCCTGTGGGCCAAGCATATTCAAACCACCCCATTATATAATTTAAGTTCAAATTAGACGAGCAGGGCTTGATGATGTCGATTCATTTAGGCATTGAATGGTACATGCCTGTGCATAAAAACATTTTGATGTAGTGTCTGGGATGCTAGCTCCTTGGTGAACCCTTGATGGGAGCCAGGGCACTGAATGATTCTGAGGGTACAGCTTCCATGTGATAAATACCGTTTACTTTTGGCTATAGAATCATGCCACTAAACGTTCAAGGCCAGGCTGCTCTACATGGTAAGACAGTTTCAAAAACCAAATAAACAGGGGTAGGATATTATCTGCACACAAGATAGCTTACCTTGGTCCTTTCCTGTGTGTGTTCTTTTCATTTAAGCTCTGCCTACTCTTAAGCAACAATACTGTTTCCTTCTTCCCAGTGGCGCGTATGCCTGGCAGCTGGTGCTCAACACAGAACCCAAGACTCGAGCGTAGAGATGTGTTTGGTCCGAGGCCATTTACGGAGTAGGGTACACATGTATTTCTGGTTTGGCAAACATAACAAGACTTGCCGAGAGCTGACTGCATTCATCTGCCTTTTCTTAGTGACTTTGAATGGTGTAGTGTATTCCTGGAAGACCAGGAAGGAGAAACACTGCACTGAGTGGTTGTAGTATATTCCTATGACACTGGTCGAGTGACTGTGACTTATGGTTAGGAAGCACAGGTGCCGAAGAGCTGGCACGTAGCAGAGTTCTCACCAAATCATGGAGGCTACTGACTCCCCAAGTCATGCTCTTTGGAGATTGCTTACTCCAGGGAAATTGCTTACGGTCTCCCAGGTGGGACATTTGAAACATCGAGTCTGTCTGATCACGTCCCCAAAACGGAAGTGGCATCTGATGGGGACCTGGGTCATAGGAAGGGCAGATTTCCCCCTTGACCATAGCTTCCTCACTTCCCCATCCCTATTTTGTTGCTTCAAGGAAAAGCCTTGCTCTTTGGCGCAACATCTCTGACTTCTGTCCTGTCTCGTAAGCAGGTTTATTTCTGCTAGATTTGCCTTGGAACAAGTGAAGCCTTACCGATGGCCCCACTTATTTATTCCAATTTGGATCCAGTGTTTGGAAAGCATAGCAGTGATTTGGCACACTTCTAACCTTTTGACAGAAGTATCAGTAGTTGAGATGTAGGCCAACCCTTTCGGGGGGGGGGGGGTCTGAGTTGATAGGTACTTAGAGATGGTAAAGACAGACTATATAGGCCGGGCGGTGGTGGTGCACACCTTTAATCCCAGCACTTGGGAGGCAGAAGCAGGTAGATTTCTGAGTTCAAGGTCAGCCTGGTCTACAAAGTGAGTTACAGAACAGCCAGGCCTATACAGAGAAGTCCTGTCTTGGAGGAAAAAAAAAAAAAAAAAAAAAAACAGAGCAACCCTGTTATGTCAAAAAAAAAAAAAAAAAAAAAAAAGACGGAATATATAGGAGAAACTTCTGTTTGCCTTTTTACGGAAATGTTTCAAGCACCCAATAATCCAATAATGAGATAACTGAGTATCTCTGGATGAGATTGAGCCTCTCTCACTCCCTATCATCTTTTTCTCCCTCTGTCTCTCTGCCTCTGTCTCTCTCTCTCTCTCTCTGTGTCTCTCTGTCTCTCTCTCTCTCTCTCTCTCTCACACACACACACACACACTCACATGCATTTGTAACATGTGTATATCATATTGAAAGAAGTCAAATTTCAGTTCTGAGTGTCCTTATCCAGGTCGCATTACCTTTGAACCTTGGGTCTGTCTGTGAAACATGATTTCATCTTTATGGGTCCTTTGTAGCCCCAGTGACCATGCACAGGGTACAGCACACTGGGTGAGTTTTCAGTTCCCTGCTCCTGGGCCTGGAAGATAATGTGATTCTCAGTTTCTGTCTTCAGTGAACGTGCATAACTTCAGAGAAGGACTGGTTTAACGATTCGCTACCCTACAACCACATTAATGCATTTTTCTTTGATAGTCCTAAATCTGTTCGCATTCAAACAAAGGGTTAAGCTCCCTCATTTCCTGGACACCTCTGCCCAAGATAGACTTGAACTCAGCATTCACCAGCTTGTTAGATTCAGCAGCTTGTTGGGCACGGTCCATACATCTGCTGTGTGTGAGCGTTCTTCCTCCCGGATCTGGGATGTGAGCGAGTCACATTTGTGCCCGTTGACTTAGCTACTGACGATTCGATCGTGACATTTGCATGACGTAGAAGGTGCTTTAGAGACCTGACAGAAGCTGCAGTGACCCGACAGGTCGAGGCTGGCTGCCGTGGAAAGAGAGCAGTTCCTGGATAGCTGCCATCCCTCCTCTCCATTGACTTCGGTGCTCCTGGAGAGGGCTGGCTTTTACCTTGAAAAATCGTTAAAAGTTTTGCTTATTGTTATCATTGGATGCGTACTATGCATGTTTGAATGCATACACACGTGTGCCAAGGTGCACCTATGGGGGTACAAGGACGCCTTTCAGGAATCAGCTCCCCACTTTTGCTCTGGGTTCTGGGAATCAAGTGCTTTTAGCTGCTGAGCCATTTTGCTTGGACCCCAAGACTGCCTTTCTTTCAGATATCTGTCTCATAATGTCAACCCAGCATTTCCTACAGAGATGTCACATGACCCCATAGCTTTACTTCAACCAGTGATCAGGCACACTTACTAGCCTCACAGGACATCAAATGAACACCTAAGTCTTTTAAATGCAAAGCGTTCATTTTATTGCAAGGGTAGATGTTTTAGGTGTATCATGATACTCATTTCTTTAGTGTATGTGTGGTCATGTGAGCACGTGTGGAGGGCAAATCGTAGCTCGCAGGAAATCGTCCTGTCTACTCGTCATGTTTCTTTAAGGTTAGCAGCAAGCACCTTTACCATCTTGCTGGCCTGAAGAGGTAATTGTTTTAACCTTTGCAGCGAAGTACAGGTTAGAACGCATTCTGTGTGCTACTTTCTAAACCATCCCATGAGAGCAGTTCATTTGATGAATGAAAAAAAAAAAATTAAGTTATTTTTAGAGTTGGATTGTTGTCAAGGTACCAAAAGAAAACTATTTCCCAACCTAATTTATAATTTTGGGGTTTTTTCCTGTTTTGTTTGTTTGTTTGTTTGTTTTGTTGTTGTTGTTTTTGTTCTCTATTTTTGGTTCTGAAATTCATCAAAAAAATAGATTAAAAATAAACACCACAAGAAACACTGGAAACTGAGGGAAGCTTCGACTTTCATGTTTCTTTTCAAATGGTTAATATTTCTATCCGGTCAGGGGCATCCTCAGCCTTCAGCAGGTTTAGAGTCTGGATTAATTATTTTTCTGGTTGGCCTGGCCAAATGCCTTACAGGAAGTGCCTGAAAGTGTTCTTTTGGCCGACAGTTTGAGGCCACAGTCCTTCCCAGGGATGACAGCACGGGTTCAGGAGCTGGATACCTTATACTCCCGATCAGGAAGCAGGGACAACGAAACGCTGGCACACCGCTCTTGTTTGGAACCATCTACCTATTCAGGGTGTGTCATCCCTTATTCACCCAGCCTCAGCTCCTTATCCCAGAAATACCCAGAAGTGGGTTTTCTAGGGGATTCAGGTGGAAGATTGGTGTTCATAATATCACATCAGAGCTGCACTTCAACTTCCCAAGCATGTCTTCACGGGCAGAAATGATCCCGCAGGTCGACACTGTCGGCTAATCATCCCAAGCCCTGGAAAGATTCACAGGCTTCTACATCATGGCCCCAGTAACAGGCAGCATTTGCTAGTCCGTAGAGATGTTGGTAGAGGCTTATGGATGCGCTCTGGTAATGGACATTCCCGTATGGTTAGGACTTCCGTATGAAATGGGCAGAGCCACCCTGTTGGTGCAGTTTTGTAGACAAAGACTCTGGCACTCACTTCAGATGATTTGCACGAAAGCACAGAACTGACCCCTCTCAGCGGTCAGTGACCAGCTTTAACCCAGCACACTCGCCACCTGTGACTACATTGTACACACACACACACACACACACACACACTCATCTCCATCGCTGTGAGACACATGCATGGTACTTTACCAACCCAGGCACTATGAGACCACATACCCCACTGACACGGTTTCCTTGTGAGGAAAGAAAGTCTTCATTACTTACCTCTTGGCCTGTCTCCCGTGACTGATAGGCAGCGGCTAGTAGTAATAACCTCTCTGTGCATGTTTATTAAAGTAGTCTTGGGGCATAGGCTCCAGTCCTGTTTTGCTGATGCGTCCTCTGTGGAACCAAGATGAAGAAAGATAGCCTAGACCTTAACCCCTGACTGATAATGAGAGTGGATGAGCCAAGCTAGTTGCTTCTGCACGCTTGAGCAACCGAGTCTGTGGGGCTCCTTCACCTGGTCACCCATATGGTACATCCCTGGTGGAACTCGAGGCCAGCGAAGTTTGCTGGGCTTTCGTATCGGTTTTTGGGCTTTCAGGAGGAGCCTTTGTGGGAATTCACCATTCCTTTCAGGGACTTGGTTCATTGCTGTGATCAGCTCTTTGTAGGGATGGTGGACGATAAGTCTCTAGAAATGCATTTACAGGGAATTCAAGGCATGGCTCGGATAGAAGTCTGGTGTTTCTGGAGCAAAGGTCGCCTACTGCTTTGCCTTCTGAGTACTCAACTTGACTCTTTATCTTTTGAATAACTTGGTCCTCTGGGTTCAGGGATGAAGTGTACCTACAGGGAGCTCTAGAGCCTTTCTTGTTTGGGGCATGCCAGCCCTAGGGAACTAACTGCAGATGCTTCACATGGGTTCTTAAAGCACGGTAGAACTTCCTCCCAGATCTCTGCTTCTAGAAATATCGAGGGCTTTCTCTTCTATCCCCCTCCCCTCCACATCCTTTTCTGTAAATTTAGGAAACCTTGAAAAAAAAAAAATCCCAAGTACTTAGATTCTATTTCCGCTGCCAGGACATAGACATTTCTTACTGTTAGAGCTGTGCTTAGGTTGGTTGCTAGGCAACGGGGAGAGGAGTTCACAGGCTTTGCCAGGAGCCAGCAATCACCACTCAGGCAACGTTTTCCTTCTGATTATTATTTTTATTACTATTTTCCCCAGCTCCCCCCCCCTTTTGGTATGTTTGTTTTCAGCCTTTGAGTTCTGTCTTTTTTTTCAATTTGTTGAAATGCCTCTTGCCTAGACGCTTTACTTGTTCAAGGGGTTCTGGTTTTGATCTTTGCTACCTACAGCATGAGCCCAAACATCAATAGCAGTATTTGTTGAATGAGACCCGGGAGCAGGTTAGCTGGTGCTGATGAGATGTTGCTCTTCTTACTGGCTCATCACAGAAGAACACGTAGAATTCAAATCCTTCCCGCCATTCCCTTTGCATTTACTGCCATAAATCAGGGACCCTGACCACACAGTGCCTTCCTGTCCCCTGCATTTGCCTGTCTTCTCTGAGGAGACTTTATAGTTAGAGCCTTCTGATTAAATTCTGTGGAGTCTCGTGTGTGTGTGTGTGTGTGTGTGTGTGTGTGTGCATCCACATTGGCTTGTAGAGCCTTTTCTCTTTCAAATGGTAACCAAGCAGACCTCAACCAATGTTTCCCAAAGTCCTATAGCCAAGGCTCTGTTTCATGACTTACCACCCACATGCTGTTTTCAATTTATTTATTGTTATTAAGAAATTGATTTGTGTGTGTGTTGTATGTGATATTTGTGTGCATGGTATATGTGTCTGATAATATGTCTTATATGTGACATGGTACATGGGTGTATGTGTCTATGTGTGCTGAGTATAGAGAATATGCATGCATATGTGTGCAGGTACATAATCTGGAGGGTGCCACTCCAGAGACCTAAGGAGGATGTCAGATGTACCTCTGTCACTCACTACCTTAGTCCTTGGAGGCAGATGGCTCACTGAAACTGGAGTGAGCCTGGCAGCCAGCAAGCCCCACTGATCCGTCTGTCTCTGCTCCACAGCCCAGGATTTAGCCATCTTTTGAAGTGGGCGCTGTGATCAAACTCATGCTCACACAGCAAGAACTGCTGCCCACTGGGACATCCCTCCACCTTCCTTTCTTGATGCTTATTGAGTGAGGCTTGGGCCATGCCCAGCTGTTGACCATCTTAGTGATGGAGAGGAGGAGACAAGACAGTCAAACAATATGGGGCTCATTCCACTGTCCCAAATGAGGAAGCATAGACTGTGGGAACTCATCTCGTGAGTGTCTTAGCTAGGGTTTTACTGCTATGAACAGACACCATGACCAAGGCAACTCTTATAAGGACACCATTTCATTGGGGCTGGCTTACTGGTTCAGAGGTTCAGTTCATTATCATCAAGGTGGGAGCATGGCAGCATCTAGGCAGGCATGGTGCAGGCAGAGCTGAGAGTTCTACATCATCATCTGTAGGCTTCTAGTGGAAGACTAACTTCCAGGAAGCTAGGACAAGGGTATTAAGGCCCACACCCACAGTGACACTCCAACAAGGCCACACCTCCAAATAGTGCCACTCACTGGGCAAAGCATATATAAATTATCACAGTGAACCCGATGCCCACAGCTCATAGAATGAAGCCAATGGCTATTGATGACTAGGAAGCCAACACAATTTCATCAGGAAAAACTTGCATAGCGCACTGAACCCATTTTTCTTTGTGTGACTTTCCTATGTCCGGGTCCCAGGAGAGCTATTACTGTTAGATATAGGTCTCAGCAGTGTGCTTGGCAGAACTTCTTCAGATAGTCAGCTTGCCCCCATTGTGCCCCTAATCTGCAGCTCTGGAAGTCATCCTTCATGTCTTTTTCCTGCAAATCGCTATGAAAATTAAAGAAATGAAGCAGAATATCAAAGCAGGATTGTTTTAAAGATCTAGGAATATAATATTTTTATGTGAACTCTAACAGTTGCTTCTTCTCATCCTGCTTTGGACTCTGATGAGAAAATGTTTGCTCCATCACCCCTTCAAGTTTGGCCCCAAATCTATTATTTCTCCCTGTGACCATATCATAGATTCTGTTAATATTACTAACGCCTTCTATGGCACCTCTGTTTCTGACGGAAGGCGAGGCTCACATTCTGTGGAACTCTGCTGAAGTCAGAATTACATCCACCGACCCTTGAGGGACTCCTGTACCTCAGCCTGAGAACTTTTGCTTATTCCATTGACACAGAGACGAAAACTAAAACGTCCACAGTACCATGCGTTTTGAGAGAGTCCCAGGTTACAGTCCTTCGATGACACTCTGGTTGATAGGTAACAGCTCAAGTTCTCTTAAGCACACATATTAACAGGGACAAAAGGGTTTCTCGTGGATTAATTGTCAGAAGAGTAGAGTGGTAAACTGTCCGGGACTTTTGCCAGGCTTCCATTGCACTGTCCAGGGACACAGAGGCACGAGGCTGTAGTTTAAGTGGAGAAATTACATCTAAACAGCCAGGGAGAGGCTCGAGGGAGAGGCTCCTTCTCATTAGTAAATACTGCCGAGAACATTCAGAATCCTCGGGTCAATAGTGGGCTGATTTCATGGGTGGCTGTGACATATGTGTTAGTACATACGTGGCCTCGTGTCACACAAACACGTGTTACTGATGCTATTGCTAGTCCGATGTAAAACTTTACAGTAAGGCTTTATAACCCCCATTGATCAATGTTCAAGGGTGATTTTATACATGAGCAAGCTCGTGCGTGCTCAGGGGCACTCTCAATACATAAATAATAGCATAGGATGCACACTGTGTTTCACTCTGAGCATCAGCGTGAATCAATGATACTGAGGGTCGTGAGAGTTGTGTCTGTGTGTGTGCATACGTGTATGTACACATGTGCAGGCCAGGTTGTTAGCATGTCAAGGTCAGAGGATGGTGCTGTTGTGATTCTCTCTCTCTCTCTCTCTCTCTCTCTCTCTCTCTCTCTCTCTGTTTTTTTTTGTTTTGTTTTGTTTTGTTTTAAATTTCAGTGTTCCTCTGTGTTGTGATTATAAAAAGATGAAGAGGTATAAGGTATGTTCTATGGGGGTGTGGGGGAAGGGGATGTCTCAGTGGGCCCATGCCAAGGTATCCCTTTCCCCTGAGGGACCAGCTGCACGACAGTATAGTATGGAATAGAGTTTACTCAGGGCATGGCGAGGGGAGTTAAGAGGGTAGTAGAGGCAGAGGAAGGCAGAGAGAAGGAGAGAGTAGAGAAGTAGAGGCCGGCCATGACCACGTGGAGGGGGGAAGGGAATGGGGAAAGAGGGAGAGCAGGAGGGCAGGAGGGCATGAGAGAGAGAGGGCAAGCAGCCCCTTTTATAGTGGGCCAGGCCTGCCTGGCTGTTGCTAGGTAACTGTGGAGGTGGGATGTAGACAGAATGCTAACGACCCAGATGTGTGTGTGTGTGTGTGTGTGTGTGTGTGTGTGTGTGTGTGTATTGCCATGAAGGCTGAGGAAGGCTTTAGGTCCCCTAAAGCTGACGTTACAGGTGGTTGTGAACCACCCAACACAGGCTCTGGGAGCCAAACTCTGTTGCTCTGGGAAAGCGGCCGACACTCTAACTGCTGAGTCATTTCTCCAGGCCCTATTGTTTTTGCTGAGGTAGCCTCTTGCTGAACCTGGAGCTCGCTGATTGGCTAGCATAGCTAACCAGAAAAGCCCAGAGATTCTTTTCTTTGACTGACTCCCCACCTTCACCCATAACCTGGCTTGTACCACCACATCCTGTTTTTTAATGTGTGTTATGGGGATCCATAATTCAGACCCCATGCTTGAGTGAGCATGGGCTTTACTGACCGAGCCATCTTCACAGTCCCAGCCCCGGCTTTTGAGGTCGAGTTCTTACTCTGTAGTCCATGATGGCCTGGAACTCCCGGGCATCCTCCTGCCTTAGTCACTTGAGTGCTGGTATTACAGGTGTGAGCCAGGAGGCTTGATGGCCATTTTTAAGTTCTGGGCAGTGAAACCTACTGAGCCATGTCTCAAGCCTAATAGTTTAAGAGCACTTACTGTTCTTCCAGAGTTTGGTTCTCACACCCAAGTAGGATGGCTCACAGCCATCTATAACTCCAGCTCCAGGGGATCTGATGTTCCCTTCTGGTCTCTAGGGCCACTAATATGTACCCGGTACACACACACACACACACACACACACACACACACACACACAAACACACATATGCTCACACACAGGCTTTCACATACATTTTTAATAATTCAAAAACCAATGTTGTTCTTCATGTGGGAATCTAACAGCAGGGCTGGGGCTGCCTTGCCTGGCCACAGTAGGAGAAGATGCGACTAGTCCTACTGCGATTTGATGTGTCAAGGCAGGTGCTATCCATTGGAGGACTCCTCTTTTCTGAGGAGAAAGGGAGGACAGAAGGATTCAGAGCATGGAGGGGAGGGACTGGGCAGAGGAGGGAGGGGAAGCTGCAATCTGGACGCAAAGTAAATATGGGTGGGAAACAAATTCTAATTAGTAAAAAATGTAACTGTGATGGTTTGTCTATGCTTGGCCCAGGGAGTGGCACTGTTGGGTGTGGCCTTGTTGGAGTGGGTGTGGCCTTGTTGTAGTAGGTGTATCATTGTGAGTGTGGGCTTTAAGACCCTTATCCTAGCTTCCTGGAAGCTAGTATTCTTTTTTTTTTTTTTAATTTTTATTAGATATTTTCTTCATTTACATTTCAAATGCTATCCCAAAAGTCCCCTATACCCTCCCCCCCTACCCACCCACTCCCACTTTTTGGCCCTGGCGTTGCCCTGTACTGGGGCATATAAAGTTTGCAAGACCAAGGGGCCTCTCTTCCCAATGATGGCCGACTAGGCCATCTTTTGCTATATGTGCAGCTAGAGACATGAGCTCAGGGGGTATTGATTAGTTCATATTGTTGTTCCACCTATAGGGTTGCAGACCCCTTCAGCTCCTTGGGTAATTTCTCTTGCTCCTCCATTGGGGACCCTGTGTTCCATCCAATAGATGACTGTGAGCATCCACTTCTATGTTTGCCAGGCACTGACATAGCCTCACAAGAGACAGCTATATCAGGGTCCCTTCAGCAGAATCTTGCTGGCATATGTGGAAGCTAGTATTCTGCTAGCAGCCTTCAGATGAAGATGTAGAACTCTCAGCTCCTCCTGCACTATGCCTGCCTGGATGCTGCCATGTTCTAGCCTTGATGATAATGAACTGTACCTCTGCAACTGTAAGCCAACCTCAATGAAATGTTGTTCTTATAAGAGTTGCCTTGGTCATAGTGTCTGTTCACAACAGTCAAACCCTAACCAAGACGCCTTCCTTCTGCATATGTTCTTGTTTTGAGATATCTCTCCATTTGTCAGATCTCTCTCTCTCTCTCTCTCTCTCTCTCTCTCTCTCTCTCTCTCTCTCTCTCCCTATCTCTCTCTTTGAAAAATAAATTTCTAGGTTCCTTTTCTTTGGCGCAGGTGGGTATCATGCTTGGTAGATAGTCAAATTCAGAATTAAACACTATGTTGCTTCATTGGCTTTGTTGGTTTTAATAGAAAGGAGTTACTGAGTTGTTTGCTCAGCCTGGTGACCAAGAGAAGAATCATTCACATGCTTGTATTTTATTAATATATGAGCATGCTGCTGTTCTGAAATGGGGCAGTAAAAGACTTCTGTGTGTACATTTTGGGGGGCTCTTTATTCTATGAGCAGATGATTGAGTTATTGCTGGGCCCTGACTGTGGTTGGCATGAGGAAGACAGTTAGTTCACTTGCCCGTTGTGAAGCCATGATGGGTTCCCAGTAGGAAGCGGAGGTCGCAAACACGGTAGAGGTTAATGGAGCGGAGAAGTTAAGAGAGTGGTAAGAGCTTTCCCGATGATAGCCAGTGTGAAGGCTGTGCGCCAATGGCTTGGCGACGGTGACCATTCACGGGCCAGGGAAGTTCTGGGAGGAGATGAGAGATGAACAGACAGGGGTATTAGGCACGAAAAGATCGGAGGGTGTTACAAATGGGGGGGGAGGGCTGTCAGTGGATGCTGCTAGTGTCCAAGATAGAGAACTAGAGGTGTTGCAGTGAGGAACAGAGGAGTCAGCGCAGGAGCCTGTAGGGCTCTGACGGCAGAATAGAATTTCATATAAGATCAGTGATTCTCAACCTTCCTAATGCTACATCCCTTCAATAATGTTCTGAATCTCGTGGTGACCCCCCCCAACCGTAAAGTTATCTTTTTGCTACTCCATAACTGTAATTTCGCTGCTATTAGGAATCACCATGTAGGCATTTGTGTTTTCCAGTGGTCTAAGGTGACCCTCGTGGAAGGGTTGTCTGAATTCCAAAGAAGTGGCGTGATTTTGATGTATGCGTCTTAAAAGAATCTTCTAGCTGTTGTGTCAAAGTGAATTGTAGGCTTACAAGGGGAAACAGGCTGACTGGATAGGATTCCATCATGAGACAGGCGATGCGGACGAAAGGGGACTGATCAGTTTTATCATTCTTCAAATGGTCAGAATTTATTGAGGAAATAGAATATTTTCAGCTGGGAGGGTCCAGCAGGGACTTACCCTTTGAAAACCATTGTCAGTTGATATTCCAGGTGGTGTGCTCAAAGAAGAGTCATAGCAGAAGCCCACACTCACTCACGAGCTAGGAAAAAGTTAGGTGGCCACGCCCACCATAACTTCACTCACATGCCCATTAACAGAAGGGAACTCATATCTACTGTGAAGGTTTAACATCATTTTCAACCTCAGCAGGTTCTAGAAACACAATGGTGTTAGAATTCCTTCTAGGCTCCGCCCCACAGTTACCTGGCAACAGCCAGGAGTGCCTGACTCACTATAAAAGGGGCTGCTCGCCCTCTCCTCTCTCACTCTCTTCCCTCTCAGTACCTTCTCTCCCTATTTCCCTCCCTCCTCTTTCTGTACATGTTCATGGCCTGCCTCTCCCTCTCCCTCTCCCTCTCCCTCTCCCTCTCCCCCTCCCCC
>NC_034598.1:34583727-34592028 GCF_900095145.1 Mus pahari
CCCCCCCAGTCTCTCCACAGTATCTCCCACCCCCCACCCCCCACCCCCCACCCTGTGATGGTGGTGCTACGGATTGAACCTATGGACTTAAGAATACCCTGTCCCAAACCTGAACTTTCCAACTCAGGAGCTGGGCTGCCCGTAGGCTTTTCCCTATATAATCCAGATGCCCCTCTCCCTCCCCCTCTGCCTCTCCCTCTCCTCCCTCTTCCTCTGCCTCCTTTCCCTCTCTCTGCCTTTCCCTCTGCCTTTCCCTCTCACTCTGCCTCTCCCTCTCCCCCTCTCTCTCTGCCTTTCTCTATTTCTATTCCCTCAACTCCCCTCCCCATGCCCTGAATAAATTCTTCCATACTATACTGTCCTGTGGCTGGTCCCTCAGGGGGAAGGGATGCCTCAGCCCAAACCCGAAGAGGCACCCCCTTCCACCTCACCATACCTCACTCTAACCATACACATTCCTGGCTTGCTTTCTTTTTTATAAAACACAGCAAATGGAGACCAGTTCCTGGGCAAGTCTGTGAGAGAGCATCTAGTTTAGGTTAGTTGAGGTGGGCGGTCCCATGTTAACTGTGGTGCCTACAGTGGTCATACCATGGACCTGTTCTGAATAAGACAGAGAAGGTAAAGGAGCAGTGCATGCATCCCTCTGTGCTTGCCAACTGCAGATGCTGTGCGACCAGCTACTTCTTGTTCTAGCTGCTGTGACTTCGTGACCATGCTTTGGACCACAGAACTGTGAGCCCAAATGGACCTTTCCTTCCTTTAGTTGCTTCTTGTCAGCCATGGTGTCATAGCAACGGGAACTGTAAGCAGTACACTTGGCAAATGAAAGAGCTCTGAATTTTTAATCATTTCACCAGCCTGCCACAGGTCCTCAGCACACAATTTTAAGGATGCGTCTTCAGAGGTTAATAACAAGCCAGGAAATTAGTCATCGTTTTTATTTACCATTAATACTTAGGAAATCACATTCTTAGGAACACTATTTCTGACATGAGTCATGGGAATCTGTTTCTGAATCATTATGGTTGTAAATATTCAGTGTGGCAGAACCTTTCGACCACGTACTGATGTTTCACTCTGAATCTCCGAGAAAACATCTGCTTTTCTAAGGGATGCTTTTCTATAAAATGCCATTTGATTAAAAAAAAAAAAAAAAAAAAAGACTTGGTGACTTTTTCTTGGAATGAATAGACCCAGTTACAACTCCCATATTTTGAATTAAGTCAAATATACCGATTCATTTTGTAAGAACTTGGAAATTAACATTATAACAACTGGTTCATTTCAAATTTCAAAGGTGATATTTTCTTCCTTTTATAAAGAAACAGTAATATAATGAAGGGTCCATTTGTTCTACTTCATTTTGCCAAGTAAGTCATAAAGTAATTCTTAAAGTAAAGGGAAAAGTTTACCTTAAAAGAAGAGAGACCACTACATGAGTTTATGAATATTGCCAAAAATTGAGGATGTGGGTGGTAAAGCTGTCTGCCATGCTGTCTGTCATAGATGATGAGATGGTTGGCCTGGTTACATTTGAATTGTATAATAGTAAGTGAGTTGATACTCTGTCCTAATGTCTCACATCAATATGTTTTGATATAATGTTGCTGGATCACTGATTGGTTTGTGTCTTAGTGTTCTTCGGGGTTATAAATGCATGTGTGTATGTTCAGTGTGCATATCACACACAGGAAAGTCAGAGGGACTACACGGGTTATCACTCCACTAGCTCAGCTCTGGTTCCTCCGGAGTCATCTATGTTTTTTTAAATTTTGTGTGTGTGTGTGTGTGTGTGTGTGTGTGTGTGTGTGTGTGAGATGTATCTGCAACCATGAGTGTGTGCCATTGTACACACCTAGAGTCAAAGGCAACTTGTGGGCATTGGTTTTTCTCCTTCAACCATGTGTGGGTTCTGGGGATCAAAATAAGTCGTCAAGCTTCATAGTCAATGCCCTTACCATACCATCAGCCCCACGTTATTTTTAGAGGCAGGGTCTTCTGTCTTGGAACTCAGCAAGTAGGCTAAGCTGGGTTCCTGAACCAACCCGCCTTTGTCTCCTCAGCCCTGGGATTACACGTGGCACACATTCCTGCCTAGGTTTCAAGATTTGAGTTTCAAACAAGGACTTCTCTAAGTCATCATCAAGAACAGGATTAGATTTCTGTTCCATGTTCTAAAGCCTCATCTCACAGATACTGCTGGAATATCTTTCTGACTAAAACCCAGAAGTAAGGACAATGTTCCGGGGACTCTGATAAGAATTAGGAAAATAAACAGGAAATACAGACAATTGCTTCGGTTCTTAGAAAGAAAGAAAGAAAGAAAGAAAGAAAGAAAGAAAGAAAGAAAGAAAGAAAGAAAGAACATTGTGATTTTTTTCTTGTTATTTTTAAACCACAAAACATGTTCAGAGATCTTATTCTTAGCAGAATGAAGTTCCAAGAAATTGCAAAGCCAACTAAAGCTGTCCTGCACCTGCAGTCCTTTGTGACTGTCTGTGTGTAGAGTTCTGCTCCTCTCAGGGTGACAGCGGATGCAGGCATGGCCAGGGCATCACCCTTTTCCTATGAACTGAACTCTGGTTTTGGGATGAGAGTTCTACTCATGATCTATCTGGTAAGCTTATTATACATGATCGTGTGATGGAAGATGGAATTCAGTGTCTAAGGAGACCATGAAAATTATTTATCCCATGGAGCTTAGCTTTAGGCTGAGTTTTAAGGGCTGTATAGGATGTTTTCTTTTTCTTTCTTTACCTGGCAGTTCATGTTTCCCATACTGCCCACACACTCACTAGGTAGCAGAGGACGATCCTCCTGTATCTGCCTCCCAAATGCTGCCATTACAGAGGTGTGTGCTTTATATGGTATTGGGTACTGAGCCTAGGGCTTCATGCATGGATGCAAATATTCTACTGAGTCACAGCATCAACACTGTGTGTAGGATTTCAGTGACAGAAATGACACTGGAGGAAAGGGTGGGTGTGGCAGTGGCAGAGATGGGGAATGATAGCATGTAATCTGGTGCCTCTGTCCTAAGGGTTTTTTCCTCTCTGTCTCTGTCATCTCCGTCTCCGTCTCCGTCTCCCTCTCCCCCCACCTCTCTATCTCTCTCTCCCTCTTTCCCCCTTCCCACTCTCTTCTCTCCCTCTAACCCTCTACCTCCACTCCTACTTGTATAGCCCAGACTCACTTATACACATGGTCATCCTCCTGCCTCAACCTGTGGATTACTGGGATATGGTACTATGACAACACATATACCAAAATTGGAAGAACACAGAGTAGTGTGAGCCTGCCTATCTCTTCCTTGGCCTCTGTGCATCTTTCAGAGTCATCCCTGAACAGTGAAGCAGCTGAGCAAGTCCAGTCGAAGGATGCTCAGCACATTTCTGCATGGATGGTGTACAGATTACTAATGGGAATGTGAAGCAAACAGGGCCACAGGATCTCTACATTGTGTTCCTGGTGTGACAGCTTGGCAGCCAACGTGATTTGGTTTCTGTCTTGTTTGTGATTTCTAATCTTAGCGCCTCCCAGTCGGGAGGAGCAGGAACTGCTTGACAGGAGGAGGAATTCACAAAGATTCCCCCCCCCCCTAAGGTTGTTCCAGTCATCTCTTCAGAGTTTCTGGTTCCCAAGCCCCTGGTCTACACGTCTGCAAAAGAACAGTTGGCTTAACGATTTTGTCTTCCCACATTTTGGGGGCTATCTTTAGTGGATGGGAATGCTAAAATGTTTGAAGAAGGCATTTAAATAGCAGCATTTTTTTTTTAATCAGAAAAAAAAAACTATATTCAGTGTGAATCTTTTTATGTGATTTGGAGTCAATGTTTTATGTAAATAATCTTTTTATAATTTACTGGTTTTAAAAAAACTTACATATATATATATATGCCACATAAATTTGGAGAATCTAGCCTTCTGGTCTACCAGGGGTCTGTAAAACAATATTCTATCAAATGATCTATTTCCAGGATGCATGGAAAAGATAAGGTGCCTATGAGAGTTTCTTTTGTTTGCTTGTTTAATTGATTCTTCTCATTTTAAATTTAACAGTTTCATATATGCATATGTGCCTTGTTCACATTGGCTCTCAATTATCTAATAAGAGTTTTAATGAATTTATTTAAATAGTTGGATTTTTAAGGCCAGAATTTTCCCCATTTAGATTGAATGTTTTTTATGTACTGTGGATTAATTTTTTTCTAAAAAATTAAGGGGTCTTTCTATAACATACTACTTCAAAAAATGTATATTTAAAGGATGGAGAGATGGCTTGGGAGTTAAAAGCACCTGCTGCTCTTTCAGAGGACCTGGGTTCAGTTCCAGCATCTGGATGGTAACTCGCAACATCTAATAACTCTAGTTCTCAGAGATCCAATGCCCTCTTCTGACCACCAAGGGCACCAGGCATATGTAGCAAAACACTTACACATAAAACCCTAACCCTAATCAATGTAAGATATTTTAAATATATATTTCACCTGTGTGGTATGTATGAATGTATGCATGTATGCATGTATGCATGCATGCATGCATGCATCCATCCATGTATCTATCATCTATCTATCTATCCATCCAGAATCTTACTATATTGCTCAGGTTCACCCAGAATGTACTGTGTAGCCTAAGTTGTCCTTAAACTCATTATGCAGCCCCACTGGCTTTGAGCAATTTATGTAGCTCAGGCTGGCCTGCAACTTGCCTGTCAAGGGCTGGGAGTTCAGTTGTGAGCTTCCATGCTTGGTGCAATCTTTTACTTTCACACAAAATATTTATTTAAAGTACATATCTAATGCCCAGTCGACTTTAAGACCACTAGAGGGGCTGGAGAGATGGTTCAGAGGGGGCTGGAGAGCTGGCTCAGAGGGGGCTGGAGAGATGGCTCAGAAGTTAAGAGGACTTGCTGCTTGTGATGGTTTGTAGATGCTCGACTCAGGGTGTGACACTATTAGAAGATGTGGCCCTTTTGAAGTGGGTGTGTCACTGTGGGTGTGGGCTTTAAGATCCTCATTCTATCTGCCTGGAAGCCAGTATTCTCTTAGCAGCCTTCAGATGAAGATGTAGAATTCTCAGCTCCTCCAGCACCATGCCTGCCTGGATGCTGCCATGCTACCACCTTGATGATAATGGGCTGAACCTCTGAGCCTGTAAGACAGCCCCAATTAAATGCTGTCCTTATAAGAGTTGCCTTGGTCATGGTGTCTGTTCACAGCAGTGAAACCCTAACTAAGTCAGATAGTGACAGGACTGGAGTTTGAACGTGGGGATAAGGCAACAGTTTTCCATGTGTGACATTGTTCTACTCGCTAACTATAATCATGAACTACTTAAGCTGCATCTTCATTTCCATGTCAATCATGAGCCTGGAGTAGTTGAACATTTCCCAGCCGATTACAGATATATTTTGTTGAGGCTTAGTCTGTTGCTATGTGTTGTAATGCTAAACATTGGCGCTGATTGCCCCCAGGGATGAGGAGATTCTCACGTAGACCCAAATGATGCTATGTAACCTTGCCTCCCCCTACGTAAGCCCTGATTGGTGAATAAAGATGCCGAGAGCCTACAGCTGAGCAGAAGAGAGATAGGTGAGGTTTTGGTTCCTGGGCTTGGGGTCTGTGGCAAGAGATCACAGGAAGAGAAGAAGGTGGAGAGAGGACAGATGCTATGGGGTAGGTGAGCCATGAAAAAAAGGCTATGAGGGCTTGCCAATTAGAGTAAGAGCAGCCCAGATGGAACATGGCAAGTTATAATGTCAAGGTTATTGATGGGGAAGTAGACATAATAGCTTAGAGGGTAGCTATCTGCCCAGCTCTAGTGCTGATTAAGGCTTATCATAAATATAAAAGTTGTGTGCCTTTTGTCTGGGAACCAAACGTTCAAAGGCAGGGTAGAAACCCCCGTTTGAGATTCAGTAATTACCACGACACTATTTCAAGCATTTGAAAGTTCTCCATGAATTCTCATTAATCAAACGCATAATGTGTAGGACACAACCTCATGTGCAGGATGGGGACAGCGGAAGTGTGTTAGTCTTATTTGCATTAGTCATCTGCGTGCCATTAAAATCCACGTATTTCTATTGATGTCTATTCCCCCCTCTCCCTTTCTGACTGTCTTAGCAGAAATGCTGAGTGTGGCATTGAATGCATGTTGTTCAGCATATTAAAAAGGTTAAAGGTCTTAAGCTGAAGAATTATCTGAAAAAAAGAGGGGGGTGGGTATCCAATGGGAGTTGTCAATCCGCCTTGATATTTACCTTCCCTGACTTGCTCATTGGCAGCATCTTGGGACAAACACAAACTTTGTTTTAACTTATCATCATTGATCAGTTAAAGAAGTCGATTGTGTAAGGATTTGAGTGGCCGGCTTTATACCTGCTTCATGGGGAGGTTGGAGCACAGGCTTCAGTCTCCTGTCTTGACACAGCATTTCAGTGCCTCCTTCTTAGCTCAGAAGCAGTGGCAATATTGCACAGGAGGTGAGGCCGAAAGCAGCCTGCTATGGCTGAGGGTTGCCTACAGTGAGAGATTTCCACTGCCGGTATGGGGATGGTAAAGAAACTGGATAACACATGTGCTTATCCAAACCTGGTAGGACACTCCTGTTAGCATCTTCGACTGCATCATAATGAGGTATTGCTCTATCGGTCTATGTTTCTACTGTGTGTGTGTGTGTGTGTGTGTGTGTGTGTGTGTGTGTGTGTTTCCCATTGAATGCTGGTGGCCTTGGAGGCCAGGAGAGCATATTGAATCCCCTGGAGATGCAGTTATAGGCAGTTGTGAGCCACCCAATGTGTGTGCTGGAAAATGAAATACTTCAGAAAAGTATCAAGCGCTCCAAACTAACATTTCAGCAGCCTGCTCATTCCGTTTCAGACACAAAGAAGTCTTGGAATAAAGAGACAACCTTGATTTGGGGGAGATGGCTCAGTTGTCAAAATGTGTGTTGTATGATGACCCAGCATTCATGCAAAAATCCATGTCTGGAGTACATGTGTCTCATCACAGAAGAAGTGAATTGAGATAGGCAGACTCCCACGAGCTCCTGTTTGGTGGATGATAGATCCCAGAGAGAGGCTTGCTTCAAAAGCAAGGTGGACAGCACCAGAGGGGCTATCGTACCTGAGGTTTTCCTTTGGCCACCATATGCACACACACACACACACACACACACACACACACACACACACACTTGCACAGAGGCATCCTGTCCGTGTAAGTGTATTTTCAAATAATCACAGATAACACACATCAAGGACATGTTAAGGTTCTCCATCATCATTTCTCTGTTTGTAAATAGGTAAATCTGTGTTGAAAGACTGCATCTTTCCCTCTGTGGGTAGAGTGTGAAGCACAGAAGTCAACTCTATCATCATGTGGTCTTCAAGTTGTGTGACTAAGGGACGGCTTAATAGTTCTGAAAGGATAACAGTACGAAGAGCCAGATAGGAGTTTTTATATTTAAAAATCTAAACTTTGAAAAAAGGAGGTTCGTCAAGTCTTTCATTGAACTAATATATTCAATTTTTTAAAGTAGATATTGGGAGAGCCAAGCAGAATGCACAGGCTCCGTCAGTGATGGACGGTCTGTGAGGCGTGAGAGCTTGTTGTAGAAACTGGCCTGAAGCTGCGTTGTTGGCCGCTGCTGCGGCTGCGTCTATATAGATCATCCAGATGCTTTCAAAGAAAAGAGAAAAGCCAGCAGAGTCCAGGGGTCCATGGACAGGTTCAGGGGACAAAGAAGCAGCAGCATTTAGATTTTTTTTTCACGTTCTTTTCAAAAATTAAAAAGGCATTTCTAGGGCTGTAGAGGTGGTTCAGGGGTTAAGAGCACTTACTGCTCTTGCCGAGGACCCAGGTCCCAGACTACATAGAGACTGACACCCAGAACCCAGGTTCTCTAGAATCTGAGCCTCTTTGGGCATGGGTGGGCAGTACATATAGGGAAACATATACATATACATATAGGGAAACACCCATACATATAAAAAATGAAGTTGATAAATCTTTTACTAAAGAGACAATTTCTAGATGAGTTTGAAGCATGTAAGTCTCTTCTATGAATCTTTGTCATTTGTCCCGAGCTGGCATGCAGGAAGAAAGGCTTGTGGGAACATGCAAAACTCACTATATGCAGATTTATGTTTTAGAACATTGGGAAATTGAAGCTGGTTCCGAGTCTTCCCTCTTTTTTTTTTTTTTTTTTTTTTTTTATTTTTTTTTTTTTTTTTTTTTGTTTTTTTGTTTTTTCGAGACATGGTTTCTCTGTGTAGCCCGGGCTTTCCTGGAACTC
>NC_034598.1:34592046-34601646 GCF_900095145.1 Mus pahari
TAGCCCTGGCTGTCCTGGAACTCACTCTGTAGACCAGGCTGGCCTCGAACTCAGAAATCCGCCTGCCTCTGCCTCCCAAGTGCTGGGATTAAAGAAGTGCACCACCACACCCGCCAAGTCTTTCCTCTTAGTACATATAGTAAAGGCTCTTTATCAGTGTTTACCCCAGAGGAGAGTCTAAAGATTATAGACATCTTCTTCACAGACCTTAGTCCCCTGAGATTTTTTTTTTCAAACTTGACCTTGTCTGTCTGCAAAAGAACCAGAGGGAGGGAAGCTTTGTGCCCTGCACCACAGTTTCCTGGCATACACGTGCTTTTTCTTGGAATTCTTTCATTCATTAAAACTGCCTTCAGTACAGGCTTAATTTTCTTATGGTGAATCCACGCTGGTCTAGCCTGCCCGAGGGATGCTAAAGCAGTGATTCTCAACCTGGTTTGTGACCTCTTTTAGGGTTGAATGGCTCTTCCACAGGGCCTGCATATCAGATATCTTAGACTTTACATATTACCATTATGATTCATAACACTAAGAAAATTATAGTTATGAAGTTCCAATGAAAATAGTTTTATGGTTTGGGGGTCACCGGAACCTGCGGAACTGTAATAAAGGGGCCACAGCGTTAGGAAGGTTGAGAACCACTGGCCTACAGGATGCTAATAAACGTTGCTCATACTTACTGAACTATTACAACTGCTAGAAAGCAGCGTTTTCTCATTTTATATAAAAGAGTTGATTTGCTTCATGCACAACCTCTAGAGGCTGGGTCTCTTATGTCTGTGCCTGACATGTCTACAGTTCCTGCCCCCAAGTATTGGATTCTCCTGAAAGCAAGTCTTAGATAGGGTAAAGCCAGAGAGCAAGGCACACAAATCCATAAAAAGCCCTGTCCGTTATGTGGTAATTCTCATGATTTGCTTAAAACACATTCTTTACTTCCTGGGCATCGAATATCAATGGCTGGGCAAAAGCACTGTCATCTATTTTTTGGATTAGGGGACAATTATTTAGAAGGTACCAAAAGTTCCTGGAGGTGTGTGTTAGATTTATTTAAGGACATGCTAGCTTTCCACTTTTGCAGCCTTTGACAACCCTGAAGATTGAAAGTCAAACTGATCTTCGCAAAGATATAGAGGTTCACTCACAGTTCTTGACTAAGGGATTCTAAGTTTGTCCCGTGGGACTCAAAGAGGAGCCAACTCTACCTCCACGCGCTTCTTCTCCATTCAGTCCCCCAGGATCTGGGGTGTCAGGACGAAAATAAAAGATATTTTCTCTAGGTACATTCTAGAGTGTAACCTTCAGTGACGGCATCTTTTATATAGTCAGTGCACAGCCCAGACAGGCTATCAGCATATGATGAAGAAGTGCGTGTGGCTGGGAGGTGGTGGCGTACACCTTTAATTCCGGTGTTGGGAAGCAATGACAGGCAGATCTCTGTGAGTTCAAGGCCAGCCTAGTCTACACATTGAGTTCCAGGATAGCCTAGGCTACACAGAGAAACCCTGTCTTGAAAAATAAATGCATGAAGGAGAAGTTCTGAAAGTCTTGCCTCTTAGAAGTAGAAGTCCTTCACCTGCCTTCCCTCCGGTCTCTTCATGCCTTCCTTTATGGGCAGATTAAGTGTAGTCATAATCACTCAGTGGCCTTCCAGTTCCTAGCCCCTTAGATCCTATCATTTCAAGTCTTTTAGCATATTGTCCTTAGTTGTGAACAAGGAACTAATTCAGAGTAACTTAAGCTGTGAAAGAACCCGAATGAAGAGTACCAAGGGGCTTTCAGAGATGGATGGTAGGTAGCAAGGGGAAGGAGGCTTGGAGCTACGGTAGATGCTGGGATGTCTGGAGCAAGCTGAGAAGCACAGCCCAACTAATACCACAGACGTTGTTCAAGTAGGGACTTGAGTAATAGAATTGTTTCTAACAGTAAACCCCATTACGGTCCCCGGGAGTAAGCTGCTGTCTGCCGTCCCGCACTGACTCTGATATTCTTTGACACATCCACTCTACCAATTTCACACTCTTTAGCATCTTACTCTGTCCTGTCAGCGATGACATCAACTAGTGTGACGCCATCTTACTTCCTAATATTGGGTAGGACATCAGCTAGTGTGATGTCCGCTAGCGTGACTAGATGGTCAGTGTTCTTGCAGACCGAATGGTGGGGAATGAGCCAGAGCATACATGTCATCCTAAATTAGCTGTTTGACCCACACATAGCTAATCATACCTGCTGACTAGAACCTCATTAATGGCTCAGTCGATGCTTGTCTAGTGGATCCCCAGGGCGAATGGACTTGTAGTACCAAGGACACAATGTCTAGGATGGAAAGACAATTTGGAGGTCCCATCACTACCTACGTAAGCATAGGAAAACAAGCGAATCTACAAAGCCTATCTTCTTTGTGTACCATTGTATGTCTTTTGTCCCATGGTTGATTTACATCAGTCACGGGGCGGGGTTGGGGCGGGGGACTTCTATTGCTGTACATCAGTCACGGGGCGGGGGACTTCTATTGCTGTGATTAAGATTCTGGCCATAAGAAGACAAAGATTTTTTTTTTTTTTTTTTATCCTACTAACTAGCTCTCGGTTCATGTCTACTTTCTTCTGGAAGTCTCTCTAGTCACCATGTTTAAGAACTAGGAGGCCAATGACAGGATGGATCTGAGGTGCCACTGAACTTCCTGTTAGGGAAATCAGGTCAGAATTCTACTTACAACTTGACCCCCACCCCCCAGGGCCATTCTCTCTCTCTCTCTCTCTCCCTCCGGTTTCATAGTCTTCTTTTGGGCTGGGAAGAAATAAGAGAGGGAAATAGGAAGACTTCTAACTACTTTGTCCCGGGAGTGGCACGTGCTGCGGTCACTGTATATTCTGCTGTGGGGGAGTAGCTGCCCCGCCCACCTATGCATCCCTGAATGTCAGAGTGACACTGTCAGAGGCAGTTCCTTTGGCTTTCCCCCAACCTCCTGCAAAGGGACAGTCGTGGTCTTAACCCCTCGGTCCACGTTGGTGTGCAGCATCTTCCGCAGTAAGTGGCAGTAGTGTGCAGACAGGATGACCGCAGTGAAGACGCTAGAGTGGCGGTCCTCAACCTTCCTCACACAGCGACCCCCAACCATAAAAATATTCCTACTGCAACTTCTTAACTAATTTTGCTACTGTTCTGAATCCTAATGTAAATATCTGTGTTTTCTGGTGGCCTTCGGGGACCCCCGTGAAAGAGCCAGTTAGCCATTAAAGGGTTTACAACCCACAAATTGAATGAATACCTCTGCTCTAAAGAGAAGAGAGCAAGTGGGCCATATTTATTGCCAGTCCAACAATTCCCGAATACGGTTTTGTAGACAATATGAATCCTTCCTGCTCTGACAGAGGATAGAAGTCCTTGGCTGAACGTGAAATCAATCTTTTTTTTTTTTTTAAAGATTTATTTTATTATTTATTTCATGTATGTGAGTACACTGTCACTGTCTTCAGACACATCAGAAGAAGGCATCAGATCCCATTACAGATGGTTGTGAGCCACCATGTGGTTGCTGGGAACTGAACTCAGGACCTCTGGAAGAGCAGTCAGTGCTCTTAACCACTGAGCCATCTCTCCAGTCCCCTGAACTTGAATTCTGTGCTCTGTAACCAATCACTGTCCATCATCCTCCACGACCCTCGTCACCATGTGCTGGAAGGCATTTTTCTGTCTTCGTGCGTGGCCACATTTGAGGTAATTATTAAAATGATTGTTGTCCTTGAAGAGTATAGTTGCTTTGCGCTCTGCTTCCTAATCCTGTAAGTCTGGAGGGAACCTGGGAAGTTCAAAGGTCTTTCTCTGTTGTTTGAACTCTCTCAGTCTTTATTTCTCAAAGCCACCTTCAAGATTCCCTCTTACAGTTAGGTTTGGGGTCCTCAGCTTCTACATCTCTGCCACATTATCAGCTTTCTGGGTTTCCTGTTCCACTGTTTTTTTGTTTTTTTTTTTTTGCCTCTCTTATTATTTTACTATGTATACCTTTTTACTATAAAACATTGGTAAATAACAGGAGTTACAGCCAAGCCACATGAAGTTTATAGGCAGAGCAAGTAAAATGTCTCCCTTCTTTCCAGACTTCCAAGTGTTTCTTGACTGTATACACCATTCTCTCTAGCTCTCTCCAGTCCAGCTTCCATGCCCCTCCTCCCTGACAGCTGGCCAGGGGTCAGGATCTGGTGTGTCATCATCTGTCCCGAAGGAACTAACTTCTATACCTATCAGCACACTGCTCATAACCTTAATTGAGACTTTCCATACTAGAGAACGTTTAGACCGGAACCAGTCTGTTCGTCTTCCATCTCTCATGTTTAGGATCCATCCCGAGCTGCACTGTAATCTCAGGGTCTATAGGACAATGGCCACGATGTCCTCCACAGCTCTTGACTTGACCGTGGTGTCTACTACAGGCCTACTGAATATCTTCCCAACACAGTGGAAATCTAGAGTCGGCCCAACTCCGTTATGTGGAGCCCCGTTGGGCATCTGTGTGATGCAAAGGATAGAAGGGAAGTTTCAGAGACATGCGTGGGACCCCACTTGAAAGGGGTAACTTCAAGACCGGCTCAATTGATAAAAAGCACTTTTTGTTGCTACAGAGGACCTGGGTTCGAGTCCCAGCACCTGCATGGGGGCTTACCACCTCTTTGGGCACCAGGCACACATGTGGTACACAGAGGTACATGCAGGCAAAAAACCCTCATAAAATAATAATAATGATAATAATAATAATAGCAACAACAGTAATAATAATAATAAAGGTATAATGTCAGGGGGATTGTGAATTGGAAGACCTTTCTGATTCTATTATGTGTATTTTTTCTTTTTTTCTTTTTTTTTTTTCTTTTTGGACATTTTTCATGCTCTTACTCTTATGCTAAATGCTGAGAACATTTTGCTGAGTTTTGAGAACACTCTTTTGATATCATCCTAATAATGAGCCATTTGCTATTTAGCCAAAAAAAAACAAAAAAACAAAAACAGTAGTTGGTGTAGCATGTGTTCTGTCAGCCCTCATTTCCAGTCAGCTCCTCACCCGACTCTGAGCTTTGATGGAAGGGCAGTGAGGGAGGAAATAGATCGTTCCTGAGGTGAGACTGGCCCGGGTTTAGAAATGGGGTGCAGTACTAAAACTTGAGCTACTATCTTTCTATTTTGATGTGTGGGAAGCCCCCTGATGAGATGTCTGTGTTCCTGTTCACCCCACAACAGCAAAAGGAATGGACAGCATTCACTTTTTAGTTAGATACTCGACACAGGACTTATGCAACTCTAGCTTGTCAATTCAGGTGGGAGAAGCTGAGTCTCTCTCTCTCTCTCTCTCTCTCTCTCTCTCTCTCTCTCTCTCTCTCTCTCTCTCTCTCTCTCTCTCTCTCTCTCTCTCTCTCCAGATTAAAAAAAAGTCTATTTGGTGTGTCTGAATGCTTTGCCTACGTGTATGTCTGTGTACCAAATGCATGGCTGGGACCTGCAGAGGCCAAACGGAGGTGTCTGTTCCTCTGGAAATGTACTCACAGCTTGTTGTGAGCCGCCATGGGGCTGCTGGGAACTGAACCTGGGTCCTGAGGAAGAGCAGCCAGTGCTCTCAACTACTGAGTGCTCTCAGCCCCAGGCTTAACATTCTTTATCTACAATGTACGGGGTCAGAAGTGGCTTACTTTTGGAATATTTGCATATATATAACATGTTTGGAGCTGGAACCTGTGTCTAAAATACAGGTTCATGTTTCCTGGTCACCCTATACATACAGCCTAGAGGCAATTTTATGTTTTTTTTAAATGTGTTTTTGTTGTTGTTGTTGTTGTTGTTGTTTTTAATTTTTAATTTTTTAACCTACATTTTGTATTTTCCACTTTTTCTCTGATGGTGGTGTTCAAAATAAGTTGTGATTTGGGATTTTCATAGTTGGGTTGTCTAACCTGTGATGCTTACAAAGGGGTAAATACTGTACCAGGATTGCTGCACACATCCAAGAGTGGTCCTGGCGATACAGGATCTAGGCTGGGATCTTACAGGCTGCACACACTGAGTAGGTTTCTTGGGCTTTCCCCTGGGCACGGGAGTGTCTCCCTGTAACACCAGCACTTGGGAAGCTGAAACAGGAGGATGGAAAGCTTGAAGCCAGCCTAGGTTTTTCTGAGACTCTTGCCTCAAACCAGCAAGACGAAGGTGCTTGTGCCAGTACCCCCCCAAAAAAACAAACAAACAAACAAAAAAAAACGCAAGAGCTAAGAGATGATCAAGAATGTTCTTAAACATGGCTGCCTGGCCCCAATTGAACATGTCCTGACCTTGGCCCCTATTTGCATTCTGTTTTTTATATTTGTTCCAGGCATAAATGGTGCACATCAAAATTGAGATGCTAGAACAGAAACTGGGGAGTTTTAATCGGCCTGATATGTATGAAGACAGTCTAAGCTAGTGGTCCTCTACCTTCCGTGCTCCCACCCTTTAGTACAGCTCCTCCTGTGGTGACTCCCAACCAATTATTTTGTTGCTACTTCATAACTGTAACTTTGCTACCATTATGAATCATAATATAAGTATCTGTGTTTTCTGATGATGTTAGGCAACCCCTGTGAAAGGGGCTTTGGATCCACAAGGGATGAGGACCACCGGTCTAAGGAGATACTCTGTGTCTCTAAATCTGACCATCCGACTATGGACCCCAAGAGATGGGGTTTTCCCAAGGGATCTCAGGCTGGGAGAAGAAAAGCGCTCCCACCAGAGGGGGAACTTGTCACCCTGAAAGGATTCAATCAACTTGTGAGACAGCTTCACCAAAGCTCAGATGACACTCAGCCAGAAGTGGGCTAGAACCATACACCTTGATCAGAACTGTTTAGATGTGCAAACCCCTTAGCTCTCCCTTAATGTTCAGTCTTACCTCAGACTCCTAAGAAGGATTTGGGGGAGTCACTCTGTCTCTTTGAGCTGCTTCACGTTGCATCCACAGTGAATAAATCTCCCTTTTCTGCTTCTTCCTACGATTAATGAGAAAAGATTCTCAGGCTTCAAAATATTGTCCTGAACCAGAATCTGTCTGTGGGGCAGGACTGTGTCTTTAAAGATGATCCAAAGTTGCCTGGGCAAAGAGGTGAGTTCCCCCCCCCCCAAAGACTGTCTCCCACCTAGAAGAGCACCTTGAAGTTATTTATTTATTTATTTATTTATTTATTTATTTTGAGAATGTTTTTTCTATCTTCCAAACCTGAAAAATACCTACATAGAAAAAAAGAAGCCGACTGCCTGTGAAGGTACTCTTTCCCACTCTTAGGGGACATTTTCAGTTTCTTGATGGGCAAACCTTTAGTTTGTAAATCATTGTGAGTGGAAATGTTGGATTTGTTTTAGTGAAAAAGGTTTTTCAAACTCTCTCTCTCTCTCTCTCTCTCTCTCTCTCTCTCTCTCTCTGTGTGTCTGTGTGTGTGTGTGTGTGTGTGTGTGTTTGCAGAGAAGAAGACATTGGATATCCTGGAACTAAAGTTATAGGCAGTTGTGAGTCATTTAACATGGGAATTCAGAACTCTGGAGTGAGCGGTACCCATTTTTTTTTTTTTTTTTTTTTTACTGTTGAGCTCTCCCTCCAGCACCAGAAAGCTTTCCTGTAAATTTGCTGGATTTTACAGTTCACAAGGCCAGAGGATCAAGTTTCACGCAAGTACAAACTGGAACAAAGTAGAGTTTATCCTGACTTCAACCTACATGGAAACATGTCTTACGACTTTCAAACTACAAATAAGAGGTGTTCTAGAATCCGCAAAGTTTGTGTGTGTTTACAGCAGCCATGCTGGGTTTGCATTAACGAAATATGGAAGGGATGGTAGTTATAGCCCCAACCAGTTGTTTAGTCTTCATTTTGATTTAGGGCAGTCTGTGTTCTTTACTATTCTGTTTTATAGGCTCAACCATACATTCCTCTCTCCTAGTTATCCTGATTGACTGTGGTCATGAAGATAAAGTTGCCAACATAGGAAATGAAAGAGATTAGCTGAGCCGGGTGGCCCATGGTCTTAAACCCCAGCACTCAGGAGGCAGAGGCAGGTGCATCTCTGTGGGTTCGATACCAGCCTGGTCTACAAAGTAAGTTCCAGGACAGCCAGGGCTGTTATACTGACACATGCATGTGCATGTGCACACATACACACATGCACATGCACACACACATGTGCATGTGCGCATGAGTGTGCGCATGCATACACACATGCATACACACATGCACACGCTCACACGCACACCCATATGCCCAAAAGGAAATGAAGAAGACTAATAGACTTGAAGAGGCTTTAACTTTCCTATCAAAGAAATACAAATAAAAACAACAGAATAGTATTTTGGCAGCTACTAATAGAGATTGAGACTATTTTGGATGACAGCATACATAACTCTTTATCATTTTGCGGTACTCAACAGCTTAGATAGTAGATGTCACTTCCGTTTTTTTAAAAAATCATCTCACCATTTCTTAAATTTACAAGCCATTTAAAATTAGAGGCATGTTTGCCTATAAAAATTCAATATTGGACTGGAGAGATGGCTCAGTGGTTAAGAGGGCTGACTGCTCTTCCAGAGGTCCTGAGTTCAATTCCCAGCAACCACATGGTGGCTCACAACCATCTGTAATGGGATCTAATGCCCTCTTCTGGTGTGTCTGAAGACAGCGAAGTGTACTCATATACATAAAATAAATAAATAAATCTTTTAAAAAAATTCAGCCTTAAGGGCTATCAGGTTGGTTCAGCAGTTAAGAACATTTGTGTTTGCCAAGGACCTGGGTTCTGGTCTCAGCTCCCACCTCCCAGGGTCTCAAAACTGACTGCTCCAGGAGAGCCTCTGCCCTCTTCTGGCCTCTGCGGGTATTGCATGCGTGTGGAAGGAGACTTGATGGCTGGAGGGAACCAGTCTGGAATGAGGTCATGAGAGCTATGCTAGGCAACTGACCTGCCTGTCACCAAAACCTGTCCTAACATGACAGTGTTGCCACATTGAACACTGAGATTCCAGATGATGCTGGGGCCCAAGCTAGGCAAAGCCCCATCCAAGGGAGTTACTGATGTATGTAATTATTAATTCTCACAGTGGTTGGAGGTGATCATTATAAAGTCATGGCAACATCTTGAAAGTGTGTTTACTTTCTTCCTAGGCTTATTTTCTCCTTGTCTTTTAAATCATTTTTTTGTTCATTTACTAGACCCTGATTACTCTTTCCCCTCCCTCTACTCTTCCTCCTAGTTCCTCCCTGCCTCCCCTTCCATCCAGATCCACCCCTTTCTGTCTCTTAGGAGAAAACGAACAGGCTTCTAAGTCAATGTAACTAATATAACATTAATAAGATAAAACAAAAACTAATGTACCAGAGTAGTACAAAACAAACAGAACGAAAAGACCCCGGGATACGGCACAAGAAACAGAGACTCGGACATTCACTTATGCAAGTGACAAGTGACACTCGAGAACCCCATAAAAATACAAACCTGAGGGCTGGTGAGATGGCTCAGTGGGTAAGAGCACCTGATTGCTCTTCCGAAGGTCCAGAGTTCAAATCCCAGCAACCACATGGTGGCTCATAACCAT
>NC_034598.1:34601811-34661054 GCF_900095145.1 Mus pahari
AGAGAGAGAGAGAGAGAGAGAGAGAGAGAGAGAGAGAGAGAGAGAGAAAGATGACACATATCTAACACAGGGAACCTCCAAAGACTCATTGAATTCCTTTTCTTTTGACCATTTACTAGGCATGGAGTCTACCATTAAGAATGCTTTGCTCCCCTGGTGAGCCTCCCTCTGAGGAAAAGTAACTCTTCCCTTGCCCAGTCTTTAACCAACCTAGGATAGAGAGCACCTGGGTTAGGGATGGGGGCGTGTCCACGTCTCCTCTCAGCTCCAGGACCCCATCTGGCACAGACCCACGAGGCCCTGCACGTGCTGCCTCTGTCTCTGTGGGTTCATCTGTGTGACAATCCTGTTGATTTAAAGGACCCTGTTTCCCTGGTGTCCTGCATCCCCTTTGGCTCTTAGACTCTTTCTGCCTGTTCTCCCCTTCTGCCTGTTCCCTGAACCCTGAGGGGCGGGATTTGATGGAGAAGACTTCCTGTTTAGGGTTAAGTGTTACAAAGTATCCCAGGTTCTGCATAAACGCTCACATCTGCCTGTGGGTCTCAGTATTTGCCCATCTGCTGTGAAAGGCAGCATCTTTGATGACGGCTGAGCAAGGCACTCAGCTGTGAGGAAAGCAGAAAGGTTTTAAGAGGAATCTTATTGTTATGTGCTTGTAGGGAACAGTAGTAGGTGATTTTTGTTTGGTCCTTGGCCTGTCTAGTTTAAGGTTCCTGGTCACCCAAGAAGCGTCAAGTATGGCTTCTTTCTGGTGGAGCGGGCCTTAAGTCAAATCAGATCTTGGTTGGTTAGGACCAAAGCCGTTGTCTCACCATTGTGTCAGCGCACCTTGTAGGCAGGCCACCATTGTAGATCGAAGGGTCTGTCGCTGGCTTGGTGATTTTCTTTTTCCTATGGTTGCCAGCAGAGAACCTTCCTGGACCAAAGATGCTAGCAGGTAGGAATGCAGGCTTTATGGAGGCGCCAGCTCTATTTCTGCACTTCAGTGAGTTGTGTTGGTGTGACCTTCAGTAACAGGGCCTTGCCGTCAGTTTGTGGAGAACACACTATAATCTTGGCAACAGCCTGGGTTGTTGGGAGGTTCCTATGGGAGCCCCTTTGAGCAACAGCACAATTCAATGTTAGCCAATCCTGGTACTAGACGCTTCATTTGGTGACAAGAGATGTCCAATTGGGACTATGCTCCTTCTATTATTCGGCAATTTCCTTTAGATCACCTTCATGGATGTATATATTTAGGAAGCTTCTACTGTATTTGGTTTCCATACTATGCCTCAAAGCGCCACTGATTATAGCTGTCTATTCCTGTATTCACTCTCTCATCCCTCTCCCCTTTCCATCCTGATGAGGTCCCCCTATGCAGATCCCCACTGTTCATCCATAAATATCTTCTCTAGGGAGAGCTACCTATCCTGCCCTAGTCCCTTACTTTATTGCTAACCTCTGTGATTCTGTAGATTGTAGCTTGCTCACCATTGACTCAACAGCTAATATCCACACATAAACTAATAACATACCATATTTTTCGAGGTCTGGTTTACCTCAGTCAGGATTTTTTTATTCTAGTCTCATCCATTTTCCTGCAAACTTATGGTTTATTTATTTATTTATTTCTTTTCTTTCTTTTCTTTTCTTTCTTTCTTTCTTTCTTTTTTTTTGGGGGGGGGTGTTGTTTTTTGGTTTTTGGTTTTTTTCGAGACAGGGTTTCTCTGTATACCCCTGGCTGTCCTGGAACTCACTTTGTAGACCAGGCTGGCCTCAAACTCAGAAATCTGCCTGCCTCTGTCTCCCAAATGCTGGGATTAAAGGCATGTGCCACCACCACCTGGCTCTCATTTTTCTTTATTTTTATTTTACTTTATTTTTTTTAAGATTTATTTATTATTATACACAAGTACACTGTAGCTGTCTTCAGACACACCAGAAGGAGGTGTCAGATCTCATTACAGGTGGTTGTGAACCACCATGTGGTTACTGGGATTTGAACTCAGGACCTTTGGAAGAGCAGTCAGTGTTCTAACCTGCTGAGCCATCTCACCAGTCCTCATTTTTCTTTTCTTTTCTTTCTTTCTTTCTTTCTTTTTTTTTTTTTTTTTTTGATGGCTGAATAATACTCCATTGTGTAAATATAACACAGTTTCTAGCTATGACAAAGATCTGCAATAAAGATGGGTAAACAAGTAACCAACTCCGTGGTAGGATGAACCGTCCTTTGGGTGTATGCCCAAGAGTGGTAGAGCTGGATTTTGAGGCAGATCAGTCCCAGCGTTCCTGCGGAACTGCCACGTCTCTTTACATAAGGCTGTCCAAGTTTGCAGTCCCAACAGCCCTGGATGAGTGTCTCCCATGTCTCCCTTACTCCGTATCCTCACCAGTGTGAGCTGTTGTTTGTTTTATTGATCTTAGCCATTCTGATAGATATAAGAGTGGGGGATTGGATTTGAAGAAGAGGTGTGCTGGCTGGTTTTGTGTGTCAACTTGACACAAGCTGGAATTATCACAGAGAGAGGAGCCTCCCTGGAGGAAATGCCTCCATGAGATCCAGCTGTAAGGCATTTTAATCTTGGGTTCTATAAGAAAGCAAGCTGAGCAAGCCAGGGGAAGCAAGCCAGTAAGCAGCACCCCTCCATGGCCTCAACATCAGCTCCTGCTTCCTGACCTGCTTGATTTACTGTCCTGACTTCCTTTGGTGATGAACAGCTATATAGAAGTGTAAACTGAATAAACCCTTTCCTCCCCAGCTTGCTTCTTGGTCATGATGTTTTGTGCAGCAATAGGAACCCTGACTAAGACAGAAGGGGAGTGAAGATCTGTAATTTGCAGGCTGATTCACCGACTTATTTGTTTCTGTCGGACACGGCTGGCAGGTTCCCAAGCAATTCAATCTATGCTTATTTTGATCATTACATCATCTTCTGGATTTGTCTTGGTCCCTGACCCAACTGTACCCAGTCAGATGAGTGAGATGAAATAATGCATTCCAAAGCAGTAGCAAATAATAGGTTCCGGGTATTCAGGTTATGACATGGAATTCTTAATTGTATTCACACCAACTGTAATATAGAGTTGCAAGATTCTGTGAAATATGGTTTAAATTGGTTTTAAGGGTGTGATTTCCAATCTCTTTTATTTCAGCAGCTGTTAGAATAGGGGTATCGGAAATAACACATGAACTGGAATACGGGCAGTTGAGAACTGCTCCTTTGGATGTGGGAGAGCTATAACTATCTGATTTTCGTGAATGTTTTCTATAGCATCAAAAGACAATGAAGCAAGTGCACTCACCCCACTTGGGTATGGGCCAAATAGAAGCAGCCATACTGCTGGTTCATTTTCGTGTTGGTACTGTTAGGATACTTTGACAACCAAGACACTGTCTTCAGAATGGATCTCGGTAGCTCTGTCTAAAATCATTTGGGATCCTTGCTGTTGCCAAGTAAAGCACAGGGATTTGGGGAAGATCAAAGGCACGATTCATCAGTCCCTCGTACTTGAATAGTCCTACCAATAGCACTGGCCTCTAAAGAGAATTGTTAGTCTAGTGAAAGAAAATTACCCCACCCTAGACAGCCACACCGGTAGAGTTTCAGGGAAGGAAGTATCAAAAAGGAGTCCGCCCACTTGCTAGCTAGCCTCTTTGAACGCCTCGTCTCTCCCTGTTTTACTAATCCACTTGGATTATATCGTTATACTTTAATGGGCACAAGGCTGAACAATCGGGAAAGAAGGGAGACCCAGGAAAACAGGAAAGTCCTGCTACGTCCCCACCTGCCCGAAACTTCCAACACACATAGAAATGGAACAGGGACATTAAGCCATATCAAGAGAGAGCGGTGCTTACAACTAAGCTGGGTCTTAGAAGCTATAGCTTAGATGCTCCATAGATCCGTGGCAGAGCATGCGTGTATTAGACAGCAAGCTGGACTCAGTGTTTTAGTTCCTGTCTATACCTGCCTGAATCTTCGGGCACACAAGCAGATGTGCAAACGTCAGTATATATCATTTTGCAATGAGAAGAGTCAAGGACTTCAAAGGAAAGTGCCTTTCCTGAGCTGTTTTCACAACACAAGAAAAAAAAAAAGGCTAGTTATTATGTGACTTTGACATATATATGTTACACTGTTTCCACTGCCGCCTGCTGGCTGTGGGTCCCAGCTTCTCTTTGGAAGTGTTGGGCAGGGAGAGAAAGAAAACATAGTGGTGTGGTGGTTAGCGCTACGTTTTAAGTTTAAATTATTGTGCGTAAGAGATCTGTGAGACAAAAACGCCTCTCTTCTGTAAACCCCACCTGCCTGAGGACAGATAGTATTCTGGGATGCCGGAGCCTGCTCATGTACGAGAACAAGCCAGGTGTTTTCACTCTGTAAACAAGCATCCCTCAACAGCACAGGATGTGCTCGACCACACGTAGTGGCGGCCAGGAGGGGCTTAGGCAGGAAGTACTGCAGGGTGTATGCCCGCTCCTGACTGGACGAAGGTGGGAACCACGTAGCCAGCATGGGTTTTGCCTTTATACGTTCCTGTCTCATTTGGCAACATGCTTTGGGAGTTCTGGGTGTGGATCTCTTCAGTATTCATGAACCCGGTCCGTTTTTTAATAAAAGCTTGCTTCAAATTTGGCTCAAAATTTGTGGCAGCGCGCTTATTCTTACCCAGTGGGATAAACAGTGGTTGTGCCAGCGATAATCCCAAAATCATCACTAGCCTAAGTTAAAGATGAAAAGCAAAATTCCACTGACTGTACCTGTTCCACCGGTGGTTTCACACAGTGTGGGGCACAGTCGATGCCAACACCCCACAGAGAGGGTTCTCTCAGCTGTACCTGAAGAACCATCACTATACGCCCTTTCTAATTTAAAGCAAACCTTTGGAGAGCAAGGGTGTGGCCTAGCTGGCAGAGAGCAGATCTAGGACACACCAAACCCCAAGTTTGTTCCCTAGCCCTACATAAGCTGGTCACGGAGGTGGCTCAAGCCTACAGTCCCAACAATCAGAAGGCAGAGACAGGAGGATGAGGAGTTCCACCATCCTTGGCTACAAAGCACGTTCAGGACCCCCTGGACTCCATGAAAGCTTGTCTCAAAATTACAATAACGAAGGAAGGGAGAGAGCAGGGGAATGTGTAAGGAGGCCCAGCTTGTTTAACCAGTAACAAGTGACTCTGATCTCAGGGCAGTTTCACTTTAAGCTCTGGGAGAGTCTGGTGTGGCATAAAGCTCTCTAAGGAACTGGTTGGGTGACCCCCGGAAGGTCGGAGATCAGAGGTCAGATTCCAGGGTTTCCAGGAAAACAGCCCGTCTTCTCTTGAAGTCCCTAGGTATTTTTGATGTTGAGGAATAATGAAGAATGTTAAAGCATGTTATTTCCAAGATTTAGCAAGTGTGTCAGTTCACCAGCCCAACACCAGAAATCCCCTATGGCCTGGTCAGAGAAATAAAATGAGTTGAACCATTCGGGTATGTCTCCCGAATGGCAAAAAAAAAGTTATTTTGCTTTTTTAAATTTTTTTTAAATTTTTTATTTTTGTCTTTTGACACTTGAGCCTTGGCCAGGAAACTACTGGGTTAGAGTTTTCCGTAGAATTTTATGTAGAAGATAACTTGAAAAAAAAATTGTTTGCCGTTAATCTGCCTGTGCTTCCCCCATGGTAAGCGACTTTCATTTTAAAAATAGAGCAGTTCCAGGAGAGCTGACCGGGCTCCGTGTCCTCTTATGAGAGTTACTTATTTTAAAAATAGAACCGTCTCAGATTGGTATCAAATACCTGATGGCCGGGTCTTTACTCCGTGCCGAACAAGTAAGCGGCCTGCCTATGGGGTGGTGTCTCCTCCTCTGTGAACTCCTGGAGTCTCGCTTTTCATTTGGATAATTTCACTGCACATAGCTTAAACCATCTTCTTAGGTTATATTTAACTTCTCTAAGGGCTGGAGAATTTTCTAATTTGGGAGTTTAAAAAAAAAGGGGGGGGAGGTTGCCATTTAACATTTTTAGAATATGTAATCACCTGTAGACTGTTTTTAGATCAATAAAATTACCCTTTCACTCAGAACAATCACAATTTAAAATGCATCCCTAGGCCATGGGTATACTAACGCCCTCATTATTTATATAGCTGTACAGATGATCTCAGAAAGGAGGCATGAAGACCTAATACGCTTTCTATTCATCAAGCCTAAGTCTTAGTTTTTCATTCTTTAATTGAAATTTGGTCTTTTTATACTTTTTAATTTTAATTTTTTTTTTCCCGAGACAGGGTTTCTCTGTGTAGCCCTGGCTGTCCTGGAACTCACTGTGTAGACCAGGCTGGTCTCGAACTCAGGGATCCACCTGCCTCTGCCTCCTAAATGCTGGGATTAAAGGCGTGCACCACCACTGCCAGCTGACTTTTTTTTTTCCCTTGTAAAATGTGTGGCACTCATCGAGTTCCAGAGAAAGGGCCTGGATTGCACAATGAGTCACCTCCACTTACTGTAGCAAGACTTAAGGTGGTGACATTTCACTACTTAAATAATTGGACACATTTCAGCTCACGTCTCGGAATTGGATGTTCTGTCAGAGCTGGTTCTATACACGCACTGGTACCTTCAGGCTCCTGGAGCTAGGTTTGTGGGGTAGGAAGAGTGGCTGTTCCTCAGAGGAACTCAGAGCCCACAGAGTTACCGTGAAAAGGTCATGGTGAAAAGGTTAAGAGGTCCTGGGGTTTGGTTTGGTTTGGTTTTGTCTGTTGGGGGGGAGGGGTCATTTTCTTTTTTTCTTTTTTTTTCCAATCAGCAGAGCGAACAGAAACTTGTAATAGAAGACTTGTGTATATAAACAAATACAGTAAAGTCTAGACTGAACTAAAAAAAAAGTCTATCCCGTCCGTCTCCTAAATTTCGTATCAACTGGAATACGCTTTTATGTTTTAAAAATGTCGTGACTGACATTTTCCACAACCATATTCTTGTACTATGTCCCTTTGACCAGACATTTTAGTGTTTTTTTTTTTAAATTTTATACATCTTAATAATTAATAGTCTTTCATTTACATGCTTGTATGTAAACAGACTAATTTAAAAATTTTTTAAATTAATTTTGTAAGTATACCATTTTATCGTGGTATTGGGATACATACTGTGGCATTACACTTTGTGCTAATTTACACACACACCCCTCCTGCCCTCTCTTGGTGGTCTCCCTCCACCCACCAAATACTCCTCCAACCTGCTTTGATTTTATATAAATTCCAGTCTCTTTCCGTTCTCTCCTTCCCTGAAGTTCCTCTTTGCCTCCCTCCCTGCCTTTTATATAAGAGAAAGCATGACATTTGTCCTTGAGTGCGCAGAATAAAATCTAGGCTCTTGGGGTTTTTTTTGTTTGTTTGTTTTTGAGTTTTAAAATGTTTACTGTGAAACAATGATCTCATCAAGATGAATTCTTTTCATCGGTCATTAAAGCATCCATTTTTCTGCACAGTAAAGGGAAAGCAAGAGATTGCAGCCTCTAGCCTCCTTTTTGCCAGGATTCCCTGATAACATAGCTTAGTGTGGGCATCTTTGCAATGCTGGGATAAACGGTTTTTTAAAAGTCTCTTTAATGGAACCCTTCAAAGGGCAGCAAATAACAGAAAAGTGGGACATCAGTGCAAGCCTAAAGAGAACGATAAACCCCCATCCTCAGTGTTACATCGATGTCCCACTTGGGTAAATGCTCCTGCTCCAAGATCTCACAGCGTTGGTAGAGCTGGGAGCCTGGCAGGCAGTGTTTATCTGTGGACCACCTCATCAGCTGCCCTCTTCTTTCCATTCTTTCTCAAAGCCTATACTCAGGACATAGTTATAAACAAAGGCTTTTCTTGGAAAGGAAGGTGTTGAAGAGATGGCTCAGTAGTTAAGAACAGCGACTGTTCTTCCAGAGGACCTGGGTTCAATTTCCATCACCGATGTGGTGGGTCCCAACCTGTAATAACTCTAGTTCAAGGGGAATCTGGCGCCCTCTTCTGGCCGTCTTATGCACTGCATGCATGTGGTACACATTTAAGTAAACATTCGTACACTTAAAATAAGTTTCTAAATAATTATTTTAATGTCAGAACTACTCTGGTAAAATGACAGGGCAGGTGGGCTATCTCTGTGGCTTGTCGAGTGAAGAGTTGAAGATTTAAATGGGATATTCAGACTTGACTCTACCTGCATGGATAGTTCCGTTTATGGAGAATTCATACAAAGAACTGACTTCATAGTTTCTCCCCCAGACCATAATGCAGATAAGCCCAGGCTCATCTCACTGCAGTCAGGGACAGATCAACCCAGGGAAGATACTATCATTCCCTAGGCTGCCCGGTCCTGAAGATGAGCAAGCACTGAATTAATGAAAAACTTGAAGGAGCCATCCTACCATGTTAATGGTTTTTCTACCTTTTATTACTCTGCCAGAGAAACATTCCAGAACAGCAGCAGAAACGGAAGAGACAGGTTAGCAGCTGCTCAAAGCTGAAGGAACCCCCAGGTCATGGAGGGGTGGAGCAACAGCCATCAGTGCTCCCTGCCAGCTTTTGAGCGGTGGTTTAACTGTTTGTAGTGCGCAGCCGCAGAACAACCATTAAATATCCCACAGTGCGCAGGATCTCCATGGGTCCCCAGAGCAGGCACTTGTAACCCTGGTGTCCATGACAGAGCTACCTCAAGCTGCCCTCATGCTCACTCTTTTTTAGGGGGGTGGCGCTTGAAAAATGAAAGATGAGAAATGGTGATTTTAGCACCAATAGGTGAACTTTTTGCTTCAGTATTTTAGCATTATATCTCCAGTATTAAATAGCTCCATGTACCTCATTGAAAACTGGCCTTTTGGGTCTCATTACCCCCCTGTATATCTTCAATCATATTAATTAAAATCCACTTCCCTGAGCCAGCCTCGTCTCTCGATTCCCGCTCGTTCCTCCCTTCCTAGTGTACCTGTGTTTCAGCTCAAGGGACCCGCTTCCATCTTAGAGGTGATCTGGGGGGCTGTAGGGGGGACCCAGAACCTTATTCCTTCCTAACAAGAATGGATTCCTAACACTTTCCAAGGATGCTTAAGTGACCACACCCTACAGTAAATCAGCTGTGTTCCGATGCGCAAACCATCTCGGAGACTTTCCACAAAGGATTGAAGTCATCCAGAAACCTCTCAAAATCTTGGCGGCACAGAGCAGGACTGTGTGCCTATGTGTGCTTGGGGACCCTTGTGGTGGCAGTAATGTGGCCAGAGACCTGCACTGGCTTGAGGGCACTGTCCAGGGGCACAGGATGCTTCTGGCACCAGAAGAGCCAGGGGCTGGGATCCTTTTCTATGATTGGTTTGATATATTCACGAAAGGAGACCAAAGCTTGAATGTGGTACTGGCAACTTAGGTATGGGGCTCTGTGTGACAGGATTCTTCATTAGAAGTCCATAGCTTTGGTTAGGCAATCTGCAAATCTTTTTTTGCTAATTACATTTTAAAACAAAGCAAACAACAACAACAACAAAAAACCCCACCTCACTGGGTAAGAACCCAGCTTTGTCTTCTGTAGTAACAGGTCTCTTTATTTTGGGGGGGGGGGAGAGAGAGAGAATATGAATATGAATATGAATGTGTGTGTGTGTGTGTTTTCACGAACCAGTAACCCGATCTCTCGTGACCACCCCCACTGCTGCCCCCTGGGTATACCCAATGCTTTCAACACATGTGCCCTCTAGAGGCTTGATCTCAGAGCATTTACATTCGGCTTGGCTTCCCAGCTTGCAAACTGCAGTGAGCCAGCCCCTGGGAAGCTTCAGAGTCTCGTCAGCAGTCTAGCTTATTCCTGTGTGTGTGTGTGTGTGTGTGTGTGTGTGTGTGTGTGTGTGTGCAGCGCACACGCACGTATGCCTCCCTCTTTCTCTCTCTCACCATTTCCAAGCTAGAATCACCGTGGAGAAGCAAACCCTGAAATGTTGTCAAGATCTTATCTCGGGGTAATGACTGGCTAAAAAAATAAAAATAAAAAGAGAGAGAGAGAAAGGAAGAAAAAGAAAGAAGGAAGGAAGAAAGAAAACAAAGGGTTGAAATATTGATTTTCCTTTGGAGGAATAACCGGGGCTTTGCCGGAGAGAACACCCAGTTTCTCCCCGAGGGGAGCTGAGCAGCCGAGTTGCCCGTGACAGCAGCCAGGGCTGGCTTGAAGCAGCCACTCTGCCTGGGGAGTTCCCTAAATGGACTTTGGTCTCAATGCTGTGACTCTTTGTCGTGGGTTTGGATGTGGGAACACGGAAGCTGATCTCCTGTCTCGTCTCAACTCCCCTGATCTCAAGGAAAGATGAGTGAAGAGCCAAAGGAGAAACCCGCCAAGCCTGCTCATAGGAAGAGGAAAGGGAAAAAGGTAAGCGGCAGCATCAACATGTTCTCTCATTGTTCTCCGGCTCCCCGGGGAGCTGATCTGGAGGCTGCCTTTTCCAGAGAAGAAGCCACTAGAAGCTAGAATGCTTTTGTTTTTTTCTCCTCTGTTAATGGGGTGTGCTCTGGGTTGCTGGCAAACACCTCGACTGGGGTCTATGGCTACAATATTGAAACAGTTAAAACATTGTGATTTAGATTTGCTGAGCAAGTGTTCTCTCTTAGAGCAATGAAAGGAACATTAAGTAAACATATGTCCTAATTATGTGAGTGGGTGTGTTTCCCCTACCTTTTGCATTTTCCCCCATGCTTGTGATCGGTAGGGTACAATTACTAATGAATATTCTTATGATATGGATGGTAAGCTTTAATGTATATTTTAGGCAAACTTGGAGAAACCTGTAGTTAGACTTTTAAAAAGCCCAGCATGGAGGTGAGCTCCATTTTAATTATCGATTCCTTTGATGGCGGACAAATCTCGGGTCTGCATTCAGCCCTGCTGCCTGTCAGCCATATGTCTCCAGGATCCATTCAGTTCATAGGATTAATTTTGCTTTCCACATGGTTTAAGGTTTTTGTCAAAAGAGCGGCGGAGGATTGCAGCAAACCTGTAGATTCATTCTGGTTTTCATGAATGCGCGTGTCATCCTAAGATGTGCCCTGAACTTTTCCGTTCATTTTGAAATGGGAAAGAAAGGTAATTCTCAGATTCAGGGCTGTGGTTTTAACCCACTGTGGCTCATAAATGGTCTCAGATTTAAGGTGTGCCACCAGAGGCAAGGCTAGATACATCTGGAACAAAGAAAAACAGGTCCCTTGAAACAGGGCTGTAGCTCATAGCTGTTGAAGGAGGATGGGTGATGAGCTTTTTGCGTCTTCAGTTCGAATTCTTAGATTTTTATGCTTTAATGCCCAGGTCTGATATATCTGCTGATGTCTCTTTAAAATGATTCCTTGCCTCTCAATGTGATGTATGCTCAGCCAGTGGACGCCCCGGGAATGATTGGGTACAGTAGAGAACATGAAAGATTGCAACCCCTGCTTGAATCAATCAAGCATTTCAAAAAATGTTCATAGCCTACTTACTATTTATGAAAAAGGTTCCTCTGAATAAGGCATACTTTAAAGGAGCTGCTACCGGCCGGCTCAGCTGAGGCACGTTCGGGGACATGCCAACATTCTTGGGCAGCCGTTCAACACTCTACCAAGTGAAGCTGTACGGACTGGTTTGAAGTCAGCCTTCCCCTCTTGGACCTTGGCTCCTCGGGGCTTGGTGGTATCGGGAAAAGGTTCGAGTGTGATTTCCCCAGGGAGCGGGTCGCAGCTGCACAGCACAAATGATTTGCTTAATGCCTAGCCGAGGGGCGGCCGTTCTCGAGGCAAACTGTCAGCTCTGCTCATGTTTCTGAGCTGTATCGCCTTAAGTGCCCAACAGGCTCCACCACGATTCTGAACACAGTGTCACAGAGAGCCCAGACGGACACATGAAGTCTGACAGCACAATCTAGGTGAAAATGAACCGCGTCTTGGGGGTGGCTGTAAGTCACATGGACTCTTCGGACGTGATTCTTTTTTTTTTTTTTTTTCCCCTTTCCCCTTGAAATTTTTTCCGGCATTATCTCATGTCTCCCATGAGGTGATTCTGTGTGGTGCAGCACACAATGCGTTAGACAGCCATGAGCCTTTTCCCACTCGATGCCACAGGGTCCTGCCTGCTGCCTCCATGTTCTTGACCAAAGTCTCCATTGCCNCCCCCCCCCCCNCCNNCTAAACTCTGGGTTGTGGCTCAGCTGACTCGAAATTCCAGACCACCAGACTCCAGTCCTTCAAAATACTGCACTCCTGTGCCAATGTTGTGTCTTTCATTCCTGTGAAGGACGGTGGAGTTCTTACCAGCATCTCCCCCTACCCCACCCCCACCCCCAAGCTAAACTATTTTCTTCTCATGCCTATCTTTGCCACCAAGAAAGCCTCTCAGTATCCAGTGTTATCCCATGAATCCTTGAAGGTCAAGTGTCTCACCCCTTGATTCACCTTGATATGCAGACAGCAGGTTCTTGAGGAATGGTCCACCCCACCCCCCTCGCCTGCCACTGCATTCAAGTTAGTGTTAAGAGTCCAGTGCTCTTAGGCACATGGATTCTCTGATGTTTATCATAGCTGCTTGGTATGCAGTTGGCACTAAATAAGTAACTTCTCTCTAGGAGCTTAGAAGAGCCACGGGGGGGGGGGGCGCAGCTCTTCCATTAGGAAACCTTGTCTCATATATTTCAGCTCAGAGATATTATCTTTCATTATTGGTTTGAAAGTGAATTGACTCTTTAAATCAGCAAATATTTATATTTTTAAGAGACTATGCATTAATTTTAAACTAGGTGGTTGAGAATGAAATGGAGTATACTTTTTTTTTTTTTTTTAAAGAAATTATGATTGTCTTTTAAGTCAGAGCTCAGGAGTAGCTCAGGAGGCGTCAGAGTGGCCCAAGTGACCTGCACTGCAGTAGCGGTGGGTGTGGCCACATGCAACATCTCAGATGAGCCGTTCACCCCACCCTCTCTGTGGTGTTGCCCAACCTCCACCCAAACCCTTTCAGTACTTCCTACTCAAGGATGCTGTTACATGGACCTCAATTGTTATATTAAACCCATCTGTGGATGGAGTTACATCTGGGTATAGAGGGAAGTACATGGCAAAATGGCTGTGAAGGTTTTGGGCTGGTGTGGGCTGTGTTCAGCTCAGCCAGCAAGCTCAGGGCATTTGAATTCACACTGTCTCATGAGGTGTATTTAATAGCAAGAAGGCAACACCAGTGAAACGGAGCCAATCAATTATTTCTGTTCTCTAATAACAAATTGTCAAATAAAGACAATTTCTTTCTCTAATAATGCCTGTATTCTGTTGACCTTGAAGAGGGTGTGTATGTGTGTGTGTGTGTGTGTGTGTGTGCATACATATGTTCTGTTCACCAAAGATCTCTATCTCTCCTTATTCTGGTAAGGAGAAAAGAGTTTACTAATGCTCAGGAGCCCCAAGTACTCATCTACCCCTGCTTGTAACCGGACAAGCTTTGTAGGAAGAACAGTCAGATAGCATAACAATCAGAGGTTCAGGAAGCAGAAGAAAAAAGATCATTGGCAGGGTCATGTTTTCTGTAGTGCCTGAATGTCAGCCACTAAGCTATCTTCATGGTGGGATTTCAGGTTTGCCAGAGAGAGGAAATGCCCGCCAGGCAAGCATTCTTTCTGCCTTACTGAAAAAAACACCAGGCTGGTCTGCTTGAACCAAGCCACCATAGGGAGAAAGCACAAAGTGACATTTCATGACTGTGCTTCCTGGGTATTCCTGTAGTCCGCTGTGCAGGGTGACGTAACAAAAGAGCATCCCCTTAGCATGGTTTCGATGAACTTTACCTTCTCAGGGTTCTCGCTGCTGGAAATCTGAGGCCAGGTGCCATTCAGTCAACTTCTGGATCTTTCCAACCTGCAGACTTCTTAGACAGCTTGCTTACCCTCTTCCTAGGCTATGTCCCTGCCTAGCCCCCCACCCCACCCCCTGTCTTCCTCTATAATAAGACCAGCAGTCCTGCTGGTTCAGGATATCACCTCATGATCACATTTAACTACAACTATCTCTTGAGAACTACATCTCCACAATTTGGGTAGTAGATGGGATGAAATTCGGTCCCCAACAGAACCCACGTGGAAGTGTGTGATCAGGGTTCCAGCCTTAGGTCCGTGTCACGGGACACACAATGGTGATGATGTTCTGTGTGTTCACACGTGCTTCACTGAGCAGATGCTGTCCAGTAGAGATGAGGGCAGGTATTATGGGTGCCAAAGACAAGTGGATACAGGTTGTCTGAAGGCAGAAAGGTGGAGTGGCAAATTCTAGTCGGGGGAGGAGGCTAGGAAAGAACAGATGGGGAAGGAGAAAGGACTAGTCTAGATAGGTCTTAGGAAATGACATGTTTCCTAAGCGAACGTGGTAAGAACCTTCCAGAGACAATGCAAGGAGAGGTTTGAAGAGTCCTGGTGTCCTTAGGGATCTAAGCCTTTGCTTATAATGTTTGGGAGAAGAGTCCCAGGGATGAATTGTGGCCAGGTATGACAGCGGCAGAAAGGAGAGCACTCATGACACTCTGTGTGTGTGTGTGTGTGTGTGTATGTGTGTGTGTGTGTGAGAGAGAGAGAGAGAGAGAGAGAGAGAGAGAGATGTAGAGAGCTCATTTTAGCCTCCAGCCTCATTTACATTTTTTAAATTAATTTTTAAATTTTCTCTGTCTCTGTTTCTCTGTGTGAGTGTGTCTGTGTCTCTGTTTCTCCCCCCCCCCGTGTGAGTGTGTGAGTGTGTGTGTGTGTGCGTGTATGTCTGTCGCTCCGTTTCTCCCCCCTCTGTGTGTGTGTGTGTGTGTGTGTGTGTGTGCGTGTGTGTGTGTGTGGAAATCAGAGTATAACTTTTACAAGTTGGTTCTCTCCTTCAGCTGTGTAGGTTCTAGGATTAATCTCGGGGTGATGGTAAGTACTTTTGCCTGCTGAGCCATCTTGCCGGGCTGCATGCTTGTTTTGTGGAGACAGGTCCTTTCACTGGCCTGGACCTTGCTTTGTTCCTTTTTGTTTTTAATGTGGATTCTTGGAATGAAACTTAGGCTGTAGTGTAAAGACAGGGGAACCGTTATTTTGGTGAGATACACCAACCTGGTCTGTGCTGTCTAATCTTTTGTCAACTTGGCACACAAACCAGAGTCACCCGAACAGAGGGAATCTCAATTGAGAAAATGCCTCCTTAAGATCCAGCTGTAGGGCTGGAGAGATGGCTCAGCGGTTAAGAGCACTGACTGCTCTTCCAGGGGTCCTGAGTTCAAATCCCAGCAACCACATGGTGGCTCACAACCATCTGTAATGAGATCTGACACCCTCTTCTGGGGTGTCTGAAGACAGCTACAGTGTGCACTTACATATAATAATAAATAAATCTTTAAAAAAAAAAAAAAGATCCAGCTGTAGGGTTAGTGATCAAAGTGGGGAGGGCCTAGCCCATTGTGGGTGATGCCATCCCTGGGCTGGTTGTCCCAAGTCCTATAAGAAAGCAGGCTGAATAAGCCATGGGGAGCAAGCAAGTGAGCAGTGCCCCTCCATGGCCGCTGTGTCAATTCCTGCCTCCAGGTTCCTGCCCTGTTTGAGTTCCTGCCCAGACTTCCTTCAATGATGGACAGTGATATGGAGTGTAATCCAAATAAACCATTTTCTCCCCAACTTGTTTTTTTTGGTTGTGGTGTTTTATCAAAGCAATAGACACTAAGACAAGGCCTCTGGTTTAGCTCATGGCTCTCTTTCTTGATATTCCCCATCTCATTGGACTTGGGCCATGTTGTCCACTGTTGGTGACTTAGGAATGGTTCTTTGAGTGATTTCTTTTTAAAGATTTATTTATTATATATAAGTACACTGTAGCTGTCGTCAGAAACTTTTTCTTCTCTTTCTGGCCCCACTCGCTCCAGCCTAAAGATTGATTGATTGATTGATTGATTATGTGTAAGTACACTGTAGCTGTCTTCAGACACTCCAGAAGAGGGCATCAGATCTCATTGCAGATGGTTGTGAGCCACCATGTGGTTGCTGGAATTCGAACTCAGGACCTTCGGAAGAGCAGTCAGTGCTCTTAACCACTGAGTCATCTCTCCAGCCCCCGTTTGAATGTTTTATTGATTCCTATGTGAAACTGGAGAAAAATAGGTACATAGTTACAGTTCTGTGAGCTAATAAGGACCATTCCAGTGAGTAGGTTTGTTTTTTTATGGAACGTCAGAAAGGGATTTCTCATTCTTTTAGTTCAGTTACCTTTCCATTCTGCGAACACCATGTAACTTGCTGTATTTAAGTTTTTATGGCTCCATCTACCCCTTCCCTAGCTCTTTATTTCCCCAACTGCAACCGGTGAACACATTATCTGTGAGAGGTATGTTTCTTCTCTGATGAGACCCAACCATGTGCTCAAATGCCAATGCCTTTTTGGAGGGAAAGCGGAGAGTGTCTCTTTCCAGTGAGCTTCCCGTGTTGTTGATGACGCTAGCATTATGGAGTTTCTGCTCCAGGCCCGTGGTCGTGTGTCTGGAAGGCTCTATGCTGTGTACTGAGGGCAGGGGAGACCGGCATGCCCTGAGCAGTTGCATTGAACTTTCATTTCCAACCCCGTGTTTGGATATTGCCTTGTTTATTCTCTGCTCCTTGTCGGACGAGTCACCTCTGAAAGGCTTTTGTTTGGTGAGAGGGGTGATTTGAGAAATGGCTCGCTGAGCGCAATCGTGGGCTCAGTGCTTGGTTAGACTGCAGGGACCAGCCATCCATCAGCAGCTGGAAGAGGTGGTACATGCGCCGGAAGAGGCGTTCCATCCATCAGAAAAGCTGCTCCATCCACCGGAAGAGGTGTTCCATCCACAGGAAGAACTATTCATGGCCCTTCTACTTAGCCATGTGCACTCCTGACGATGGTTTTTACTTTTATCGTTTTAATTTTTTTCACTTCCTAGTAACCTTCTTTGTTCATCTTACCTTGACAAATGCCGTTAACGCCACGGTCAATGAACACTAAAGATGGTTCTGTGTCTTACCAACCCACATCCGGGAAGCAGGCATATGGACTCCTTTCCTTCTGGTCTTTGATTTATACCGGTATTGTGTTAAACTTAACATTTGAGTTTGTTTACTTTACTTGATTCTCATCCCATGTCGGGTGGGATGGGGTGGACCTAATGGGGAAGGGCCCATGTGCCAAAGCAATCATGTGGAGGTCAAAGGGCACTTGGTGGGCTTGGTTCTCTCTTTCCACCTTTTTTGTAGATTCCCAGAATTGAAGTCAGATTTCCGGACATCGGCAACAAGCGCTTTCACCTGCAGAGCGATCTTTCTGGGCCCTGTCCTTCTGGGTACATAGGTGTCTATGTTCTCTTTGCCTATAGTAAAGAATTTTACAAAATATTAAGTCTTCAGCATAGTCACTACCTTTTACCAAATCCCAAACTGAAGTGAGTATTTTCCCCCTCCGGAGATTTTTTTTTCTTATTATTAAAAAGAAAACAGAAGAAATTTTGTATAGATTATTTCATACATAGAAGCTTGGGGTTAGAGAAGAATGTGTATAGCCTTTAAAGTGCAGCCTGGTGCAATGCAGGCTCACGGGAGCTTCTCCACATCTGGAAAAGCCAGAAGACAGATGGAATTTCTTTTCCTTGAACTTGGTAGCAAATTCTGACCTGACCTGAACTCATTTAGTAGCAAAACCCAATCTGACCTTATGTGAAGCTATTTATAGTCCATGTTTATCCTACATAGTGTGAATACTTGTGTGTTTTCCCGTGGAAATATTTTGCTTATGCTGCGCTAAGACGTGTCTGGGGGCATGTGTACTATCTGCATGTACTCTCTAAAGATCTGAAAAGCTCTGTATTCAACAGCTTGCAAGTGCTTCGGTGAGTGTGTAGTGGAGCTCTAGAGAGCTCTGGCCGTGGCACAGGTAACGAACTAGTATGGCTGTTTCCTTGGTACATGCCAACAAAGTTGTACTCTCTGGTACCAGGCGGCATGTCAGAGGTCCATGAAGCAACTGAATTCAGACTTACAGGAATTTTCTTTTCCCTGCGAATGTTCTAATACACTGTTTTTTTTGTTTTGTTTTGTTTTTTTGTTTTTTGTTTTTTGGCTTGATAATAAGTCTGAACATTTGGATGGGTCAGTTGTGAAGATGATATTATAAAGTTTGGCCTTTTCAAGATAATAAAGTGCTAATAGTAAGAAAAATTCTCCTAAGTACCATTCTGAGTTTCTTTTTTTTTTTTAATTTGAAAATATTAGGGCGTGTGTGTGTGTGTGTGTGTATGTGTGCATATGTGTGTGTGTGAGTGTGTGTGAGTGTGTGTGTGTATATCTATGTGTGTGTGTGCATCTATGACTATGTGCGCATGCGTGCCCACACATGTTATTTTCAGGTGCATGTGTTGCTCAGCACACACACATGTGGAGGTCAGATGATAGCCTTTGAGAGTTGGTTTTCTCCTCGAGCTTCTTTTGAAGCAGGATCTCTCTTATCTCTGCCAGTTCATGGATTCCAGGCTAGCTGGCCCATGACCTTCTGGATGATTCTCCTGTCCCTGGCTCCAATCTTTCCGTAGGAGTGCTTGATTATAGATGCATGCCTCCTGATTGGCTTTTCCCGTGAGTTGTGGGTCCCACCTCAGGCCATCAGACTCGAGCAGCAATTGTTTGTACACACTGAGCCATCTTGCCAGCCAAGGTTTTGAGATTTCTCACATTTTTTTTTTATTCATTGCCATTTCATGAGGTCATCCTTCATAACTTGATACATAGTTCCTGAAAGAAAAGATGCAGACTTTAAGAGGAAGTTACTGTTTGACTGAATCATTGGACATACTTGCCAAAAATCATGTTAATCAAATGCAGATTAATTAATTTTCTGTAATTACTATAGATAATGGCATTTTCTGTTATGGTTTAGATGAAGTTTCCTGTTTTTCACACAATTTTTTTTCTTTTTAGTTTTTATTCTATGTTTCTTTGTATGAGACATCAGTGAGGAGGTGACATTCTGTGGCTCTGTTCAGGATGCCAAATCTGGAAGTTTCATTCCATTCCTTGTTTCTCTATTAATTTTCCAAGGCAGCCATTGAAACCCAGTGGGATCTCCCATTTCAGAGGAATGACATGAACAAGGCATGCTTCTGTAAGTTGCGTTCATTATGTCCTGACAGATGTCAGTGGACAGGGCCACCTTAGTGGTATTCCAAAGGAAAGCAAAACTCTGAGTCACCGATGACCTTCAGCACAAGAGGCGAATCTGACCTGAAGCTCAGAACGTGTGTGAACAGGCTGCTGTGGTGGACAGCCTCTATGCTTTACTTTCAACTGGCTTGTCTTAACTCAGACACCCGAAAGCTGTTTGTCTGCCGTTTCCACTGTGCAAGTCTTAAATAAGGTCTCACAGTGAGAAGCTCTTTGGTAGACCTAGTGCATTGTTTGGTTCGCCTTTGTGCTAACCACTCTCAACAATTATTCTTCGAGTAAATTACTATGCTAGGTATAAGGAACACATAGGGGGAAAGACAGGAAATGAACATACAAATTAGACAACTAGTGATAAGCTAATTTACAAAAATGAGGGCCTGGGGAAGTGGCTCATTGGTGAAGTGTTGGTAGCACAATCAAAAGGACCTAAATTGGATGCCTCGAACCTATTTAACAACCTGGATGTGGTTTTCATGCCTATAATTTCATCACAGGGGAAAGGGTGACAGCTGGGTCCCAGGTTTTGCTGGCCAGCCTTTCTGGCCATTGAGAGACCCTCTTCTTACAAAAAAAAAGGTGTGTGTGTGTGTGTGTGTGTGTGTGTGTGTGTGTGTATAACACCTGAGGAGTAGCATCTAAGGTTGACCTCTGACTGACACATATACAGACCACCACATGCATGTACACACATATACATATCTGTACACACATGAACACATGTATACCTATACACGTGAGCATACACATGAGAGCATCAACTGCTAAAAAGGGAACAAGATTGGGGCTCACAAAAGGGACAACTTATTGCGTTGGTGTAGCTTAAGGAAGACCTAATTGAGAAGGTGCCCTTGAATGGTTGGATGAGCCCCATAACCAGAGGAAGTTGGTCACTTGTCAACAGATGACATGCCAAGAGGAAGGGATTGCTTGAAAAGACTCTGGGATATTTGGAGGAAGGATAGCACTCGACCTCGGTGACTCTCCCTGTTGGCGAGAACCTTGAGGATTTCTCCCTACCGTGAAAATAATTAATTTCTTCCTCTTGGGGTTTAAGCAGGATCATCAGGATTTGGAAGTCAAAGACTCCTATTTCCAGGTGTCAGTTGGGGATACCTGACACCTGAGTAGGAGAACATCTCGTGATGGCTGCGTGGATGGCGGGCCTTTATCTTGGTGCCTTGCTTCCTTCTTGTCTACTGTTTGCCACCATAGACCATGTGCAGCAGGGACTTCCCTGCAGAAACCCATAGTCCTCAGGCCTCCACTTGGCAATTAACTTTCTCTTGGAGTGGAGTCTATTCAATAAAATCAAAACACAAATAAGTACGCACACCAGAAACTGAGACCCTGTGATGATGCTTATTCATGGTTGCTTTTTCAAAGGGTGGATATATAGCTTCTGGAATTTTCATTGCTGTAGATTGTGAGTGTCCCTGCTCAGGGCACCTTTGTCATATTTAACACAAGCATTTTGCTTGTGCTTAATGAAAAGTTAGGCAATTGAAGCCAACCAAAATGATGCTTTGAGAAGCAGCTTGGGTTCTGTGTCATTTGCCTGAGAGTGTTGCGTAATCCCCACTCCCTTATTTGCATGATGCACATTTCTTTATTCTTTGTGCACAGTGATTTCAGCACTAGATAAATGGCACTTTACAAAGTTGAAAGCTCTCTGGGCTCTTACTGTTTTCTCTTGGCCACGCCTCTTTCCTGTAGAGAGGGCAGCAAAAACACAGGCATGGAGCCATGGTCATCTTAATATTTGTGGGAGAGATTTGGTAATTACAGGTAGGTAAGTGAACCCAATAAGTGTATCCAAATCAATATTTCTCAACAACATTAAGTTGTTTTTTTTTTTTTCTAAAAAGCAAAAGCTCTGCAGATCTCACTTCCCAGTTCCTATGCTACTTCTTTTCAAAGATGTTGACTAGAAATGATCGCCTCTTGCTACCAGCGGGTTATGTCTCTCAATCTGTTGTTTGTCACTAACGGGGAGGCGGAAGAAACAGTTCGGTTGCAGATATTTGAAGTTCCCTGTTCTGACCCACTGAGCAAGGCTCATATCTACAACTGTTCTCTGTGTCATTAAGTTAGAAAAAAAAAATTAAACAGTGTTTTTGGAGCTGGGAGAGCAGTACCAAGTTTTAGGACTCCAGCCATCGGGAAGTCTTGAGAGAGGTGACTGTTAAGGACTCCAGGCATGTCAAGGTGTTTTTAAATACACTGGCATCCTTCATTAGCGCACCAGTCCTTAATTGAGAAAGTGTTGCTATTTACAGAATTTGCCTGTTTTAGGGTATCTCATGAACACAGCTAGGAATATAGTGTCCTCTACGTTCTTGATGTGAGAACAACAGAATGTTAATCTTAGTCGTTTAATCTCTGACAGATTTACTCACTAGCCCACTTGATGATGAAGCTTTTGATATCAGCTAGGTTCATAGGCTTATTTAGTAATTTTTCTTATTTGTTTGTTTGCTTGTTTGTTTGTTTTTGGAAAACAGACAGATGTACTGCACTGATTATATTTATCTGCCACCTTTGAAGCTTTTCACCTTCAAGGTGGAGATTCGTCAGAAAGCCTGTGAAGCAGAGGTTGTGCTGAGAACCAGTCGTCTCTGAATGTTGTGCTGGAAGGAGCAGAGGATAGACTCACACACCTGAACTTTAATCCTTGAGTCTCTGGGTAGTAACTGTTCAAGGGCAGTTACATTACAGGAATTTTCCAAGCCTGTGTGTCTGTGAAATGGAGTTGCTTTCCCTCCCTGGGGGCTTAATGGCAAACTTCTCCCTTAGTTCTCAGGCAGAAGTAGGCAGAGCAAAGGGTAGATCGTGGCATCACTGTTGGAAGTATGTCTAGAAGTAATACAGATCTGGAGGGTACAGTTTTAACTCCTCAAAGAGACCCTTTTGTTTACTCATTGAACTTTACCATTTTCTCCTTCTCATGAGCATGTATGTGATGTGCATGTATGCATGCATGTTTCTCTGTGTGTGTGTGTGTGTGTAGGGGTGCACTTGTGTTTCTCTCTCTCTCTCTCTGTGTGTGTGTGTGTGTGTGTGTGTGTGTGTGTGTAGGTGCACTTATGCATGCATGCATGTGAAGTCCTGATGTTGGCAACAGGGGGCTTCCTGAATGACTCTTCTACCATAGTCTTTGAGGCAGGGCTTCTCAATCAAACCCAGAGCTCAAAGGTATGGCTAGTCTCCCTAGTGGCTTGCTAGCAGATTCCCTGCCTCTGCCTTTTGAGGCTAGAATTATAGGCAGATGACTACACAGCTTTTGTCTGAGTTCTAGAGATCTGAACTCTGGTTCACTTGCTTGTACAGCATGCTTTAAGTGCTAAGCCAGCTCCTCAGCCCCACCCCTTTCCACTTTAATAAGCTCCCCATCTTGTTTTCTTTATAAATCAGTTCCACTATGGTAACAGTAATTTGCTCCGTAGGCTTCTTTCCTCCTTTATAAGAAAATCAGAAATTTGTCTTCCAATCTCTTAAAACAAAACAAAACTTTTTTAGTTTTCTTAGAAAGCTGTGTATTTATGGTTATCTCTAGAGAAAAATCTGATTTGGGGACACATTTCTAAGACATATCGAGTTGTGTCATCATCAAGATTGGCAGAGAGATTATTAGATATTTGCGTGACATTGACTTTCGGTAATATGTGTCTGATTTAGAATAATTGGTAAGTTAGCCCTAGATGTGAATTTTACACTTCAGGGTTGAGTAGTCAAGACATTGGCCTTCTGTCTTTGTACTGTATTTATCTAGTCAGATCTTGGGTTTCACGCCTGTTCTGGAATCTCCGCACAGAGAGGGAGGGCGGTGGAACCTGAGATGAAAATCAGGCGCCGGGTAATTCCCCACTGCCCTTTCTTTATTTACAAATCGTGTGACCCTGTGCCAATCCCAGGAGCACCTGGCCCATGGGGGTGCCTATTTCAAACTGTTAAATGAGGTACTGTTACTTTGTCACCATTTGGGGACTATAAGTTAAGGTCTGAGGGAAAAGTTCCTATTGAATTTTCTTGGATGGCATTGGACAGAAACCTCATTTTCTAACACCTCACATGCAATTTCACTGGATCCTCTTGCCCCTTGCGGATTTTTAGACAATTTTCTTCCAAAGAAATTGAGAGAAGTAGGTAATAGGTGGGATTTAAGATGTCATGATAATAGGTGGGATTTGCGATGTTAGTTACAGTTACAGTGTAGGTGGGGTTTAAGTTGGTATGGTAATAGGTGGGATTTAAGATGCCATGGTGTGCTTGTGGATGGAAGTACTGAAGAATATTTCCATCTGACATCCCTGGTGTTGTATTGTCTCTAACAAGAGGTGCCAACACATCTTAGAAGATGGATATTTTTATCATCGAGGTGCGAAGAAAACAAGGGATGTTTGCTAATCTTTCTACCTTTCAAGAAGAACTTTAGCTACCATTCTATGATTATATCTATAACCGACCGGAAGAAACATCTTGGAATTTAAAATATATGCCCTAAAGTAGTTGTACAAAGAACACCCTAGTTAGTGACGAAAACAGTTGGGTCTTGTCATGGAAGTCCTCGGTATAAGCTACTTATCACTATGACAAAGTTCCTGAAAGCAAAGATTGACTGAGGAAAGGGCTGGCTAATCCTGGCTTGTGGTTTTTAAGGGCTATCATCCATCATCGGGGTGGGAAGTAGTAAGGGACGGGGGCAAGAATGTGCAGCGGCAGAGGCGTGAATGCTCGTACTCACCTGCTCGCCTTTTCCTACCCCTAGCTTTGTTTAGTCTGAGCATCTCTCCCTACACCTTGAGGTGGGCTTCTCTTCCAGTTACCCTCTAGTGATTCTAGGTTCAGTTCAGTTGATCTGAAGGTCAGCCATCGTATCCCCTTGGGAATGGTATGAGTGTTGTCTGCATCCAGGTCGGTTCTAAGATTCCCTGCTGACTTTTCTCACTGTGACAAATGGCATAAGATTCACTGTCTTCACCATTTTAACCTGAACAACTCAGGTACCTTCACTTTATCCACAAAGTGTAGCTATGACTATCTAGTTATATCTACCACTCCCCCCGACACTTGCCTACAGCAGAGTCCGGTTTCCTTCATCCCAGGCTCTGGCCACCAGCACAACGCATCCTTCCTCCATAGTGTTACCCTTTCTGTATATGTCATGTGAATAGAACCAGTCTTGACTTTGGCTTCTTGCCTTTGGGATGTTTTGTCCTGATTATTTTCTCCTTGTTCATTTGAGTAACTCTTCGCTGTATCTACTGCATAAGTAACCTACACTTTGCCCACCTAGTCATCCATTGATGCTATGTGGGTCCTTTCTTCCTCCTCACTATTGTAAGTAGAGAAGCACTGGACATTGCTGAATGGGCTTGTTCAGACACCTGCCTTCTCTCTCAAGTAATTATCCTTTGTGGGAGATTGCTGGCTGTGTAATAATTCTAGTTTCAGGTGCTTGACGGTTGACAAGCTAATCTTCCCTGATAGGCTTCTATAGAGTGCTCTCTGCTATGTTCATGGTTTAGTATCTTAATACTCTTCCAGTCATTTTACTTTTTTTTTTGGAAGTTTGACAGAAAAAGAAAAAAGAATCATAAGCCGGTATTTATGATTATCATAGAGAGAGGGTAGTAGAAGGGGGAGCCTGTGGGGGACACCCAGATATTAGTGCAGCATGAATGGAGAGAGGAGTCCCTCCCGGAACGCTAGCACACAGTACCTGGTACACCCAGAGCATCACCACAAAGCGACACGCTCCAGCGGAATGCCCGAGGAGGACTTTGTACTCGGTACACAAGTGCCAGACCTGCGATGACACCCCTCAACACAAACTACCGAACAATCTGGAACGGGTATCACCAACAGTGGCCCAGGGAAGAGATGCTGACATCCGGCAAGCTAGGAGGTAGATGGTGGGCCTTGTCACTTCTGGCTTAAGACTTCTTCCAGAGGAAAACAGTCGGAGGCTTGTGATAGATAGCATGTGCATGCTGGCTAACAGTTACGTTTGCTGCCTGTGCTGGGCTCTCCTAGGGTCACTCTAGCGTTGGCTGTTTCTTATGTAGTACGGGGGATGAGAGCAAGCCTTCTAGCAGTTTTCCAAAGAGCTTTCTGAACTATCCCTAGAGTGACGGACGGATATCAGTCCCTCCTTTGGGCCATTCTCTTTGGAGTCCAAACTAGATAAGTTACACTCGGTGGGAATTTCCATTACAGGCTACTGAATGCTTAATGGTAACAGGGAGAAGGTTAACATTGGAATAGGTAACTATTAACTACCCTGCTGTGCAGGAGGTGCGGATGGACAGAAGACAGTGTGAGAAACACATTTGCTTGTGGGTTCGTGCTCTTTTCCTAGGACCCAAGGGCTTTCCCCAAGATCTCAGCTTCCTAGACCCAATGACTAGGGTAGTGTTCGTTTCCTTTCCTTCTTAATGGTTCTCTATCTCATGAAAACTTCAGTAGGTAAAAATGACTCTGTAGTCTACTGGAAAAAGCGAGTGTTACACCACAGAGAACTTGCTGGTTTTGACATGTGTTACAAGACACATTTATTCATTCAGGCTAACCATTGAAAAACAATCTCAATTTCAGATACAAAACAATGTAGCTTTCCTCTTTGAGTGCTATTTTGACGTTTCAATTTATGTGTATTCAAAAGCAGGAGATTCTCTGGATTTGATTCTAGTAGTTTGTTTAATTATAGTATAGACCACCCAAATCTTTTTCTGGAGAGTCTTGTTTTACATGTATTTGTTACAAAAACTTTATAATTTTTTTCTCTTACTGTTTCTCTTTACTTCTAAAGGATTTTTTTAAGACTAAAATTGTATTCTCAACTGAAAAGTGTGTTTCTTGTTGAGAAACCCAAGATGGACGCTGTTTATATTTTCACTTCAAAATGATGTCCCCCCCCCAATTTTTTAAGAGCTTTACATGATAAATACATTGAGTCATGGTATTGAAATATCATCACATGAACTTTCTGTAGGAATATTATGGTTCTCAAAATGGTATAACAAATAAATGGCAGATCTTACTAAGTATTAGAAAAGTGTGTTCATAAGGATGCAGAACAAAGCCTTCTCCCAAATGTATCTTGAAATATTAAAATGAGATGTCTGATGTGCCTGTATCCATTGAGTAGAGTTCTTATACGTGGTCTTGGGGCCTGAACACAAAGCCTGGGCCACCCAGACAAGGACTCTACCACTGAGTTCTGTCCCTAGCTCTCTGATTTTACAGAGACAGGGTCTCACTGTGTCTCTCCGACTGGCTGCTGTGCAGTCGCACCTGGCTTCAGACTTGTCTTCTTCCTGCCTCTGCCTATCCTACCCCCATATTGAGGTTACAGGCATGTGCCACCACTCAAGTGTGCCTATGGCTTTTACATGGAGTTCCTGGTATGTTTTGGCTTGTCCTATGCCAGAAAAGGCAAGCACTTTGAAGTGTGGGCTCAGTCCCACGGTGTTGCATTGTCTGGAAGCTGGCCGGCAGTAAGCAGATATCTCTGTGAACGGACACTAATATTTGAGCTACAGCTCAGTAGGAAAAGGGTTTGCCATATAAGCAGGAAGAGCTGAGTTCTAACCCCCAGAGCCCCATGGTGGCATAAGCCTGTAATTCTAGCTCTGGGAAGACAGAGACAAGAGACTCCCCAGAAGTCAGTGGCCCATCAGCATAAACTTCTTGGTGAGCCCCTGGCTAGTGGACCATCCCGTCGTAAAAACATGGTAGGCAGTGCCTGAAGAATGGCAGTGAAAATTGCCCTCTGACCTCCCAGCCTGCACATGTATAGACACACGGATACACCAACACACTGACACACAACACACAAACATACACATATACAGATGCACAGACACAAAGATACACAGACACACAGATATGCACAATACACACACACATACACAAATACACAGAGACACACACAGATACATACAGACACACAGATAAACAGATACACACACACAGATGCACACACAGTTACACAGATACACATGCAGATACAAACGAAGACACAGAGATACACACACACAGATACACACACACAGACACACATATAAACACAGATACACACAGATACACATACAGATACACAGATACAAACACAGACACGCATGTATAGACACACAGATACAAACACACAACACACACATGATGCAAAGGAAGTGACATTAATGGTGAAATACAATGGTGTCTCCTAAGTCAGCTACTTTTGAATTGTGCTTAGGGAAAGGGCTCCAGTTACCAAAGTTCGAAAAAGATAAGACAGATGAAAATATAAGGGCTCACCCAAGACCCATAAGACACTGGCTTCCAGAACAGTCCCAGTGTATGTGGGCTGCTGTTCGTCTGACAAGGCCCTCTGCAGAAGGGCACCTCTTGAACTGAGTGGCAAGCCAATAGGAACACAGCAGAAGTGGGAGCCATATGTTTTAAATGGAGCAATGCTGTTAGGTCCGATAACTAGGCATGGAAGCTCTAGATGTTGTGTTGGGACTAATAATATTCTTGTTTTGTTTTATTTTGTTTTGTTTGAGGCAAGGTTCTCTGTGTAGCCCTGGCTGTCCTGGAACCCTCTCTGTAGACCAGGCTGGCCTCCAGCTCAGAGGTCTGCCTGTCTCTTTCTCCCAAGTGCATGTGTGACCACTGCCCAGCGACCAATAACATTCTTAAGTAAGCATCTTAAGGCTGATAATAAGCAAAGAGATGACCAACCAGCGTGGTCTCCTGCCCTCTGAGTTTTGAACTGAGTTCTGAGAGGTCGGGCATAAACATAGCTGTCTGAAACATCAAGTCTGAATCTAGTTAGCATCTGGAATCTCTACACTGGATACTGAATCCATCTGTCACCTGTCTGACTGTCTGTCAGTCTAGCTTCTTACGTTTATTTGTCTGACAAACTGTTTTATCTTTCATCTATCAATATTTTTTCTATTACTTATCTACCTACATGTCTATAACCTATCTTTCTTTGTAATTTTACACTCTTTTGATTATTGAAATGATAATTTCTGGTTTCACTTGTGACCTCTCTGCACGCCCCTCACCGAGGCCCATTACAAAAGTGACTTGATGGGTGGTGGCACACATCATATTCCTAGTGGCACTGAAAGCATTTCATGTAGTGAAAGGAATAGAGAGACCTCCATGAGAGGTGCGTTCAGTAGCTTTCCGGGGACACTGAAAGTTTGCGTTTCTAGATCAGAACTTGTCAGGGAAGTATTGATCTTATTAAATATGTAATATGGATATATGAGCTCAGAAAAATAGAAAGCACAATTAACATATCCCAAATTCCTGCTATGTGTTTGGTAGAGTCTATGAGATTTGCATTCCTTATTCCATTTCATTATTAAGTACTATGAGAGAGAGAGAGAGAGAGAGAGAGAAATATCCTGGCCTCATTGCTTCACTAGTGACCATGTCTGCAATCAGCCAGTGGCTATGTGGCTGGCCCAGCCCTCCTACCTGTTAGAATCCAAAGCTTGCTCTTCTCTGGTCTCTTTGCCCTTTCCTGACTGAGGAAGTTTGTCATTAGGTAGCACGGTTAAATTTCAACTGCTGAAAGTTGTCAGTAGGCACTACAATAAGACAACGGAGACAGAAATGTTTGCTTTAGTGAATTTAGCAAAAACAATTCCATTCTTACATTTTATGACCACATGCATCAAATATCCAGGATATTACAACCACCTATATTTTTAAAAATACCCAAGATGTCACACGTTCGGAGCTCATGATTGGATGGTTGCAGAGAGTAAATCTGTTCGTTGAAATGCCACAGCAGATTCACAAGGTGCCCAAGATCCCTCAGAAAAACCATATGCTTGAATTTGGTAATTATATGGATGACTTTAAAAACTAGAGGTGTTTATATTTATTGCTGTAATAACGGCATTTTGTTGATACCTAACATATGTGTAGTTTCGTTAGTTGTGAAATCTCAGACATGGATATTTACAAAGTGTCTTGCATTCCGTCTCATTAAACACTTAGTTGAGAGCACCAAGAATTAACTTACATTTTTATAATTATAGGGTAGGAGATATGAAAAGATGCAGATTCATAATTGTAGATTAGCAAGAAGTGAATTTGAAAGCTGTATATTCTCAGTTCTCAGCAGCCCCCCCCCATCTTGATGTCTCTGAGGCTGAAGTGCATTCTACGATCTATATATTCTCATCCTTACTGACATAAGACGCAGCAGCAGCTCTCTGCTTGTATGCACACAGACTCGGCTGTCACTCCCAGTAGCATGACTGTCCTACCTCAGAACATCAGACAACACTCTAAGGGTCCTTTGTAAGAAGTATCTACATACAGCTGAAAACGACTCTGGATCCAGCTATGTATCCCATCAAGAGATGTGATGTGATCCCCGTCTCGGTGGAACAGAGCCAAAGCAGGCCTTGACCGTGAGGTTAAGCATTAATGACCCAGAAGAGCAGGATCCTGGGTGGGATGGTCTAAGGGCTACGCTGCCAGTCATTTCCCCTTTAATTTTGCTGTCAATTGTGTATGTAAAGGTCACAGACTAAAGTCTATGTATAAACCAGCCCCCTCCCCCATCAAAACCAATAGATTTGCTTTCATGTCAAAGTTAGACCTAAAATGGTATGATTGGAGTGATCTCTGCCCGAGATGTGGTTAGGCACAGACCTGAATGGTTGAAAATTAAAAGTCATGGCTTATTATTTTCATGACTCCAATGAGTGATTTATTAGTATTTAATCTCATATATGCTATAATAATCCTGTATATACACATACATACATGCCACCACCATCACCATCATCACCATCACCACCACCAACACCACTTCATCACCATCATTACCACCATCAACACAGTCACTGCCACCACCACCACCACTACCATGTACTTTTCTCTTTATCCTGTAAAGAGAATCCATATTCTAATATTGGTAAAAGTATACAATTGAATAAATCAGAAATGTTTAAGTTCTGTGCATAGAGATTTCTTAAAGGGGATGCTATGATGTGGACATTGTAAACATTGCTTCTAAGCAGACCCTGAATTGTGTCTGGGGTGGTGGAGTTAATATTTTAAGCAGCAATACAAAAGGTGTACAGTCCAGTAAATGTAAAAAGAAATCAAAAGCAGATAAAAAAAAATTGCCAGTTTTGAAAGTGCCAAAGAACCACAGAGTCAGGTCACTGTCCCCAAGATTCGGGGATGTGAGACATGTAACACTTCTGCTTTCTTGTTAGAGGACAAAGGCATCTCCCTGGTGTTGGATTGATACTGGATATCTTCTTCTATCTTCATTTCTTCTTATGTTAGAGTATATTTTAGTGTTGGAGGTAAATACACGTTGTCACAGAGTAAAGAGAGAAAGCTATATAAATATAAATTATATTTAAAGTTTTAGACTTTTGAAATTCGAATCCTTTCTCTTTAAAACATATGAACACACACATGTATATATTCACACATAAGTGCACATACACAAACATATACAGACATATACAAATGCACACACATACATAGATACCTATACATGTGCACATGCATGCATTCACACACACCTACAGACACATACATGCATGCTTATGCACTCAAATACACATGCACACTCATATACACTGACACATACTCATGCTCACTCACACACAAACACAAACACACATACATGCACACTCACATACACTGACACATACCTGTGCACACACACATTCTCATGCACACACACAGGCACACATATGCATGCACATACACATAAACACACAGACTCACGCATGCACAGTCACACTGACACACACATTCTCATGCACACACACACTATCATTGCACACACACAGGTGCACATGCATGCACATACACTGAAAAACACAAACACACATGCATGCTCACATACACTGACACACGCTCATGCACACACCCCCTCACATACCCACACAAACACCCAGCTTTTCTTTGTTTGAATGGAAGTCTGTGTTTAGCTCGTGTGTCCCTTAATCTCTCAGACTTCATCCCTTTGTCAAAACGGCATAGTATCCTGAAAACCTTTAGAGTTCATTTATATCTATCTGTAAAGGGGCTCCACACAGAAATCATGCCTTTCATGGGGAAGAAACCTCTTAATGATATGGTTAAAAGCCATTTGAATATCTTCTCTAACTCAGCTTATTAATTGATATAAATATATATGCTATATAAGTATACTTACATAATATTTTGCCATCCTATGATGAGAATAGACAGATCTGCTATGCCTCCCTCCCCGCAGGGCTCGTTCTTAACTCCTCATGTAGGTGGCTGTGTGGCTCATGGGATGGGGGAATCATTGAATAGTTTTGCTACTCCGTGGCGTGAATTCCCAAAAACAAAGCTTCTTTGTAGTAAGTGCTGTTGCTTATTTTCTCGGGTGAGGTCCCATGTCCTCTACTCCTCCTTGGTCACCGGCTCCTCACAGGAACCTGTGCAGTCAGCCCGGAGCAACACGCCCCCTAGCGTCTCTTTCGGAACCCGCAGTTATCGCTGGCAGCCCTGCTCACCTGGAGGCTTGTCATAGGGCAGGCAGGCAGGCAGAGCTTTATCAGGATGTCTTCTGGTGAGGCCTTTACTTTTCTCTTTTTATTTATCTGTCCCAACTTAGTCAAGCATGAAGACAATACTGACAATACTGAGATTTGATATGGAAAATGTTGCCACATAAAAATTTCCATTCTCCTTAAACGAATAAGAAATGTGTTAATCCTCATTAGAATCCAACTTCAGTGTCCAAATTGATGAGAATTCTGGGAAGTCGAAAATATCTTTTCGTGAATGTAGTTGTGTATTGATGAGTTTAAAATGGCTATGGGCATTAATTCAACTAAGTTTCTAAGCATTAAGGATGCCATCAGGCTTTGTCCTGATGTGGATACAGGACAAGTGGTCTTTAAGCTATATGCACATTATCTGAAAATAAAGAGAGGGGAGACATAGTATTGACAGTCTTGTAAAATAAGTGTAAAACAGTAAACCATAATCCTAGTTTCTCTCTGTCTTGCGTGTGACAACGTTTGATTAGCTGGGGTCACTGCAAATGTCTCTTGTTTTTAATTGAGATTCCCTTTCTCCTCTGATTCCCTTTGGAATTGCAAGTGCTTCTGGTACTGGCATTGAGGGTCAGGAGGGGCTGCACATCTATATATGCTCTGTGCACAACGGATACAATGTAGCAAGGTGTGGCTTGAGGGGAAGCATAAATTCTTTCCTCTTCAATTTTCCCATCCATAAAAATAGGGGATAAGGACAGGGGAGCAGGATTAGCCAGTGAAGTGCTCACGAGGCTCAAGGACCCAAGTTTGATTCCCTGGAGACCATATTAAAAAAAAAAAAAAAAAAAAAGAGGCAGACCTAGTGATGTATTTGGAATAACCACAGTACTGGCAAAGCAGAAAGATAAAGGAAAACCCAGGGCTCACTGGCCAGCCAGCTTAATTTATGAGGTGGGTTCCTGACAAATGAAAGTACACACAGCCTGCCCCCCCCCCCAATTTCACACACAGGGACCTGCATTCACGAGTGCGCACACACACACACACACACACACTCATGTAAAAAGTAGTGGATAAAAAATGTTCTGTTCATATCAAGATTATTGAAAGACTGCAAGGATCCTATAGCTGGTGGTGATGGTGCACACCTTTAATCCAGGCACTTTGGGAGGCAGAGGCAAGCGGATCTCTGTGAGTTCAAGGCCAGCCTGCTCTACATAGCTAATTCCAGAACACTCATGGCTATACAAAGAAACTCTGTCTAAAACAAAACAAAACAAAACAAAAACAGAAATGAACTTATGAATGTGAACTGCTTCCTGATTGGACACTGTTGTATGTTAGTATGCTGGAGCTGTTTGTTTCGACACAAATCTAGATTTATTTGGGGAGATGGATGTCAGTTGAGGAATTGCCTCCTGGTCAGTGGGCACAGCTGTGGAACATTCTCTTGATTGATTATGGATGTGGGAGGTCCCAGGCCACTGTGTGCCATGCTACCCTGGCCTGACAGTTTTGAGTTACATTAGAAAATAAATTGAGCAAGGCATGGAGAGCAAGCCAGTAAGCAGCACCCCTCCATGGCCTCTGCATCAGCTCCTGCCTCCAGGTTCCTGCCCTGACTGCCCTCTGTGATACAACCTGAGAGTCCCAAGCAGATAAACCCTCTCCTTTCCAAGATGCTTTTGGTCATGGTGTTCACCATAGCAGAAACCTAGGGAAGACCTTTAGTGTTGGCGTGAGTTACTATACTTATTTTTATTGTAGTATTTTAAAAATGAGCTGTCCTTGAGAAATGGAGAGATAAATGGTAACAACCAATAGGATTTAACATGCCCTATTTAACCAAGGGTTTTAAGTAAAGGAGGTCAATAAATAAAGACCTGGGCCTTGCATGAACTGTCTGATTTAGAATTTAACAGAAGGTATGCAAGAACAGGCTTCGGATTAATTCACTATATAAAACATCTTGGTATTGATTAAAACATGTATTATCAGCTGTTATACATATTCTCATTGAATCCTTCAAATGTGGACTTTGGGAAATTTTTCTCTTGGGAAGAAAAATAAGAACTTTCCCTCAAGGTGAATGGTACTCCTTACTCGATTTTAAATGTGTTGGGAGTTCTCTATGTAGAGCTTTGCGGATTTAACTGGTTATTACCACTCAAAGAAAGCAAAGTGTGATACCTCTTCTTTTTGTTTTGTTTTGTTTAGAAATTAAATAAAAGCTACTGACTTCACTCTTTCATATTGCCTCTGGTTCCAAAAGCAGGACTCTGTAATGTTCATTTCAGTTTTAAAACACAAGTGCTGAGCCGGGTGTGGTGGCACACGCCTTTAATTCCAGCACTCGGGAGGCAGAGGCAGGCGGATTTCAGAGTTCGAGGCCAGCCTGGTCTACAGAGTGAGTTCCAGGGCAGCCAGGGCTACACAGAGAAACCCTGTCTCAAAAAATGCTTTGTGTGCTACTAACACTATCCTATATGTAAGCTGTTTGTCTGTGACTCGGTCTCTCTATATTGCCTAGACTGACTTTGAACTCCCAGCATCGAGCAATATTTTCGTTTACCAAAGTGTTCAACTCCATTTATTTTTGGTTAAATTCAAAAGCTATTCACAACTTCCCGGAGGGAGCTGAGAAGGAAAATTGTGAAGAGCCAGCCGGATCCATGCAGGAGGCCTGGGGTCAGATTCCGCCACTGTCTCATCTCTGCTGCTTCACCCTCTGTCTTTGGGGATTATTATCTGGAGAGGGGGGCAGGTTCTGTTGTTTGCCTTCCATGGCTGTTGTGAGGTTTAAGAGTCAAAGCTTGGCTTGACTTCAGGAAGCTGTGGGTCCGTGAAACAGAGAGGCCATGTGCTGAGTCCTTTCATGATGTTAATTACGGTTTTTATGACTTTGATGAAACACTATGACCAAGTTGACATGGCAAGTTGGGGAGGAAAGTGTATATTCGGCTTACACTTCAACAGTATATGCCATGAAAGGAAGTCAGGACAGGAACTCAAACAGGAGGGTTGAGGCAGAAGCTGATGCAGAGGCCATGGAGGGATGCTGTTTACTGGCTTGTTCCTCATGACTTGCTTGCCTTGTTTTCTTATAGAATATAGTATCACCAGTCCAAGGATGGGTCTGGTCACAATGGGCTGGGCCCTCCCTCATCAATCACTAATTAAGAAAATGTCCTATAGGCTTGCCTACAGCCTGATGTGATAGAAGCATCCTCTCATTCGAGGTTTCCTCCACTCAGATGAGTCCAGCTCATGTCAACTCAACGTAAAAGAACTCTCCGGCACACAGGAGCTTGACTCAAGCAAATGTTCCTTATTCCTGGTGATCTCAGTGAGGGGACATCACTGGGGTTTCTTCCATTTGGACTTTGAACCTCTCACATCTCAGACACCAAGGCTTAAGTGGTTAGTCATATGCCTTGAAGGAAGGAGCCAAGATGGTAGATCAGACAATGGAACAGGGCTGTGAGTTACCAAGAGGTCACAGTCAGAACAGGCTCTTTGTAGGCATCTTAATTCCCCTCCACCGTGTGTGTGTGTGTGTGTGTGTGTGTGTGTGTGTGTGTGTGTGTGTGTGTAAAGGCCAGAGCTTGATGTTGCCACTTCTTCCCTTAACTGGCCCTCAACTCTCCTTTCTGAGACAAAGTCTTTATCTGAGCCTGAGGTTCACCATTCCATCTAAAGCAGCTGACACCTCCCCCCCCCCCCGACCTCCACCTCCCATCCCATATCTTCCTGTTCCCATCCCCTCAGCACTGCAGTAGAATCTCTTGCCTGGCTTGATTGTAGGTTTGGGGGAATCTAAACTCAGCTCCCCATGTTTCCCAGCAAGCACTTCACCTACATAGCAAAGTGATTTCTATGACAACAGAGGCTATATAAAAAATCCAGTAGGAAGCTTTAAATGGGTAATGACGGATATTACCGTGGATCTGCTTTCTTACCAGTGTGAGCCCTAAACCAGGGAACTGTAGTTGATGTTAGGAAACCAGAACTAAAATCAAGGACGTGACCACTGAAAGAAAGGATGTGACTGCGGTCAAGATCACTCACAGGGTGAGTGCGCAGGTATTACCTACATCCTGCACTCAGTTCAGCAGCAGATCAGATGTTAGCTGCTTACTGCTGACTCTCTGAGGGATTAAGTGGGTGTGTGCTAATCATTTTTCTGATTGACAAATACAGAAATCTGTAAACACTGGTCGTGAACATCTGGGCTCTTAAAAGGATCCTAGACGAAGCAGCGCCGTGCGTTAGCATCGAAGCCGATCAAGACAGACTTAGGAAGGAGATAAATAGTCAGGGCTTACTGATCGCACGTCAGTTTGTTAATCCTCACATGCTGTTTTGGATTAAAAAAAAAAAAATCTCAGTGTATCGTTGTGGGGAGCTGCCTTGTACTATTTCCATGTTTGTGACTGCCATTTAGAAACACTTTGACATTCCCTGTAAAGTTATCTTCTAAGAGAAGAAATAGCTAACCTATCAGAGCAGGAGTTCTTAAGGATGACTGAATCCTGGAGGAGAGTAGAATGCAGTGTGTTAGCGCAGTTCCCAGGAAAAGCAGGCTTCCCCCCGGGGATGGACAATGGAGCAGGCTCAGTTGGCAGAGCCCTTATCTGTGTACCAAGTCCTGGCTTCAGTCCCTAGCACCTCATAAACTGGGTTGGCTGTTGCTGACCTATTACCTCAGCAATCAGGAGGCAGCGGCAGGAGGATTGTCAGTCCAAGGTTACTTTCGCTGTGTTGCTAGTTGGATAACAGCATGGGATGATGTATGAGACCCCGTTTCCTTGTTTTCTAAAAGAAATAAGAAAAACCAACCAAACAAACAAAAACACCCCCTCAAAATAAAAGAATAAACAATAACAAAAAAATAAACAAAACCACCAACACAAAACCCAATACATTTCGGATTTCATAATTGCCATTCGCCCTTCTTTAGGTCTCAGAAGTTGTCATGGTGTTCTTATTTTAAATTTGCATGGAATGGTATCACAACCAGATTGTCCTTTGCATTGCAGGTTGGTGTCTCAGAGAGAGCTGAAATATGACAGGGTTTTGTTCCCAAAAGTTATTGACCCACCGAGTGCTGCGTGGCTGTTTCTCTTGGTTCTGACTCTCTCTACACAGCAATGCTTTGTTCTCCAATGCAGCAAAAGCCAGGATGGGGACCCGTGTCTTTGAGCACTACACGCCAGCAAATCCGGGGCTGTAGCAAATATTTTCATTCACTCACTACTCACAGGTAGCAGCTTGTCTGTGGGGTGGTTTCTTCATTACTGGTTTCGCTGCTGCTATAAAACACGTGACAAAGCTGCAGCCAGAGGGAATTTATTTTGGCTTACAGGTTTGAGGGTACAGTCCATGATAGGAAAGACGTGGCTCTGGGAGCATCAGCCATGTGGTCACGTGACATTCATAGCCAGGTGCCGTGATACACAACGTAGTTGTTCACTTCGGTTTCTTTTTTCATCCAGTTCCGGACTGCAGCCCACGGAATACTGACACCCATGTACAAACATAGTCTTCCCAACTCCCATATTCAACTCTAGATCCCTGAGTTGACAAGGTTACTCATCATACATCCTAAAAATGGGAATCTGGGGGAAAGATAGGTACACTCAAAAATCCCACCTTCCTGTCAGCCATTGCTTTACCACAGCCCTCCCATCATACAACAGTCTCCTCTCACAATGTAAACAGATAATCTTATCCCAGTCTTTTTTTTTTTTTTTGTCGGTTTCCTGAGAGTTTTGATTTAATGATTTATTTTTGTTTTATGTGCATTGCTGTTTTGCCTGCATATATGTCTGTTTGAGGATATCAGATCCCCCGGAACTGGAGTTACAGACAGTTGTGAGCTGCCACACGTGACCACATGGTTGATGCTCCCAGAGCCACGTCTTTCCTATCATGGACTGTACCCTGCTGGGAATTGAACTCAGGACCTCTGGAAGAGCAGCCAGTGCTCTTAAACACCGAGCCACCTTTCCTGCCCCAGAATTTGAAGACATACATATAGCACGGTCCCTTGTGGGCTGTTTAAAACAGGTCATTTTTCTGGAAGGCCGCCTCACTGGCTATTGGGTTTCCTTGAAAGCTACGGTAAGGGTTGTGCTCACGTGGGAGTATGTATAACCTTTGGGTTCTTTCCCTACATTTTCCTGGCTATTATAGTTTGAAACACCATCACATAATGGAATTGGGTCAGATGTCAGTCTGCCAGTGGGTGGGCTCTCAGCCTGCTTATGTCAGTGAACAGACCCCAGTGTTGTCCTTCAGAAGGCTGCGATTTCAAAAGCTGCAATGAATGAGCAACCGTTCTTTCTGGTCAAGTTCTCTAGCCATCCACTTGTTTGAGCCCCTGCCCCCCTGCATTACCTCACACTCAGTGCTGTGTTTTATAAAAAAGAGAAAGAAGGAAACCAGGGTTACGTTGGGTGGAGGCGCAGTATGGTGAGGTGGAAGGGGGCACCTCTGCCGGCCCATGCTGAGACATCCCTTCCCCCTGAGGGACCAGCCACAGGACTGTGTAGACTAGAATAGAGTTTATTCAGGGCATGGGGAGGCGAGTTGAGGGAATAGTAGAGAGGGATAAAGGCGGGGCAGAGGAGTAGAGGCCAGCCATGAACACATGGAGGGAGTCCAGGAGGGGAATGGGGAAAGGGGACAGAAGGGGAAGAGGGGAAGAGAGCAAGAGAAAAGAGAAGAGAGTGAGGAGGGGGCAAGCAGCCCCCTTTATAGTGAGTCGGGTACATCTGGCTGTTGCCAGGTAACTGAGGGGCGGAGCCTATAAGAAATGCTAATACTCAGGCCCTAAGATCTTAATCCTTCACTTTATAGACAGAATGGCTCCATTTTTTTTTCCCCTGTGAGTCCATTGTTTCTTTTTCCCTTTCTTTGTATCTGTGCCTGTCAAGAGGCCTTATATATCTTCATAAAACTGCTGGGTTCATTTCTTTATTAAAAACACAAAACAGAACAGGCCAACAATAGCTGTCCGCCCTAAACAGTCTTAAGATGTTTTCTGCTGTGGGGGCTGGCGTCTGTAGGCTTTAAGGTGGGAGTTTAGTTTAGTTAAAAGTCTGCCTTGGTTATCTAAAAGGCAGTCCCTCAGACCAAATAAAAGTGCCAGACAGTTCCTGGGTGTGGGGACTCTTGTTTTGTGAACCACCAGCGAGGAGAGAAGAGACTTCGAAAACATCCTTGCAGCCGAACAGTTGGTAATTAAGTGTGTGGTGCTCCAAGTGTGAGGCGTGTGGAAGGATCTTTCCTTCCCAGTTGCCACCTTCCTGACTAGACCACAAATGTGTTTACACATTGAGAGTTTGCAGTGCAGACAGGCAGTCCCCAGGAAGGCAATATTTTTGAGTTTTAAAATGGACGATTTATGTGAGAGACTTCTCCTACCACACGAGATAGAAGAATTGTCTCTGGGGAAAAAAAAAAAAAAAAGCAAGTTGAAGTCTGCTTGTTTTCTACCAAGGGAAACTATCTCCCAGGGGAGTTTTAGGTGAAAGCCCTGAGGGGGGATCTGCCTACCCCGGTGTTCAGTTCCCTCTTCTCAGACTCTATTCTGATCTAGTAAGAGTGAGGTTTCCTACCAAGGCATGGGTACCTCGGTCCTTCTTGGAAGAACAAAATGCTCACAGGAGCAAATCTGGAGACAAAGTGTAGAGCAGAGACTGAAGGAAAGGCCATCCAGAGACTGCCCTACCTGGGGATCCATCCCATGTACAGTCACCAAGCCCAGACCCTATTGTGGAAGCCAAGAAGTGCATCCTGAAAGGAGCCTGATCTAGCTGTCTCCTGAGAGGCCCTGCCAGAACCTGACCAATACAGGGGTGGATGCTCGCAGCCAACCATTGGACTGAGCTCAGCGTCCCCAATAGCGGAGTTAGAGAAAGGACTGAAGGAGATAAAGGGGTTTGCAACCTCATAGGAAGAACAACAATATCAACCAACCAGACCCTCCAGAGCTCCCAAGGGACTAAGCCATCAACAAAGGAGTACACATGGCTCCAGCTGCATATGTAGCAGAGGACGGCCTGTCATGCATTAATGGAACGAGAGGTCCTTGGTCCTATAAAGGCTCGATAGATACCCCAGTGTAGGAGAATCAAGGGCAGGGAGGTGGGAGTGGGCGGGTGGATTGGAGGAACAACCTCATAGAAGCAGGGGTAGGGAGGATGGGAGAGGGTTTCCAGGAAGCAGGGGGGTAGAGGGAGGACTGGGAAAGGGTATAACATTTGAAGTGTAAAAAAAGAAAATATCCAAGAAAAAAGAGGAAGGAAAAAAAAGAAAGAGTGAGGCTTCCTCTCCAGCCACACTTTCGGGAGTTCAATGACAAGCCTGAGCATTAGTTATCCTTAGGCTATTAATAGCGCCCCGGAGCCGAGGGTAAGTGGGTGCCCTGGTGTTTGGGGGTTATTTTTAGCACCTTCAGCGCTGGTGCTTTCCCCAAACTGCCAGAGCCAGATGAGAAAGCACGGGGGTTCTTTGTCCATCAGAGGGTGGTTGCAGCATGCAGTCTGGAAATGAGAGGAGGAAATGAAATGAAATCTTCCCTTCTGTTCCCAGCTCGTGAGGTGGTGGTGGTATGCACAGCCAGGAACTGAGCCCTCATTGGCCCACTGATTTAAAAAAAAAAAAAAAAAAGCACAGCCTTGTGGGCTATGGCAACGCTCAGAGGTCAGTAAATCAGAAAATAAAAGGCTTCATTACACCCCTCAATGGTCACATCTCCATGAACAATTTGGAGCAGAGATCTACAAGTTTGCCTCTGTATTATTTTCAGTTTTTGAGACAGGGTCTCCCAAAATGCTCTAGGCTCAACCAGATCTTTCTATGCATCCCGGGTTGGCATTGTATTCGTGGTCGCCTGCTTTTGCCTCCCCAGGCCAGGGGTGAACCTCTATACCCGGATCATAGAGATATTTCTTCATGTATTCTTTAGCTTTTAAGATCACTTTTGTACACATGCGAGTGCACACACGCATATATGCGTGCACGCATCATGGTGCATCATGGTACCATGTGGACTTTTGCAGTAGACACTTCTCTACTTGTACTATGTGGGTCCCCAAGATCCAACTTAGATAGTTGCCATGGCAGCAAGCATCCTTACTGATGGACCCATCTCAACAGCCGGTGTTGGTTACTTGGCACCTGGGAATAGATATCTACACCATGTGTTTATTTTTTAACTTAAATATATATGTTTATATATTTACTAGGAACAGTCATTTATTGGGGGAGTGTTCATGAATCCTTCTTGGCCACCGCCTTTCCTCCGGGTACCAGTAGTTGCTCAGTTTCTCCCGCTTTCTCTTGGCGAGGCTGTGCGTGCCCACCCTCTTCTTGACGAACTTTAGTGCGTGCTTGTCCTTGGAGACTTTGAGCAATTCCATGGTGCGCCAAGTATAGGGTGCGAAGCCGCACACCTCCCGGATCATGTCCTGCATGAACTTGGTGTGCTTGGTGAGGCGCCCTTGGCGCCGGCTGTGTCTCAGCTTGTTGATGTTGTTCATCACCTTTTGTCCCTTGTTGAGACCCATAGCCATGGGGTAGTGCAGGGCCATGGCTGCTGCTCTCCAATGGCAGCCGGGACAGGAAGCTACTATAGGTACATTAGGTACTATAGGTACTATAGGTACATTTTATTGTCTGTTGCTACTCACAGCTGACTAGCAAGGTTAGTGATGTCAGTTCACTCTGGGTTTGACAGAGAGAGCCCACCTCAAAGAAAGTTCGAAAAAGTGAGAAAGATTACTGATATCAGCTTCTGGCACCTGCCCCCCAACACACACCTCCATATATGCAAACACATGTACACATTAAAGAAAAAGAATTCACACTCCTGTTTTTGTAGTCTGTGTAGAGTGAAATTGGGGTATGCATATGAATTAACTGAATATATTGAACTCAGCAAATTGGCACCATAGTGGGTGGGCTTTTTTTCCAAGGCAGGGAAATCTTAGGAACAGTACAAAGTGTCATCAGGTGACCCCTTAAGTGTGAGTCTGCCCAGCCCCATGATGTTGGGGGATGTTCTGAGATGTGCTTTTTGTGGCACACCCACCATAGTGTCTGCATCTCGCAGACACATCTCCATCTCATGTCTTCTCCCATCATTTCTTGGCTTCTCATTGATAAATGAATTGCTGATGTGCCTCTTGTAGACTTTGCACTTTAACCCAGTTGTAATAACCATTGAATATGTGGAAAAAGGAGGTTCATCTCTAAGATCCAGACACCTGCATCTGAAATGGAGTCATATCTCAGAAGAAACCAGAACCACACAGTGGACACCTCCACTCCCCATGTCCCCATGGCTCCTCTTCAGTATGTCTCTCTGTTCCAGTCTTACCTCGTTCCTGCCCCAGCCCACTCAGCAGGAACAAGCCAGCCTTGGGCATCATTAATTAACCATCTGCTTCAAGCATTTGAACACAAGTTCTAATTCCACAGTTTGTAGAATAGAATGCTGCATTGGCCAGCTTAGCCATGGCTTCCCTGTAGTCAGGGAGCCATGGAGGAAAAGCCCTTGTGTCTACCAGTCTTTGGTCACCCTTATCTCTTATTAGAATGTGATCCTCATGGTATCAAAGAACTCCCATTGCATAATCCCAGAGGCTGTAACAATTTTTAGTTCACAGAGTAAAGATGCAGGTAGATACCTGGAAGGCATCTTGGTGTCTTGGGGTTGCTGACCCTTGAAGATGTTTAGGAGCTAGTGAAATTGTATACCTCTATTTTAATGGTGACTGTTTAGAGGCTACATGTATATTTGACTACCTCTCCTGGTACAGAACCATGTATTTTCTTTCTTCTTGTTTGAACTCTGGCATTGCCAGCTTTTAAATATCTTCTATTTTGTTAATTCCCATAGCAACCACATTGGGTGAGCAAGTTCACTATCAGGATCTCAAGTAGACACATCGATGAATTTGTCTATGGAGCTACCATAGAGTTCCAGTCTTCTGTGTTGAGGATTGGTCTATTGCTATGTACCGTAATGCTAAATTCTATACCCGAAGGTCTAGGCCAACGAGTGGCTTCTCGTGCTTACAAGCTTTTGTTGTGCCAACCTTATTCCTTGATTTAAAAACTATTGGTTCAATAAAATTGGCTACAGCCAATTACTGGAGGGACTGGAGGTAGATGGGTTTGGAGTGACCTGGTTGGAGGGGGAGTGACCAGGGAAAAAGAGGAGGAATGAGAAAGGAGGAGGAAGCCATCTGTCATGAGGAGGGAGGAACCATGAACACATGGCCAGGAGAAACAGCAAGAATCTGGGCTACATCACTGGAGAGGTCACCAGGCCTGCAGGTTAGAAGAGTAGATTAGGGGGGCGACCCCCAGTAATTGTCGAAGCCAAATAAAATAACCATAGTGTGAGTCTCATTTATTTGTAAGCTAGTTGGGGATAAGATTAAATTGCTTGTTCTACAATTCTAATGCCTAGCTGACACTCTCGGGCATCGAAAAAGCCATCCCTGGATCTAAGGGTTGATTGTTAGGCTCCGACAAGGATGTTTTTGTTCAGATCCAAAGGTGCTGCCCTGTACTAATGAACAGAGAGGGGTTGGGAGTCAGAAGCACTCAGAGGTATTATAGCCTTGCCTGTATTAAAGCATTTCCTGTGCATTCAGTTTTCTACATGTGGTTCCTAATGGTAAATAGTGAGTTTTCACCAGTGCCTATTTTTAGTATGGTGTCAGTGCAACTGTGGCATTTCAAGTGTGAACTCTTCATTTCCTTTGTCTTGAGAGACAGTCGTATGTCTACTTCGGTAAGGGATCTCTGGAGACATAGTACCTTGGAACAAATGCTGCAGGTCTCCGTTGCTGCTCATCTGAGTGTTGCAAACGGGAGCATGGGGTGGATTAGCATGGGTATACATAATGAAGAACGACTTGGGCCAGTGAGATGTACAAAATTAGCAAAAGGTTGAACCATTGCTGGGAGGACTCAGTGGTAGATAACATGCATGATGCCAGCGTTCTAGCCCCAACATATCTCTTTCCAAATATAAAGTTAAAAATGTATATCGAATATTTCCATTAGAAATGATTGTTTCTGGGCTAGGACTCAATTGGCAGAGCCCTCACCTCACACAAAGGAAGCCTTAAGATCACCCCCCCCCCAGTACTATATAAAACAGCCATGACAGGTCCACACCTGTCATGCCACTCTCACGAGTGGAGACAAAAGGATCTGAAGTTCAAGGTCATCATTGGCTTCATAGTGAGCTTGAGGACAGCCTAGACTACGGAAACCCTGCCTTAAAAGGGGGGTTCTGTTTCAATGACTGTAGTCCAGCCATGCTAACCCCCAGCTGACTTTACTTATCCTAAGATGGACATTTTTGACAGTACCTCTCCAACAGTAAATACGGTTTTGCTACTTCCCCTACTCAGAGTGTAGGGGAAGACAGTCAGTGCCCTGGGAGATTTTCATTGCAGACTTTAAAGAAAGATACTACACAGCCATCATGAAAGGATGTTAAATATCTCCATAGCCGTCGCCACATTAGGTGGATTGCGCAGCTCGTCGAATGAGCGTATAATTATGGGCTGAGAGACTGAGGGAATGACAGATAAAAGAACAAACTTCCCAGCTGAGCAAAGAAAGAAAAGGCTCTGGTGAAGTGGTAGGCTATTAAAAGGTACCCGGAGTGAATATGCCAGACACAGGGGTCTTCCGAGGAAGCAACAGATGATACATTTACCGTGGTAAATGGAAGCTGACCAGCTGTAAGCTGAGACATGCTAACGGGTAAGAATTCTGCCGCTGGGGCTTAAGCACAATTGTTTCAAGACGTTCCCATGGTGGCAAGTGAGTTGTTTTAATTTGGGATTTTAGTAAGACTGCGTGTCCTATTATCTGATACGCTACTCACTCCCGAATCCTTCTCTTTACCTCATGTAATCAGCAGCCTGAAATGTGCACTCGACTTTTTAAAAACAACTGACAACGAACATGTGACCCACACAAGACCATGAATGGAGGACGGAGGTTAAAGCATGATACAAAATTAGGTACCGGCAGTTTGTCTCAGGGCAATACGGTGCTCACGCGCAATAGCTTTCTATCCATTTAGAGTCCTCATTGCTAGTTACTGGAAAATTGGGATTTTTCTTCTTGTTATTTTAATTTACCTAAACATTTCTTTCTGTCAGAATGACTCATGCGGAGTTGCCCTCTCTGAATTTCGTTTCCACCATTGTCTATTAGTGCAGGAGAGACACAGGAAGAAAGGGAGCTATCACCCTGTTGTTCTGCAAGGTGAATATGGCGTCAAAGTCAGGGTGGCTTTTTTTTTTTTTTCAAGTTGACACACACCACACACTTGGTTGTGAAATTTCCATTTTTCATTCAGTTAAGGCAATATTTTTTTTTTGTAAAAAATATTTTAAAGTAAAAAGTGACGACTGTGTTTGACACAAGTCTGCTTTCAGAAAGACCTGTGAGCTGGGTTGTCATGGTTCTGCATTGCAGGGGCATACCTTTGATTAATAGGTGGGAATCAGGTTCAATCCTGTCAGCACCTCTGGGATTCGTATATACAATGCTCACATGCCAGTCTTCAGCTCTGCAGGGGGAAACATCCGTCTCGCCACGAACACATGTTTGTATCATGATCATAGAACCACTGGAACATTCTAGAAATACGTGAAATGTCTAAACGTTGGTGTGTGACACGCTAATGTGTGTATGGTCTGACACAACACTTTCCATCTAAGGTCTCATAGCCGCAATTCTGTTTCAGAAGATGGCCATCTTTATCATACAAAATCGATAGCTGTTGTGATATCTGTTGCCAGGTAACTGTGGGGCGGAGCATACCTGGCTGTTGCCAGGTAACTGTGGGGAGGAACTTAAAGTTCTCTTTTGAAGATTTCTATCTCTTATATGCCCTGCCACCAAGATGTGAAATTGTTATTATTCTTGTTTTGCTTGTTTCTCCCCACCCCACCCCCACCCCCCTGAGTGATTTTTCTTGAAACTGCACACCAGCGTGAGTCCTCTCTGGCGCTCACCGAGGTAGACAGGTTAATGGCTCTGTTGGCTTTCTTTCAGCCTACTGAGGGAGTTTGCCGGGCACTGATTGGAATTATTTTAATTTAGGAAAGTGCCAGACCCTCTCAAAGGGCATGATTTATTCTCACATAAATCAGATTAAAAGTTTTTATAGACATCAGATCTGTCTTCTTGGCCGGCAGAACCTTGAGAGCAGAATTACTTACAAAGACGAGGATAGAGAAAGGGGGGCATGATGTATCTTTAGGCGTGAGTTGGGCCAGGTTGTGGGAAGTGTTGCCAGAGTCACCCATGTCAGCAGGGGTTGGGGGGTGGGGAGGATGCTGCAGCTGCAGAAGGAGCCATTTTTGCTTGTTTATATCACTCACCTTTTCTAAGTGGCACGAGAGGACCCCAGACAAGAGGACTTTGTGAACAGACAGGGTGTGTTTCCGGAAGTTTTTGAAACAATACTCCCTCCTTAAAATGGCTCCGGAACATACGGGCTTTTTTTTAGCTATCAAAATTAGGGACTTGCTTTGATACAGGATCTTATTTGAAAGGACTTCCAGGAAGAGCAGGCGATGAGTTGTGTGTGGCCCTTGTTGCCATTTCTGTAATCACGTCATCACAAGGGCTCATCATGCTCGTTCATTTTTTCACGCGTGATTTTTTTAAAAAAGGTGTGCAAAATCATCTTCAAGGCTTCAGAAAGGGCTTTCACCAGCACCCACCTTTCAAATGAAGTTGCTGAAATTCCCGTCAGCAAATAGGACAAAAAAAAAAAAAAAAAAAGCGACTAGTGATGGGGGCTTTGGTAATTACACAGCCATTACTAAGATTCACCGGAGGAGGAAATGGTGTGGGGATTGTGGAGGGAGAAGGATAACATGATCAACTCTCTCATAGTAACATCTGCTCTCCTCAAGAGGACCAAGAGCGCCTCCTAAGACTAGTTCTAGTCTCTTAAGGCTATTTTGACTCTCGTGATCTACAGTGGTTGCCCTAGCATAGAATATCTGCCTGTTTTCGAGAGCTTGAATTTAAGTGACTGTTATTTCCAAAGTACTAATTGTGCTTTTTTATTTTTTATTTTTTGAGGTTTAAAAGATTTTTAAATCTTAAAATCGTTTTAGAGAGTGTCTGTACCGGACTGTGGACCAGCTCTCTGGCTCCCGATCTGTTATTTTATTATTAGCCGTCATTTAGAACACTTTTTGTTGGCAGTTAGTCTAGGCTCCGCCCCACAGTTACCTAGCAACAGCCAGGTGTGCCTGACTCATCATAAAAGGGACTGCTTGCCCCTCCTCTCCCTTTTCTCTTCGTACTCTTGCTCTCGGTCCCTTACCGTCTTCTCCCTCTCTATTCCCCTCCCCCATCTCTCTCCATGTGCTCATGGCCGGCCTCCTCTCTCTCTCTCTCTCTCTCTCTCTCTCTCTCTCTCTCTCTCTGCCTATTTCTGTCTCAACTCTCCTCCCCATGCCCTAAATAAACTCTATCCTATAGTATACTTCCATGTGCTGGTTCCTCAGGAGGAAGGGATGCCTCAGCATGGGGCCACAGAGGCACCCCCTCCCCCCACACCATATTGTGCCTCCACCAAACATATCCCTGGCCCCTCTTCTTCTTCTTCTTCTTCTAATTCTTCTTCTTCTTCTTCTTCTAACAACAACAACAACAACAACAACAACAACAACACAGATGCTAAAGCAAGGAGATAAAAGAGCCAAATTCAGATAGGGAAGACCAGGTTTCTTCATGTCTCTATTTCGACAATGGTAAAAGAAATAAATATATTTATCTGAAATTCGGGATCTGGCAGTTTCAACCGATTCAGCCATCTCTTCCTGCAGAAGCTTCCAGAAGCTACATTTACCTCCCATGTGCCATCTCTGTTCCATTGGATAAACTGCAAATACTGATTAGCCACATGCGGTGGGAATAACAGAGCGAGGGAGCCCATTGTTACTACTGTGCCCTCCACTCTACTTAGTGATACTCCGAGGCTGTAATTGCTTGGCTGCCTGTTGTTTTCTTTACTTGGCTAGGCAGAGTGTTTTCTATATCTCACATCCTCGGGTGGAGGAGGGACAGGGATTGTCCCTCTCGGGGACAATATTGGTCCGTGGGATGAGGCAATTCTACAATGGCTGGTGTATTGTTTCCATCCATCAGGTACCAAGGTGAACATAAAAGGGATGGGGGCATACCTACTGTTTTACCTTTTCGTTTTGGGGGAAGGGAACCAAGAAAGGGGTGTGGCTCATTTAAGAAAATGCTTGCAAGCCTGTGTGAAGCCCTCTGCTCAGTCCCCACACTGTCTAAGCCAGGTTCGGGGTGGGGTGGGGCACAAGACCCTCTACTTCCAGAACTGAAAAGGTAGTGATCAGCAGATCAGAAGTTCAAAGTCACCGTCTGCTACCTATAAAGTCTGGGATACTTGAAATCCTATCGTGAGAAAGACAGAGATGTTGTGTTTATATAAAAAGAAAAGAAAGGCCAGGGATATGTTTGGTGCAGTAAGGGGTGTGTGTGTGTGGGGGGTGCCTCTGTGGCCTAGAAGGGGGCGAGCAGCCCCTTTTATAGTGATTCAGGCACACCGGGCTGTTGCCAGGTAACTGTGGGGCGGAGCCTAGAAGGAATGGCCACATCTGGGCTAAATCCCGTAGTTCAGACAACAATTTGGGGAGGAGTTGGAAACGTGAGCTCAATAAAGAATTGATGCCTTTTAAACCTTCTGCAAACTTCTGGTTTACATCTACTAGCCTATAATGACCTGCTCAATAGCTTAATGAACCACATCTCAGGGGAGGAGCCCTGGAGCCCAGGCTGTGGATCCCCGCTGGTTCTCAGCTGCGGCAGGAAAGACGGACCTGCTGTGCTAAGATTGGGTTTGGTTTTGAGTGGCTCAGCAGGCTTCGCAGCAGGAGGCTGCTTGAGATCCCCCACCAACCCCCAGGTTGCTTTGTGTGGTTCCCACTGGAAGGCCGGGGAAGGAGTCTCCCCTATAGAATGGTTTGTTTGTTTGTTTGTTTGTTTGTCATAAGGTAAGACCTCAAAAACAACAAGCCTTTTCCCATACACAAGACGGAAAGCTGTCATTAACAGTTAAGGTTGGCTCATGGCTGTGATTTGTGTAATTGCAGGGTTTTTGGTTTTTTTTTTTACATATATTAATGGTTTTTATTTACATAAAAAAAAATCAGGTAGCAGGAGCAGGCTTCCGAGGAATGGAAACATTGTATATACCCGCGGAGGTTTAGGCGGATGTGGATTTAATGCACTATCCTCCATTATGGGAGGTCACCGGTTTCCTTGAATGCTAACATATTTTTTGCATAGTACTGAATCAACTAAAACATACATACATACACACACACACACACACACACACGCACACGCACACGCACGCACACCCCTAGCTTTCTAAAGGGCTTTGTAGTTGTGCTGACCTGGGAACGCATTTGGCCCTGTGTGCTGAAATGATTGGCAAGGCCCCTCCCCTCTTCACCTGCCCCAGATTGCCTGCTCTGTTGCACCCAGATTGTGTTATTATTTGTTTGTATATGAGGAGGGAATTGTGTGGTTAAAGGACCCCCTCCCTCAGGTTTGAGAAGACCCTAAAATCTCTGGTTCTCTCACAAACATTATCACTAGGAGGATTGTATTGAGGTTCTGATTCTCATACACGTCCACCTTTGACCACATGGCTTTACATCTTTGAGGAAGATGTAAAACGATTATTCTCTAGACATAAGCTAGCCCAGCTCATGACAATTTTATCCTGCACTAAAAACAATGGGGTCAAGGATTGATTCCCTTAGGAAGGCATTGTCAGCTGCCGGCTCCTAAGGATCTCTCACCAGAGGTCCTATCTCCAGAGAAACCTACCCAGAGCCCTCCTCCCCATCCTTTGGTTCCCACCATCATCCCAGTGGCCACAATGTGTGAGACACAGATTTCCCATTCGGGAGCCTCCTTTCACCGACCAGTTTAAACAGGCAGATCTTGTTAGCATTCCTTCTAGGCTCCGCCCCACAGTTACCGGGCAACAGCCAGGTGTGCCTGGCTTACTATAAAAGGGACTGCTCGCCCCCTTCTCCCTTACTTTCTTACCCTCTTACTCTCTTTGTCTCTTACCCTCTCTGTCCCTTCTATCCCCATTCCTCTACCCCTCCAGCCACCCCCCCCCATGAGTTCCTGGTCTACCTCTCCTCTCCTCTCTCCCACTCCTCTCCCTGCCCCCTCTGCCTTTCTCTGCCTCTACTTCCACAACTCCCCTCCACATGCCCTAAATAAGCTCTATTCCATACCACATCCATCATATGGCTGATACCTCAGGGGGAAGGGATACCTCAGCATGAGCCCACAGAGGCGCCCCCTTCTACCTCACCATAGCGCACCTCCACAAACATATCCTGGTTCTTTCTTTTTAATAAAACACAACAGATCCCACTCTCTCCTGTTAAATCACCGGCACTGAACACTCTACTGTGCAGAGACCACAGTCTGGACATCAAAACTGGTTTCTGTCTTGGTGTGGGTGGCCGGTCCCAAGGGTCAGACACGTGGGGGGCTTTCATAAGATGCCAATCTTGTTCTCATCTCTCTTCAGAGGCAGGAGGTGGGATGGGGGAATCCCAATTCCTTTTAAATGCCAGCTTCAATTTACCTCCTTTCGAGAATTCCCTCCATCCCACGCGTCCACCCACTCCCTATCCAAAAATATTAGTGCCTGAAGCAAAGGGTGAATTCTGAGGCTATTAAGCAAGAACTTGAGAAACGTCTGATACTTTTCTAGATGTTGTTTGTTTGGAAAGGAACAAGGCCAGCGTTTGTCTGTGGATAGCACCGAGATGTGCCAATATCTAATGGAGACCAAGACTGACAAATACGTGGTTAAAAACTCTCAACCGATGTGTTCTGCACGTCCCCATCCCCTGCTTAGAATGAAGATTGTGGGGTGGGGATAGAGCGCAGGTGGTGGAGTGACTGCTAAGCTTTGTTTAGCTTATGTGAAGACCTGGGCTCAGGTCCTAATGCCATATAAACAGCCTCTATCCTAGCACAGGGGCAGTAAAGGCAGGAGGATTAGTAGAAGTTCAGGATCATCCTACACTGCACAGTAAGTTTGAGGCCAACGTGGGATATGTGAGACCCCGTTTAAAAGGGAGAAGAGAAGGAAATGGAAGATGACATCATCGGAATGTACAGCAGTCTGCTTGTGTTTTGCAATTCACAGTTTTTGCTTCTGATAGGAGAAAAATGGACTCAGTGCTATCTGTGTTTTTTTTTTTTTTCACAATCTGGTGTGTGTGCATGTGTGTGTGTGTGTGTGTGTGTGTGCTCATTAGCAGTTCATTTAACATCACTTCTACTCTTCTAAAAGAAGCTGCGTCGAACGGGCATCCGTGGACGTGTTTGGGTGCTGCAGGGATGAGTTAGGGAGTAGCAGCCTCGCCCACTGTGGGCACCTGGGGAGGTAATAAATCCTCCAGCTCTCTGCTGCTGCCGCTCACGGCCTGCTTGTGACCATGTTTGGGAACATTTTGTGATCCAATGTTCCAGAGCTTTCCGAAAGCCTCTGCTTGGGAAAAGTATCACCAGGCCTAGTGACAGCATTGCCAATCTGGTCTCTGTGCAGTGTTCTTTCCAGGTCCTTGGGATGTGTTTTCTGTAATCCTGTTGTCCACTGCCCCCTACCCCTCCCACATCCCCAACCCCACCACCCTACCTTTTCTGCATTCCCTACCTTGTGGTTCTCAGATGCTGTCTGTGCATGACATGACGTGGCATGAATGTCCTCTGATCACAGTGTTCATGTCATCCTGCCTTTAACAGGTGGCTGATTGATCATGATGCTCACATACCATGTCCCTGTTGGGTGAGCATTCTGGCGTTATTGTAAGGGGTGTTGGTGGTAAGGTTACTGTGTAATCAATCGTCTCTGAACTGTCCTAGCTGCTTACTTCCTTAACTGAGGGGCTCAGTCGGTGAAAAGCCTTGGTTCCTAGCCGATGCCCTCACTTTGTGGACAATTGGGAAGATCGCGAGACAATTGGGGCGCAGCCTGTGAAGAGAAAGCTAGGAGAGGCACTGGAGACACGCACCCGCAGGGGGCAGGGGGACTACTGAACTTCTTTGTGGGACATCATCACCCCCCCAAACAAGGAATCATCCAGTGTAATGTGGCAATAGGTCAGGCCAAGTGAGAAACATGCGACTTTCACTCTACAGCATAAGCTTGCTGTTGTGTACGGCTTCTGAGGTGACAGTTTTGTCCCCATGCAAGCCAATGGGTACGATTCAAACTCCATGGGATAAGTACCTCGAAAATTAGTTGCTTGCATTGTGAGATTGGAAAACAGATAGGTGTGTGTGTGACCTAGTTCCCAACCTCTTTTTGATCTGCCATTTTGCATTTTCTACCTTGTGGGATTCTGGGTCATCAGAGGATGGGCGGGATCGACATCAATGTGACAAGCCAGAGCTTTCTCACTGTTCTTCAGGGCCCTTTGGGAGTTCCTGGGTGCTGTCTGGAGTGGCCAGGGGCCATGCCTTCTGGTCAGTGCATTCTTTACTTGGTTGGGTAATCCAGTCTCTGAGTTGGTGTTCTCTTACACTTCCAGCCAAATCCGCCTTGCCGCCGACTTTTGGGCGATTTGTACAGGTTTCTAAAGCGCAAAGCTGCCTCCTGGCTGTGGCTGCACAGTGCACCCAGGCTGACAGAGTCCTGCTTGCCTAAGTCTCTCAGCTGCTGTTCGCAGGTTTTGTATCATTTTTTGGTTAAGAACGGAGGTGCTTTCAGAGTACACAAAAGTGAGCATGTGGCTGGACATCATGGTTCCGGAAACGATTGTCTGAAGCATGTGGATGTGATTCTGAGCTTTCACTTCAGCATCCAAGTAACCGAGGACCCTGGACTCACCCTCCCCCCGGCATTTAAAACTGCATTTTTAACCCATTCGGGAACATGAAGCGGGTAGTTCCAGCTTTCAGTTGGAACAGACAGATGTAGATTTATAAGGTAATTAGCATTTGTTTCCTACTCTTCTTTGTAAAGACAACTGCTTTAGCAGTCACATTCTATCTGCAGCCTCAGTACCTATGTACTTACATGAAAGACATCTGGACAGAACTACATATGCATATACCTGTGTGTATATAATACAAGTATTATATATGATAGGCATATTTATGTTATCACACATATCATATGTATATTAAGTATGAGATCCAGGTCAGCCTGGGCTACCACATGAGACCCCAAAGAATGGATAATAAAACAGAATATGAATACCTATGGTCAGAAAATAATTTGAGTGATAACACTGGAATTGTTTCTTTTTTATTTTGTTTTTTTGTTTTTTGAGACAGGGTTTCTCTGTGTAGCCCTGGCTGTCCTGGAGCGCATTCTGTAGACCAGGCTGTCCTCGAACTAAAAAATCCACCTGCCTCTGCCTCCCAAGTGCTGGGATTAAGGTGTGCCACCACCGCCCGGCTAATACTGGAACTGTTAAAGGTAATCTCTAGGGAGAAATTTGTGGTGTGAAGGGCAGAGGACACTTCCAATTGCAATATCTACCATAAATATGCTTTTCAAAAAGAAAGAACCTTTCTCATAGTGCTCTCTCTCTCTCTCTCTCTCTCTCTCTCTCTCTCTCTCTCTCTTTCTCTCTCTCTCCTATGTGGAGCTCAGTTCTTTTCCACCATTAACATGGCTTTCTGGAAAGTCCACTATTGCTGATATTAACTGGCATTGTGATGAAGCGGGGCAAACTCTCTCTCAGCCTCTTCACAAGGAGCCCGCCCTCCTTCCCACAATGCCTTCTTGTTTGCGGCTCTTGCGTGGGGGAGCGTGTTAGACAGAACTGTTTTGTCACAGCAATCTGGAGTAAACCCCTGACATTTTCATGAGTCACCGCAGAATCCAAAGAATGCCTGATGAAGCACACCACCAAAGGGACCCGATGTACAGAGGGAGAGAGTGTCACGGAGTCTGTTCCCGTCGCCTGCGTTGGAATGGGTGCTGTCTTTTCAGGTTGCATCTGGTTCTAATGTACTGGCAATGTGAAGAAGTCCTTCATCGGGGCCACACGTGACAGAGTTGTGACAAGAACGGATGAAATATGTCCATTGATAGACTGAGGGAAATAAATTCAAAGCCCCTCTAATTTTTCTGCCACTGTGTGTGGAAGAGAATATTCGATTTCCTCAGGACTGTTCACTATGGGTATTTTACATAAATAAGAGGATAGAGAATGCCTTCCTTCACATATTGCCCTGTAAGAGCATTTCTGGTAGATTCTAAAGTTTGGGCCAGCTCACATGGTACTTTATTTCCTCAACTTTCCAGATTCAAATATCCTTTGTCTATTTAGTACCAGAAGGAGTTTAATCCATTTGGCCTGTTTCCCTTGACCCAACACCAGGCAGTCTGGCCTAGTTCCCGTTGATGCAGAGATAGAGACCTCCCGACTACAGAGAATAACCGAACTCACAGAATGCGTTCCCAGCTCGACTTCCCTGGGTGCCCATCACACCTCCTGTGATGTGGACGTTCTATTTTCTTTTCCAGGTGGTGGGACAGTTAAATTGCTTTCCAGAGTCATAGCTTAAACATCAGGAACCAAAGTCCATGGTCTAGTAGTGAAAACCCATTTTGTGTTAACTGTTTGACAAAGCCTGGGTGTATCTTTATCTCAGAGGAACGGCAGTTACAAAGGACAGAGCCAGGTTCTAACGTCTTTGGTGACGGCTTCAGCTTGGGGCACATAGTAGGGTTATATGTATTGTCTGTCTTCTTTCTGGCATGTGTGCTGAGATGGCTCAGTGGGTAAAAGCACTTATCATGCAAACACAGGGATTTGAGTTCAAACCTCCCAAAATTCATGTAAGAGTTAGCCACATAGTACTCATGTGCAGACACACACACAGACATACATGCTCACACACATACACATGCATACACACATATGCATACACACACATGTATACACATATGCATACATGCACACACGTGCACACATGTACAAGCACACACACACACACACACTAAAAGCAGGTTCACTCTACCCCAGTAGGTTTGCTCTGTGACTGGAGGAGCTTGTGTAGCAATTTCCCATAGTACTTTGTATTTTTTTTTTTCAGCTTAGAGAAGAATGTCCATTGGTTTTTCTGAGATTTTTCTAACTCATAGCTGGGGTTATTAATATTGAGAATCTCAGTTGAAAATTTTATGTGGTTTCTGATGGAGAAAAATGTTTTAAAAATCTGTCTCGTTTCAGGATGAATGTTGGCAATGATAACAGAGTCTTCTCAAGGAGTTTTCTATTTGCATATGTAAATATACATTAATTTAGACAGCCAATCCTGTCCATAATTTCTCATGCAAGGGTAGAGGCTTCATCAAAGGAATTAATGTTAGGCCGGATTACTAAAGAGAAAATAAAGTATTTAAGTCGTATTTTACTTCTGAGTACAAACTTACTAATTCATGTGTTCATTGACAGTTTCATACATGTATGTAATGAATTTTAGTCATTTTTATCCTCACACCCTAGCTCACCCCTCCTTCCTCTTCCTGCCAAGCCAACGACCTCCCACTTCCATGTCTTTCGGTCCCCTCCCCGCACCCCCTCCCTGCATGAATGTAGCTGGGAGGTACTTTGCTGGATCATGGGGGGACTTTTCGGTGGCAACACCACTGGGGAAGTCACCCCACTCTGACCCCAGGCCCTACCAGTGGCTGCTCAGAGACTGGTGGGGCCACCTGGTAGAGAGACTCTCCAAGTGTTTAAACCTGGACCTGTGGAGGACATTGCACTATTTTTTAAAACTTGCATTACATTACTTATTTCTATTTTGTGCATGCAGTGCCCATGGAGGCTAGAAGGGGACGAATGGATGCCCTAGGAACTGACAGTTGTTAGTGGCCATGTGGTTGCTGGGAATTGAACTCAGGACCTCTGGAAGGATAGTCAGTGTTCTTAACCACTGAGCCATCTTTCCAGACCTGACATTTCACTTTCAAACCATAACGTCCACTCCATTCATTCATCCATCCATCCACCTATTTATATCAGGTCTGAGAATTTCATACGATGAGTATCATATTCAGACTCTCACCCTCAACTTTATCTAAGTCCCTTCCCCTCTTCCCCTCACTCTCAATTTTGTACCCCCACCCCTACCGTGTGCTGCCAAACCAAGGTCAATATTTGCTGTTCAAATATTCTTGCAACCTTCCATTGTCTTGTGATCAACTCATCGGGGCTCCATTCCCAGAGAAAGGTAAGTGATGCCTCATTCCCCAGCATCTAACAATTACCAATAACTCCTTCTTTCCAGCCACAAACATAGGACCTTATTCACCCATCCACTTTTATGGTCCCTTCCCCTACCCACGGCCCCCATGCTACTTGCTCCATTGCCAGCTCCACGGTACCAATGCAGTGTGATTTTGCTCCATTTTACCTAGTAACCAACCTGACCTGGAGTGGTGTATTGACCCCCCAAGGCCCTTCCTTGCAGATGGGGTTCGCTTATTTCAGCCCAGAAGATTCTTCTTTTCTGAAATGTCTAATCTCTTAGGGTTTTCTGCCAAGATGAGAACTAGCAATGGCGCTGGAGGAAGGGAAAACTGGGAGGAAAAGGGCTTTCATCGTCTGCTGAACACGAGCCTTCCGCAGCTGCCTTCTAATGCGGTCCAAGGAGAGTTTGTCCACATCAACTTTAGAATGGTCCGGGGTTTGTGTGCAGCTGCCAGTATTTGTGGATGTCCACCATTTATTAAGTATCGGGTTTCTTTAGTAAGAATCTCTTTTAGGGGCTGGGGAGCTGGCTCAGAGGTTAAAGTGCTGCCTGTACATACATGTGTGAAGACTATAGTTCCCAAGCAGCCATGGAATTGCCGTGTGGGCGTGGAGTGTGGAGGCTCATCTGTAACCCAGCGTTTAGGGGGAGACAGAAAATCCCAGAAGCAAGCCTGCTAGCTAGAGTAGCCAAATTATTGACCCCTGGGTTGAATGATGGAGTTCTGTCTCTATGAATAAAGTGGAGAGAAATCAAGGAAGATACCTACATGAACTTCTGTCCACTGCATGGGTGTACATACATGTGTGCCTACATATATGTAGGCATGCATGCACCCATGTAACACACAAGAGAGAAAGGATCTTTTTATTTATTTTATTTTTTGTTTGCTTCTCTTTTTTTTTTTTTCCAAGACAGGGTTTCTTGGTGTAGCCCTGACTGTCATGGAACTCCCTCATGTAGACCGGGCTGTCTTTGAACTCAGAAATCCACCTGTCTCTGCCTCCCAAGTGCTGGGATCAAAGCTGTGCACCACCACCGCCTGATGAAAGAGCCTCATTTAACCAGACGACTTTTTAAAGTGATGGTGACTTATGGAATGCTTATGTGACCACATCCTTCTGTTTCATCAACAGAAACAGGCATGCCACCGGCATATTCCCCTTTGTTCATAATTGCTGTTGTTTACAAAGAAAGCCCCTTTGTACAAATCTACTTATGTTCACACCAGAAAACGTCGCCAAAACAAAAACACAAAATACCCCAAAACAAACAAACAAAAACAAAAAACAAAACAAAACCAAAAATCACTTAGAACTTTGGGCAGAAAAGCATGAGGGTCATTTCAGTGGAATTTCAAGTTCAACCTATCTAGTTCCCTTAGTGGCTTGCATTTCCATTTTTAACATAGGTTACAGAAAATGGAGAGCCAAATACATTTTACTCTCCATAGGGGTTCAATGGCCAACCTCCCCGTTCCTTATAGAAGAGGCTTCAGATCTATGTGTTTGTTTCCATCTTCCAGGTTGGTATGTGTTGACATTTATCTTCCTATGCAGGTCTCCTCATCCTTCCGCTCGGAGGATACAAGCCATACGTATGCCCATGCAAGAATGCTCGCCCTGCTATCTGCCGAGTTTTCTATTGGGTCACATCATCACAGTGAAGCCTTAGGAGGGTTGTGAAATCATCTTCAGTCTTCCTTAGGCAGATGAGAAGAAGCAGGCAGCTGCTGGGATCAGGGGCCAATCAGCTCAGGCGAAGACTCAGCAGCGAGCCTTGGGTTACACAGAACATAGCAAGCAGTTCAGGGCATAAGTGCAAATGGCTCAAAGCCAGACAGTGGGTGCATATCCAAAGCTGGGGTCAAAGGTGAAAGGGAAAGCCAGTGTCACAGTTCCAAACAAACAGCGGTTAGGGGACACGGGGCACAAGTTGACATTTTTGAATTTAGCAGAGGGGATGGACCATAAGAGGCCAAGTGACCTATGCAGAAATCTGGCCCCAAAGCATGCACCGTTCACAGAAAATGTCTCAGGAGAAGGCTTTAGCAGTCCTTTTGTGTCTAAGCCATTATTTGGCCCCGAGTCAGCAGGAAGCAATCCCAGTTATAGGCTTTCAACAGAGCCTAAAATTGGAAACACCTGGTAAAGTGGGGGGAGCTGGTGGGCTGAGGCACATGTCGGCTCCAGATAACCAGATAAGGACAATGGCCTTCAGCTGGGCTCAGCTGCAGGAATGGCGTCAATTTCAGCCATGTGTTTTATTTCAGAAAACTACACACACTTTCCAGGTCCCCACAGAGCTGACATTTTCTGGCACCGTGATTAGTCAGGTTCTGTTCAAAGTGGACAGAGAAAGAAAGAGAGAGGGGGGAAGGAAGAATGGAAGGAGGGGGAGAGAGAGAGAGAGAGAGAGAGAGAGAGAGAGAGAGAGAGAGAAAAGAGGAAGAAAGAAAGAGAAAGAAAGAGGAGGGAGAGAAAGAAAGAGAGGGAGGGAAAAAGAGGGAAGGAAGGAAAGAAAGGGAGGGAGGGAGGAAGACACACTTTGGTTAAGCAATGATTAGATTATAAAATAACAGCAAGGCCACCTGTCCCCCTCCCCCCCCCCATCCCATGTACACATTATTCCTGCTACTGTCCCCATTGGGAATTAGAAGGAGCCCTACCATCTGTCACTGTCCACCACAAAGGTAGGGAGTTTGGGAAGGATGTAGGAAAAGTGGAAGTTTTTGGCAATGATCCTTGAGGTAGAACTGTCTTTAAGTTCAAGAAAAGCCCGTTCACTGATTTGATCAATAAGAGGACAAAAGAAAAAGCCATTCTAGGTTTGGCCCTGCTTGACATCAGCTAAAAGCACAGATGAGGTTGGAACTGTGAAGGGTTAAAATGGCTTGGGTGTTTTTATTCCACACTGCTGGTTATCTGAGCTCGAAACCACATCTGGTTGGCTCTGGTCTCACCTGTGGGGGTCCTGTGTGGTTTGCACATTACACTTACAAGCAAACATGAATCAAGCACATCGGGAACTTGCTAGAACGTAAGTGTGCATGAATTAACTGTCTGTAGTCAGATGCTGACCTTGACTTGGCTGTGCTCAGCCAAACTTAGAACCACTTTTCTTTTCAAAACAGATCTCTCTCTCTCTCTCTCTCTCTCTCTCTCTCTCTCTCTCTCTCTCTCTCTCTTTCTCTCTCTCTCTCT
>NC_034598.1:34661122-34662789 GCF_900095145.1 Mus pahari
TGTGTGTGTGTGTGTGTGTGTGTGTGTGTGTGTGTATGTATGTGTGTGTGTCTCTCTCTCTCTCTCAAAAATAGAAAAAAATCTTGATTGCCAAAATCTAGTGTCCATAATCCAGTGTTAGGCTGGCCTGGGAATCAGATTTCTAAAAACCAATCAAGTAAACAAACACTGCAAGTTGGGTAAATGATAATCACTGTGGGGTGAAGTAAAAATCCAGAGAACTCCAAAGGTATCACAGGTGCCTGGCTACTATCGTCTGGAACCTCTCTGCTTTGGACTCTGCCAAGGAGTCCTAGTACACATCCTCCTGAAAGACAGGTAGTCACTAAATCAGTGCGATCTGAATGCCAACAGGCAGGAACTTCATAATAGATGCTCTGGGAAGCCTTAAAATCCAGACAAGCCATGCCTTTTTCTTTCTTTCTTTCTTTCTTTCTTTTTTTTTTTTTTTTTTAAAGTAGAGGTTATGACCTGGATGGAAAGAAAATAAACAAACACAAAGAAGTGTAGAGGAAGAAAAACTTGTCAACTTGTCAATTGCCAGTAAGCTGGGGATTGTGAGTGAACTGACTAGACATCGGGACTGAGAAACCTTCTGCATGTGGCTCTTTGGAAATGATGATGATGCAATCTCATTCTTGTGCATGGGTTGCGATGGACGCTGAGCTCCAATGTTGCCGACATTACCACCCGTTAATCCCTAGGACCCCATGCACAAGTTTGATAAGATCAAACAGTGGAACACAAGTTCTTTTTAGGAAAAGATCCAGCCTTCAGTTAACTGGTTTTGAGTTTTTTTTTTTCCTTTTTAACATTTTTTAAAATTTGTTTATTTTTATGTGAGTACACTGTTGCTCTCTTCAGACACACCAGAAGAGGGCGTCCGATCCCATTACAGATGGTTGTGAGCCACCATGTGGTTGCTGGGAACTGAACTCATGGCCTCTTAACCACTGAGCCATCTCTCCAGCCCCTCTCTTTAACAATTTTAAAAATGTATTTATTTTATGTATGCGAGTATACTTGCTATCTTCACACTGTCGCTGTCTTCAGACACACCAGAAGAGGGCTTCAGATGCCATTGCAGATGGCGGTGAGATGTGGTTGCTGGGAATTGAACTCAGGACCTCTGGAAGAGCAGTCAGTTCTTAATGAATCGTTTGGGTGAACAGAGATGGGTATCGCTGTGGCACTTTTGTATGTATGTCCTTGAACTTTGTCATCATCATCTTTGTCATGGTCCATCCCCCCGCTGCTGGTCGCTGGCCCCCCAGTATCTAAGACAGTGGTTACGGTGCCAAGCCGTGACCAATCACTCATTGACCTCTTAGGAACTGGGAAGGTAGGATAAAGGCTGAGGGCTCTTGGCTCCTTCTCTAGTTTCTTGGGTCTTCTAGGAGAACACGGCCATGCGAATTCCAAGACAGGCTGTTGTGTTTTATAAAAATAAGGATAGAAAGAATATGTTTGGTGGATGTGTAGTCAGGTGTGGGGGAAGGGGGTGCCTCCGCAGGCCCATGCTGAGGCATCCCTTCCCCCATGGGGACCAGCCACACGATGGTATAGTATAGAATAGTTTATTCAGGGCATGAGGAGAGGAATTGAGAGGGTAGTAGAGACAGAGAAAGGCAGAGAGAGAGAGAGAGAGAGAGAGAGAGAGAGAGAGA
>NC_034598.1:34662987-34665643 GCF_900095145.1 Mus pahari
GGGGAGGGGAATGGAGAGAGAGAGAGAGAGAGAGAGAGAGAGAGAGAGAGAGAGAGAGAGAGTGTAAAGGGAAAGATGACAGAGATAGAGCAAGAAAGCAAGAGAGTGAGGAGGGGGCAAGTGGCCCTTTTTATAGTGAGGCAGTCACACCTGGCTGTTGCCAAGTAACTGAGGGGCGGAGCCTAGACAAAATGCTAATAAAGGCTACATTCCTGCCACTGAGTTGGTCTCAGTTCTTTTACTAGAGAATTGTTTCTCCTTTGCTTTATCTCTAGGCCTTCAGTGGCCGGAAGATACTTACAGGATGTGGTTTTCCTGACCATGAGCCAATTCTTCTAAAACCTGTCTCGCGCCTTCCAAACACTCCACAAATGTTCTGGAGCGCACCGAGCTCATCTTCCTTTTGCCAAAATTGCCACAAGGCAAGCAAGCAACCCTGCTAGCCTCTTTATGAGGACTGTCCTTCTTCCGTGTCTCTCCAGAGCCTTGGTTCTGGCTGGGAGCACCTCTCATCTACTAAGAGACGGATCTCTACATTTTGATTCCATGGTTCCAGGGACTTGCTGTTGCCTAGTTACGCCACCAGCTGTGGGTGAGGGGTCCCCTGATGAGAGATCTGAGCACACTCCTGGCAGTTCATCTACCCAGTGCATAGCTCCCATCTCCGGGTTTTTCGTTGTTGTTGTTTTGTTTAGTTTTGTTTTTCAGTTAATGTTATTTTACATTGAACTCAGTATTTCAGTTGACAACGGGCTTTGGGTTGGAACGTTCTGTAAGGCCTGCAATAATTGTAGGAGACGAGGTCTATCTTCATTCTGTAGGTGAGAAAACTGTTTTTGCAAAGAAAAAAAAAAGGTAAACAGTGCCTATTACTTCTGTTACTGTAATGTTAAAAAAAATCAATTAACTAAGTTTTCTGGGCAGGTAACAAATAATGATGGTACCCCCAATTTTTTGTCTATACAAAGGGCCTTTGGGGAGCTCATTCTGGATGGTCTCCTTTTACGTTTCCCAACTTACAGTTGACAAAGTGAAAGTTAGGAATGGATCAGGTGCCATTCCCATGGTCACCTGCAGGTTGTAACTTAGAACCTGGATTCAGAGCTTAGAGAATCTCATTCTGTGGCTCTTCCGGGGCTCTGAGGTTACCGAAGTCTCTCCTCTTCACAGACCCCATTAGCCTACAGGGGAGGTTCCTCCTGATGCCTCTGTAGCACCAGCTGAACCTGCAGACTTGGAATGCTCTATCTGCTGGGGCAGAGAGGAGTGTGGAGAAGGCTGGTCCAAACAGGAGCCCCATTGTTGGAGCTGCAGGGATACCTGGGCACATCATTCAGACTAATAATTGAAGTAGGACTTCCCAGATAAAGCCAGGAGGGGAGCCAGTGCTGGAGAGCCAGCTCGTGGCTTTCCCCTTGCTCCTTGGCTCTGTCCCCCTTCTAGAGCTGTCTTTGGGACAGGGAGGATGGTGATGGTTCACAGAGCAGTGCCTGCCTCCTAAGGCCTGCTTCTCAGTCTCATGGAAATGGGTGAGAAGTGGGCTTTTTCATTCCATCTCAGACTCACTGTTGGTGAATTAACACATCCAGTGTTGTGATCTGTGTCTTTCATGGCTGTGGAACTCAGTCCTTGGAGCACTGTGTTAGTGAAGTGACTGGCAAGTCAAATCAACCAGGTCCTCCTCCTTTCTCTCAGTTCCTCTCTCTTGGTTCTTCCCCTTCTCCGGGTTACTCTGTCTGTCTGTCTGTCTGTCTGTCTTTTTGTCTCCTACTCTTTCTGTCTCTCTGTCTCTCTCTGACTCTGTCTCTCTGTTTCTCTGTCTTTGTCTCTCTTTGAGTCCCTTCCTCTTCCCCCCCTCCAGGGTGCCCCTTATCTCTTATCTCCCTGTCTCTCTGTGTGTTTCCCCACCCCTTCTGCTGGTGGCTCTGTCACCTTAGGCAGGTGCTCTTCATTGTCTCTGCAGCAGCTCTTCATCAGTGCCATCACTCTTGCCATTATAAACTGTCCTGAGCACAGACCACCTTGGTTCTGACGTCTACTTGCTTATTGAGGTAATCCAGAAGCCTGTTGGCTCCTAAGAGGACCTGATTGGTTTTTATCACAGTGCCTGGTACATGGTTGGTACCAGTTAGGCACCTGGTTTTTATTGTGTTACGACATCTTGATACTGTGTGTTTGCCTGGTGCGTGTTTCTAGCCTTCTCTGTTTAGCTGATTTGACTTCTGACCAGAAGCCAGGCAGTGTTGAGGAAACAGCTGTGTCTCATACCCCTGTGCTAAGATTATGGGCCCTATGGCCATTTCCTTTGGTTTAAAATTGGTACTGACAGGGCTGGAGAGATGGTTCAGTGGTTAAGAGCACTGACTGCTCTTCCAGAGATCCTGAGTTCAATTCCCAGCAGCCACATGGTATCTCACAACCATGTAATGGGATCTGATACCTTCTTCTAGTGTGTCTGAAAAGAGTGATTGTGTACACACACACACATGTGTATGTGTGTGTGTGTGTTGGCATTGACAGGTGATGTTGTTGTTGTTTTTCTTTGTTTGGTTTTTCGAAACAGGGTTTCTCTGTGTAGCCCTGGCTGTCCTGGAACTCACTTTGTAGACCAGGCTGGCCTCGAACTCACAAGAGATCTGCCTGCCTCTGCCTCTGC
>NC_034598.1:34665743-34697314 GCF_900095145.1 Mus pahari
TGCCTCTGCCTCTGCCTCTGCCTCTGCCTCTGGAATGCTGCATCAAAGGTGTGTGCCACCACTCCCCAGCTTGACAAGTGATTTTTAAAGACCTACTAGGCTCATCTTTGAGGACACACAGCCTCATGTCATCCTGGGCAGTACTTGTAATAATGACATCAGAGGCTCAAATCACCATGCACTAATTAGCTGCCATTCTGGCTTCACCGGGCAGCAGTACTTAGAAAATGTTACTCTCCTCTGGTGGGCCTGAAGCCCCGTATGACTGCCCTTGCTCTGGAAGGGTCTTTTCCTGTCATGTCTTTGCTTTGTCTGGAGACTGTTCACTCCAAACCATGCCAGGCCGTGCTTAATGTGTAGGCCTGAGTCTGCCAGGCAGTGTCTAAGGCCAACGTCCCTACAGGGCTTTTTGATGCTAAGACAGTAAGACTGGGCAGTGCCTGCTAAGTTGATTTAAAACGTTCTGTCCTGGCTTGGCCTGTGATGTCAGCTGCTTTCTGGAAGCATCATATCCTCAGTACCCTAAAGTACATAACATAATTTATTATCTATTATAGGCTCCTGGTCAGAACTTTGCTAATGTACGAATTGTATAGCTCTATTGTCCTTACTAAACCCCAATAGCTCTAGGCCCTATATAGGGATAATGTGTAATAGAAAAGTATTTTTGTCTCTTTAAAGCATTCACCAGTCATTATTTCAGAGTTGTCTTTGGGTCACCAACCGAGGATACAATTCATATACGTTCTACTTAAATTTTCTGTGCTTTCGTGAACATTTTCGAGAAATTTTTAAGCTGGCATGGGTTTCCTTTTTATTATGATATCTTTTTTAAAGGATTTATTATGTATATAGCTCACATGGCTGCTCGCAACCCTCTGGAACTTCAGTACCGGAGAATCCCGTGCCTTCGTTTGCTATTGAGGGCACTGCACACATGGGTTGCACAGACATGTGTGCAGGTCAAGTCTTGTGCACCTCAAAAATCTTTAGGAAAAAAGTTAGGAAAACATGTTGTTCTCTTCTCATCGTCTGTGTTTTATTTTTCCTTAGGAAAGTTGTCTAAGTTCACCAGGCGTCTCCGTTATTATTACTAGTTCTTTGTTTGTTAGTTTGTGTGTGTATGTATGTATGTGTGCATGTATGTATGTATGTATGCATGCATGTATGTATGCATGCATGCGTGCATGTATTTATGGAGTATAAGATTCTGCCTGCCTCTTGTTTTGTGCACTGTGTATGTACCTGATGCCTGTGGAGTTACAAATAGTTGTGAGCTGCCATGTGGGTGCTGGGAATCAAACCCAGGTCCTCTAGAAAAACAGCCAGAACTCTTCCTAGCCAAGCCATCTTCCAGTACATTAACTGTTTGGTTTTTAATGCCCTGTATTCATTAGCATATTCCTTATCCAAAATATGGCTCAAAACTCTGGTTTCTGAAGCCCCGTCAGTGTTTATTAAGGAGAGTTAGTAATGAAGTAACATGTTGCTCTCTCACGGAGGGATGTTCAGATTGACAGAAATCTTTGAAAGCATCTCTGTCCACCCATTAAATTAAAAGACTATGAATACCCAAAGCCAAGCAATTATTGATAGCATCGTAGGTAGCAGCAAAAAGCCGTCTCCTTGATTCTCAATGAATAATTGATTTAGGATGAGGAATGTCCTTCTGTAGAATGATCTCTTTCTAGCTCAGTGTGAGAATGGCCCCTGGCATATACAGTGTACCATTCTAGCACTTGGTGGTAGCTTTAACATTTAAAACCTGTAGCATTCTCTTCACTAATTGGATGAATGTTTTATTTTAGAATTGTTTATTCTTGACTACAAAAAAATATTTTTCATGAGTTAATGCAGGGGTAAAAATAGACCAAGGCAGATGCATTCATCTTCTCCCCCCCTCACCTTTACCCCACCCCAGCCTCTCGTCTCTTTCTTACTTTTTTTATGTGCTCCTTTTGAGGTTCAGATCTTTATGTCTCTCAGTTTTCCGTTCAATCGTGGGCGTGCAGATCTTTTCAGAAAGGAGACTGCTCTTTGTGCTACTCAAGAAAGAAAATACCTTCTTGTGAAAAAGAACTCAGCCATGTGTCCTGCTGAAGGTTGAGTTGGATGAGGGCAAAGCAGGAGGGACGGGGTACCGGACAGGGGAGAAAGGCGGCATTTATCACCTTAGTGCCTTATAGGATGTCTTCAGTGTTTCCTGTCTTGTCTGTGAGTGAGTGTGTGTGCTGAGGTCAGTAGTCATGCACAGCTTTCTGCAAAGGTTTGGAAAATCAGAGGCAGAGACCTGAACTGTTTGCATATAATACTACCCGCCTTAAAAATACTCTTAAATGTGCACTGAGTATTCATCTCTAGCTGCTAACAGCATTTGCTATGCAACTTTAGAATGGACTTTCTGGGCCAGACTAAACGCAGATTTTAGGTGACTGTTGATTTTCTGTAACAGTCGGTTGCCCTCTAATCTTGTGGAATTCATTTAAAACAGGCTGGAAGTAGCTTTTCGTTCTAATTCCAAGCCTTGTTTCCTTCTCTAGCTCCTTCTTACTTCTCTCTTACCTAAGAGTTAGGGCCACAGTAACAATGTGCTCCAGACATATTCCTGTCGGCTAATACTTTCTTGAGGGGCTGAGAAGTGAAAAAAAAAAAAAAATCAGGTTCAAACTGATCATTTGTACTCAGAAATTTCTCATTGTGTTGGGTCGCAATGGTTTGTGTTTTATGTTAACTTGACACATGCAAGAGTCCTTTTAGTGAAGAGAATCTCACTTAAGAAAATGGCCCTATCAGATTTTTCTGGGGCCATTATTCAATTGACGATTGATGTGGAAGGGCTCAGCTCACTGTGGGTGGTACCATCCCCTATGAAAGGTGGTGCTGGGTTCTATGAGAAAGCAGACTGAGCAAGCCACGGGGAGCATGCCAGTAAGCAGCACTCCTCCATAGCCTCTGCCTTGTTATCCATCTTCAGGGTTCAGCCTTGAGTTCCTGGCTTGCCTTTCCTTCTGTGATAAGACTGTGATATGGAAGTGTAAGCTGAAATAAACCTTTTCCTCAGCACGTTGCTTTTGCTTGTGGTGTTTTGTCACAGCAATAGAAACCTAACTGCGATATTCTTGAATACACTTGCTTCATTCCTCGCCAGTGTTCAAGTGATAACAGGAGAAGCCAGTGACTTCGGAAAGAACAGGTACTGGATACACCTATGTCAACATGACACAAGTTAAAATCACCCAAGAGGAGGGAACCTTAATCAAGAAATTGCCTTCTTAAGGTCACTCTGTAGGCAAGCCTGTAGAACATTTTCTTAGTTAGTGATTGAGTCGGGGGAGGGCTCAGACCATTGTGGACAAGTTCTATAAGAAAGCAGGCTGGGCAAGCCATGGGGAGCAAGCCAGTAAGTAGCACCCCTCCATGGCCTCTGCATCAGCTCTGGTCTGCAGGTTCCTGTCCTGCTTGAGTTCCTGTCCTCCCTGCCTTTGATGATGAGTCATTATACAGAACAGTGTGAGTGGAATCAACCCTTTCCTCCCCGAATTGCTTTTGGTCATGGTGCTTCGACATAGCAGTAGTGACTTGAGCTAAGACAGGATATAAAATATCAAATCTTAACAAGCGGGTGACTGGGCCTTTTAAATGAGGATTTTTTCACCGGGAGGCACATCTCCTCCTTGTAGTCAGAAGCAGATTGCCTGAAAATGTCTTCATTTGGAGACCTGGCCCAGAATCTCGATTAACTGCCTCAGAGAAATCAGCTTTCTCACAGTATATTCCCATAACCTTATTTGGGAAATGGAGACCATACTACCTCTTAAAAAGCATCTTTCTTAAAGTGAGGTAATCTGACACTTGTGAAATGCTTAATATTGTACTTAATGGTGTACAGGGCAGGTAACCAGTTGTTATATCAGTGATATGTGATTTTTCCCCAACAGTGAGGCAGGAAAACTACCAACTATAAAACACACATGTCCCAGAAACATCAAAGGATTGTTTAGCCCGTGTTAAGTTTTGACTCTGGAAAGGGCTGTGTGTACGTGAAAGACTGGCCATAATGATACAGGAAACTCCTATCCAAATACTGCAAGTACTTCTTAAAGGGGAGGGTTTGACATAGAACACAATGAGCTCTTTTGTTGCAAGAGATGTGACTGGTCCCACCTAGTAGCAATGTTTGTATCAGTGCATTCCCATAATGCACTGGAGAGATGCCTAAGTGGTTAAGGGCACTTGCTGTTCTTGAAGAGGATCCTATTAAAGTTTTAGCACTTTCTGGGTGGCTCACAATCATCTAAAATTCAGTTTCAGAGGAACAGACACCCTCTTCTGGCCTCTTCATGCACCCACGTGCACATAATATACACACAACACACCCCAGCCACACACACAAACACACATCACACATCTACTCCAGGCACACACAGAAACACACACTCACATAACCCAGGCACACACACAGATACTCCAGACACACACACACACACACACACACACACACACACCAGCCATATACACAGACACACTGACACACATACGAAATGAATACATCTTAAAGTTCCCATAGAGTAACACTACTGTTAAGAGACTGGTATGACGGGTGGAGGTGGATCCCAAAGAGAGTTCTAGGAGTGTCCAAAAAGATGGCTGCTGAGAGGAGCGGTCACCTTGCCTCCACACGGGAATGTCAGGATGCTGTTGATGGTAACAGATTCTGTTATTTGAACTTAAAGACTCATGTATTGTTTTATATACCAAAAATTAACTCCGAGAAACCCATAGAGACTTTTGTAAGAGGCCAGTTTCCAGAGTTCCCATAAGAAGAGATCATCCGATTCTTGCCAATCGTGATCCCGTCAGAGCAACTCATCTGCATTGATTACTCACAGCTTGTAGTTTATTTGGAGGGGCTGGTGCTCTCACAGCTGTACAATCACGGGATTGTTATATGGATATTTTTCTGAAATATCCAATTGACCCCTCTTCCTTAGACTTTCAGTGAAATGTTGACTTGAGTGAATCTGAGGAAGGAAACTGATATCCTGACTCTTGAATCTGAAACCTGAGTTGTTGCTGACTCAAGGAAACTTTATATTTCTATTCTATGGTTATTACCTGTGGTCACATGGCTCTGAGAGTGTTTTAGCTTCTTCCTCCATTAGAGAAAATGAGGGTAACTCTAGCTCATATCCTAAAGTTGCTTCAGATCCTCAGTGATGTACGTATGTAAAGCTCTTTGGGGCTTGGCACATGAGAAGAACTCAGACACTGGCTGTCAGGGGTAGGTGTGCATTCAGTGATGGCTGGCTTCTGTTTGCATCTTTCTTTCCCTTCTGCTAAGGGTGTCTTCTCAGAGCACTGTGCTTCAGGTCAAGGACAGTGTCCCTGCTGAGCCCCTCCTTTGAGGATGCAAGTCTGAACTGGATAAGGGAAAGCACTTCAGGGTAGCAAACGAGGAGGATGGTGTTTGCTTCTATTTATGGCTCTTCTCCCTGTCCGTTGCCTAGGAGATGGCTGGCAAACTTCCAGCCGTCACTAGCACCATTCCATCCCATGAAGGAAGAGCCACAGCTGATCCAGTGACCGTCATTAAACACTGTTCCGGGAAACATTGTCAAGATTTGTCTTCCCTCTCTATTGTTGTGTCTGCTCACCAATAAACTGAAGAACAATTGTTCATCACCAAACTCGCCATAATCTCTCCCATTTTTGCATTTTTTTTGACCCTGTCAAAACAACCATAGTGTGTAGGTTGGGGGAGAGGACTTCGCCAACAAAATCCACACGATTTGGTTTGTCCCTTGACCTTGTGATAAAGTTTAAGTCAGAGCTCATTAGCAGAGAGAGCTGAGGAGATAATTTTGCCGTCATGATTACAGAATATAAATTTTTTCTCTCTCTCTCTTTTTCTTTTACAGGTAAGTGTACCTGACATCCGGTAGCACTGCTCTCTTCCTGTCTGGCTCGTGCGGCCATGGTGTGGTCCAAAGGTTCGTCAAGGCCGTTGAATGAGTCTTGCTGTACAAGTGATCCGGTGCTGTCAGTGTGTGTGTGTGTGTGTGTGTGCGCGTGTGTGCGCGCGCGCGCGCATGCTCAGAGAGATGGTAAGTTTTCCTTTCCTATTTTCCCTACTGGAGCTTTCAAACTGGTGGCCCAGTTGCTTTGGTTTAATGAGTATCTCTCACTCCGGCTGAAAGCAGAAGTGAGATTTGTTGCGCAGGACACATTGTATCAAAAGCTGGCGTTTCTTTGTCCAGCTCCTGGTTTGGAGATACATCTGTGTTGTGGAGTGTTTCATGTAGCGTCTGATTTGTTTGGAGCAGAATATGGTGTCACCCTGCAGGGATAGCGTCTTCTCAGCTTAAGGAGATCATGACTTGGCTGCAAGCAAGTAGAGTGATGCTCATGTCCATGTTCATATATTACCCACCCACCCCCTATTTTGAAGGAAATCTACAGGTATTCATTCGATGGGAATAGGAGGTCCTACTGAGGTCACTGTTGACATGCACAGCCTTTGTCAAAGACTCTAAAACCTAAGAGGTTTAAAATATGTTACAAGTGTGACACTTCAAGCCTTTACCTTGTCTCTTGCTAGTTACCTGGCGTTAAAGCAAACCCTTAAACAGCAACAAAGAATGCTGTTTGGAGTCCAGTCTGTTGGTTGGCTAAGTTTAGAATCTTTCACTCTCAAGAACTGATGTCGGGAAGGTAAACTTAAGTTCCTGATGGTGTTTTCATTGTTGGCATGCATTGTTGGAGAACATACTGTTCAGAACAACTTATTGAGATACGTACTTTCAGAAAGAACCCAGACATGCTGGTTTCTTGTCTCTGAGGACTTCACCTCTAAGGGAAAGTTGTATAGATGCTCTCCTGACCTTTAGGAATTCAGTGACTTTATTTCTGGTGATGCTCATGGTTGAATGTTCCAGGTGATAACCTATCTCAAGGTGATGTTTTCCCTTTGAAGAGACTCTGGTTCAGATCACATGGTTCTTCTTCTTCTTCTTTTTTTTCTTTAACATTTTATTTATTTGTTTATTTATTTTATGTATATGAGTACACAATCACTCTTTTCGGACATACTAGAAGAAGGTATCAGATCCCATTACATGGTTGTGAGCCACCATGTGGTTGCTAGGATTTGAACTCAGGACCTCTGGAAGAGCAGTCAGTGCTCTTAACCTCTGAGCCATCTCTCCAGCCCACCTGGTTCTTTGAGCTCTTAATTGCCAGGCTGTTATCTTAGAGATAGCAATTATAATAAAAAATAAAGACTGTTCCACAGCTACTCCAGCTTTTAAATCCTTCATTCCTAAGCACGAGAAACAAGTGTAAATGAACATGTTCATTTGCCTGTGGTTGTTACTTTCAAATAATTTATATTAAAAAAACCTTTCTCATTAATTATTTCCATGAGTCTTTTTCTGCTGAGGGGAATAGTCTTTGAAGAACTTGGACAAAGGTCTAGGCATTCAAAAGGGACTATTGCTGGGATTCAGTGTGAAGCTCAGACCCACCCATGAGCCCTTCAGATCTCCTTACTTGGAACTCCTAAATTTTGTATTTGGTGTTACTCATTTCTTTGTTGGAGACATCAACCTGAGTGCCATGCTTCGAACCAACAAGCATCGTTGCATCCGTTGCCAATACCACGACTTTTACTTGGATTGACTCGGTCATGTATATTTAATTCTGGTGAGAAGCAAAGTTGCGTCTGCAGCATTGACATAGAGAAGCCCAGATCTTTTGATGGTGGAGGGGAGAGCAAGTGTTCTAGAAACCTCTGAAGAGCTTTTTTAAAAGATAACCTTGATGCTCCCCATTTAGATGGTATGGTTCCCAGCTTTCCTTTATGTCCTTAGAAGCACTGGAGGGCGATCCAGCTCTTTTTCTATCTGATGGACTGACAGACAAAGCATGTTAGTTCTGGGGGTGCTTTGCACAGGACTCTCTGGAATACCCTGAGTGTGCTTTTTTGGTGTGCCATCTGGATTGTCTTTTTTTCTTTTAATTTATTTATGTATATAAGTACATTGTAGCTGCCTTCAGACACACCAGAAGAGAGCATCAGATCCCATTACGGATGGTTGTGAGCTACCATGTGGTTGCTGGGAATTGAACTCAGGAACTCCGGAAGAGGGGTCAGTGCTCTTAGCCACTGAGCCATCTCTCCAGGCCCAGGGTTATTGTCTTTTAAAAAGAGTTATTGATTTTAGTGTGTGTATATGTGTGTGTGCATGCACATGTGCACAACATTGAATGCCGGTACCATGGAGACCAGAAGAGCGCCTTGAATGCCCTTGAGCTGGAGTTACAGGTGGTTGTGAGCAACCCACCCTGGGTTCTGAGAATCAAACTCCTGTCTTCTGAAAGGCAGCAAGTGCTTTTAGCCACCTAGCTCTCTCTCTCTCTCCAGCCCCAGCTGGGTTGTATTTTCTTTGTGTACTCAGAATTCAAGATTATTTTCTGTACCTTTATTATAGTTTTATCACACCGCAAGTGTAGAGGAGAAAGTTGCCTAATTAATTCCATCAGCTGTGATTGAACAATAATCAACATTTGGCAATAATGGCTATCATTGGGAGAAAGGATCTTGAAGTAAGTGTCAGCTGTAATGGTATTCGCTTCTCCAGGATTTTCTCTGTGTGTCTGGAAAGGGATGTGTCCTTACATCGGTAATACCACGGAAGATCGGGCATTCTCCCTCTGTCCTCACTGACACTTAGCTATATTCACCTTTCTTTCTTTAACTAGTTCAAAATGCCCTGACCTTTGAATCAGTGTCCAGTTTATAATAATAACATTTGTTTGTGTCTTTTCAGACTTAGGTACAGGGCAATGTCAGTTCTTAATTCCTTCCAAGGCTTTCCTGGCCTATGGATAAATCTTGTCCCAGTATCCTATAGGACGGCCATTCTCCATTTTGCTACTTTCTTTATGCTGGCTCCTTGATTTCCTTCCTCTGTCTCCCTACACTCCTGAAACCCAGAGGCCGGGTCTAAGGGATGGGTGGTACTATTATCAAAGCCTCAGCTGTGCTGTGTAGATGAGGCTCTGACAGATCTTAGGATCCCAAACACATGTGTTTACTAACTTCAATCCACTCTTCAAATGGGCTACTTGGGAGAAGAGTCAAAAGTAATTACTTTCAAAATCCCTTTTGTTGCCCATTAAGCAGCCACTATAGTTAAATCTTCAGAACAAGGCATTGAGTCTAATTACTTGACACGTACCACGCCAGAAGCGGAGGGGACCATTAGCCTCTCTTTGGCCATGCTTCAAGCCAGATGCTGTCAGTTATCGTAAGCTGTCAGAAACCCATTGAATCAAACCTGCTCTCTCTGCAAGCTGCCCTCAGCCTGTCTTAGCATGAGCAGGTGCCTTCTGCTATAGGAGGATCTACCTCAGACAGACACTAGGGCTTCCCCTGTCACCTCTATATCAGATGCTCATTTTTTTTTTTTAAGGTTTTGGATAAACACGTAATAGATACTTTGAGTAAAGTAAACCATGCACTTATATGTTAGTACGGATTGCTTAATCTCTTGTATCTGTCATGTTTCCCTTGTGTTTTTAGAATCCAATTCAATGTGTCACCTACTTTTAAGTGCTAGGGTTTGAAGTCCTCACTGTTAGAATTGTTCTTTAAAAAATTTAAAGTTATTTTTATTTGTGTGTGTGTGTGTGTGTGTGTGTGTGTCTACTTGTCTATATGTAAATGACATGCATGCAGTGTCCTTGGAGACCAGGGATGGCATCAGATCCCCTGGAGCTGGGTTTCCAGGTGGCTGTGGTCCCTAGAAACTGAACCCAGATGGGTCCTCTGCAAGCAGCAAGCTTAGCATCTTGACGGGCTTGGAAGTGGGTGTTAAAGTGCAATTAGGGTAGTTTAAAAGGAAGGACAATGCAGCGTGTTTTCTTTGTTCCACACGCGTCACTCCCATGCACATGTATGTGCATGCATGTATGCAATTGGCCACGGAGTGGTCAAGTTGCAGGGTGACTATTTCCTAACTGTTCATTTATTATTTTTTTGTTCATTTATTATTATTTTATTTCCTAATGGTTCATTTATTATTTATTATTTTGTTTGAAGTTATGACTTCATCTCTGATTTACAGCAAAGAGATATGTAGTGCCTGTAGGACCGCTTTTCATATTTTTTAATTAACTTTTTAGTTAGTATATAAAGTCGGGTATCTTGTTATGATGTTTTCACACGTGTATTTGAATGTGACTTTGTCACACCCCCTTCTCTAGTACCCTCTTGATATTCCTCTCCCTCCCTCTCTGGTTCCCTTCTTCCTTTCAAGTAGCCCATCTCTGCTTTCAGACATGTATGTGTGTGCATTTATAATTGGTACTTTAGACTCTGTCACCTAACCAAGCTGGCCATGTCAGCGGGCACCTTGCCTTAGGGGGATGGCAACTCTAAAGAAGATGCCCAGGGCTCTGGCCACCCTGGGAACAAGTAGTCTTGATTTAATTGATGTGAGGGATGAAGGAGGTTAGGGAAGCATGGGAGGTCTAACAGGCTTATTGCCAAGGTAACTGTTGGTAGAACTATGATTGTTTCCAAATGGAGCTTCCTGGGATGAAAAAGAAGTTAGGGATGTGATGATTTTTTATATGCTTGGCCCAGGATGTAGCACTATTAGAAGGTGTGGCCCTGTTCAAATAGGTATGGCCTTTTTGGAGTAGGTGTGTCACTGTGGCTTTAAGACTCTCATCCTAGCTGCCTGGAAGCCAATATTCTGCTAGCAGCCTGCAGATGAAGATGTAGAACTCTCAGCTCCTCCTGTCCCATGCCTGCCTGGATGCTGCCATGTTCTGGCCTTGATGATAATGGACTGAACCTATGAACCTTTTAGGCAGCCCCAATTAAATGTTATCCTTATAGGAGTTGCCTTGGTCATGGTGTCTGTCCACTGGAGTAAAACCCTAACTGAGAGAAGGGGTAAAGATGCAAAGACTGTGTATGTGCAGTAGTAAAACCGTGTGTGAATTGCGAGTATAAGTTCCATGCAGCATCATGCGGAAGTCAGGAGAGCAGGCCTTAGACCAATGGTTCTCAAGCTTCCTAATGTTGCATCCCTTCTGTACAAACTCTCGTGTTGTGGTGACACCCCCCCACACACACGCAATCATTAGATTATTTTTGTTACTATTGTTATGAATTATAGTGTAAATATTTTTGAAGATAGAGGTTTGCAAATGGGGTCATGACCCACAGGTTGAGATCTACTGCTTAAGGTGTAAATCAAGTACAGGGAAATTGCTTTGCTTCCGCGTGTGATGTTGAGAAATTCGATTACCTTTCTCAGAGGCCCCAGTCTCCCCGATCTGTGCAGTGGTAATGGCCACAGACTCTGACCTACTGAAGCCCCCAGGATAGTGGTTCTCAACTTGTAGGTGACAACCCATTGGGGAGGGCTCAAACGACCCCTTCACAGATGTCACCTAAAACCATTGGAAAATGCAGAAAATTTTACATTATGATTTGTAACAGTAGCAGAATTACACTTATGAAGTAGCAATGAAAATAATGTTATGGTTCTGGGGTCACCTCAGCATGACTCTATTAGAGGGTTGCAGTGTAAGGAAGGCTGAGAACCACTGTCCTAGGAGGGTAATTGAGGCAGGCCATCTCGTGGAAAGGCACCTACAGTTGTGACCCTTGGGAAATGACATCTCCTTTGTTGTGTCATCTCCTCTGTGCATTGTTGATGGCAGCAGCTGTCACTTCCTTTTATTAAGAGCATCATTAAGTTCTGGCAGAACAAGATATTTGTAAGTTACATTCCATTATGTGTTGGTTATTTGGGCTGCTGCTGATTATGTAATTTAGCAAATGGCTTTTTATGCCAAAATCCTCTAAAAATTGTTTTTCTTTTCTTTTCTTTCTTTTTCTTTTCTTTTTTTTTGAGACAAGGTCTTGGTATGTAGCCTAGGTTGGCCTTAAATGTGTAACAATCCTCCTGCTGCAGAATCCCAAACGCTGCGACCATAGGCATGTTACTGCCATGACTAGTAACTTCTTAAACACACATTTAGCTTTACATAACAGGATTAACCATGTTTGTTTATTGTTTGTGTAAATCAGCTACACTGCACAGGAACTTTCATTATATATGTATATATATTGAAATAGATGTATATGTATATACGCATATATCTTTCAAGCCACACATCCTGCCAAGAGTTCAACATAGATACCTCCATGAGTTTAATGAATCGTGGAGTTGTCGCCGTTTCCTGTTTCCTGTCAGAGAAACGGATAAGCAAGTGTCAGCCTGCCAGAAGAAGAAAGATCCAGAACGTGATCTGTGTGGCTCTGGAGCCCACTGTATCACCTATATAATGGGTGAGGGACATATCTAGTCACTTATATAATGGGTGAGGGACATATCTAGTCACCTATATAATGGGTGAGGGACATATCTAGTCACCTATATAATGGGTGAGGGACATATCTAGTCANTATATAATGGGTGAGGGACATATCTAGTCACCTATATAATGGGTGAGGGACATATCTAGTCACCTATATAATGGGTGAGGGACATATCTAGTCAGAGGGATTGCTACTAACTCCTGTTTGCTAATAGGGTCTGTTACTATGGGGAAGAGTCACTGTCTGTATCCTTGGTCTGAGTTTCTATTCTGTGTGTGGCTATGTGAACTGTCCCCAAAGTCCTGGCTCACCCTTGATGGCACAGAGCACTTTGTCACTTGAGCTAAGAATCATCCGGCTGGCCAAAAGTTTATGAATGCTGGAATATTCCATAGACATTTGGGAAATTATTCTGTCATTTAAAGGACTGAGTCTAGGATTTAAAGGTGTGTCTCAGTGGATAGAATGCTTTCCCTACTATGCTCAAGGCTCTGACTTCAAGCTGTAGCAGCAAGAAGAAAATGAAATAAATAAAAAAAACAGAGTTTATGGCTAAAGAGATGGCTTAGTGGTTAAGAGCACTGACTGCTCTTCCAGAGAGGTCCTGAGTTCAATTCCCAGAAACCACATGGTGGCTCACAACCATCTGCAATAGGAAGCTGATGCCCTCTTCTGCTGTGTCTGAAGAGAGTGACAGTGTACTCCTTTACATAAAATAAATAAATCTTAAAATAATAATAATAAAAAAGAACAGACTTTCATTTTCTAAGTGTTGTCCGTCCTTTACACAAGGAAATGGCACCATGGTCTGCCATGTGTCAGGGGAGCGTGTCCCTTTAAGAAGAAAGGAGTCCCTTGCCCTACATTTTTAGAGCAAAGCACTTGACTTCTCAGCCTCACCTTCTCTGTCCTGCCTTAGCTGCCCCACATGCCTCACCTCTCCCTCCAGTCCCATCCCTCTGGCCTCTCCCCCCCAGCCCTCCTCAGTATCAAGAGCTCTCAGGAATGTGTCATTATGGCAGCGGAGAAGATTCGCTTGTTGGGAAAGAACACTCCCGATGCCTCGGCCTCCTTGTGATCTGATAGTACCTTTCTTTGGTGCCATTGGGTGTGTCAATGAGTTTGATGACACAAGGCCTTGAAAGGCAGACATTTTAAACTATTCGCATTGTCCAAGGTAGGCAGCACCAGGCAGAACTTATCTGGAAGGAGAGCACCACACGGGGCTGTGTGGTTGAGAAGCATGGTGTTGTGATGTCCAGGTCAGACCATCAGCTCTTCTCAGAGGGATGCTATGGATCTCAGTGTAGAGATGCAGGCTGTGGCACCCGACTTAAGAAGTGAACAATTCATTGTAAGAAGGAGAGGGCACAAAGAAGTGCTGTGAACAGGTTTCTTCTGGACAAGGCAGGACCACAGCAGCTAAGGTTGCCTGAGAAAAACCAAGGTGACCAACATTCCAGCCCCCAAGGTTGCCATGGCAACCAACATTCCAGCATGGATGGAGGAGGGACTTAGGAGGCCCCACCCCAGCTAAGTTGTTGTTGGCAGTTGATGGCTGTTGGCCAGGAAGAGTTGGTTGTTGGGGTTTTCCCTTCAGGGATATGGTCCTCGGTGTGTTGGCCCTTAGTGGATGGCCCACACCCATGCATACACTGGCCACACTAATCGGACTCAGTGGGTTGTTAACAAAATAAAAACTGCCCAAGTAAGAAGGGCGTGGGGGGAAGAATGAGGATGGATTCGGCAGGGGTTGGGAGTAACTGTGATAAAAAGAATTCGTTGTGTATGTGCATGAAGCCCTCACAGAAGAAATAAAATGGTCTTACGGAAACCTCCCAGTTGCTTCAGCGTGGAGGTTTCTACAAAGCCTGGAGCACTGTTGCTTGGGAGGAGCCTCTCTCCTTGACTCGGTGTGCCCCTCTCTCCCTTGGCATGTGCTTATGTAGGATAAGGCCTGGGCTGTGCAGAGCATCTTCGAAGTCTTGGAACCGAACTACATATATGTGATTTTTTTTTTTTTTTTTTTGCACAAGGTATCTGGTATGATCATTTCCTGTTTTCCATTCCCTCCTCATCCACCCAGAGACTGAAACTCTTGCTTCTTTCTCATGCTTAGCTGGCTCTTTCTTCCTAAACCCAGAAACCTAACTCGAGGTTAGTCTATGTGATTGATGCCTCCTGAATATGCCACCCTCTTCAAAGAAGTTTAACTTGCAAATGAGACGAACAACTCAGGCAACCTTGGTATCAGACCCGATTTGTGGGTGAATATGGGGGTAGGGATGATTTAAGCAAGGGATACGTATTCTTCCAAACTCTGTGACCACACACCAGCTAAGGACGTTACCACAGCCATCATTCAGTGTCATGTTAAATTGTTTACCGGTGACCCAGGCCAAGATGGCTGCTGTTTCCATTCAGTCTCTGATGTCACAGCACCTTGAGATATAGTCAGGCTCCCTGGTCTCATAAACACTGCCATGGACTATCTTGGTGACAGATAACCATTAATCCATGTAAACATTTCTCAAAGATAGCAAAAAGAAATGTCTAAACATGGTTTACTTTTTAAATCCTCATGCTTTATAACAATCTTTTTATTTTCCAAGAATCTCACAAAATTTATTGTAATCATATTCTTCCTCCCACCCCTTCCCAAACTCCTCTTGCTCACACACCGAATTAATTTGGAAGTTTACATCTGGGCTCCTGGACCCTCTGAAGGCGTAGACACCACTCATTCTGTCTATTCTGCCCTGCAGTGTCCTGGAAGATAGTGTTAACTGGGACTCTGTGACAATCAGAAATGAACAGAGATGGAAAGAACTGTCACTTTACACACTGGTTAAGACCCTAATGTGGCTGAACTTTCAATCTAGCCACCTACTGTGACAAATTTATAGTCATTGTAGTCTATCACCGAAGTAACTCGGTGAACTGCTTAGCCTGCCCCCCACCTCCACCCCCACCACCCACCACCACCTGGTAATTGCACAATGATTTCACTGCTTGGGGGTTCGGTGGCATTCCAAGGTTAGCGTAGGGGTGGTGGTCTACCTGAGAGAAACAGGGTTTTGAGTTTTTACCCTAAATTTTTTTAACTGAGGCTAGAAAGAGGACTCTGTAGGAAAGAAGGCTTGCAACCCAAGCATAAAGACCTCAGTTTGATTCCTGAGCACTCACCGAAAAAGCTGGGTGTGATCCCTCCTCATGGGCAGAGAGACTGGAGACTCTCTGGGGCCTGTTGGCTGCCATCTGAGCTCCAGGCTCAGTGAGAGATGCTGTCCCAGGGAAGTAAGGTGGTGAATGACAGAACAGGACACACCACACTGTCCTCGGCTTCCATACATGCATGTGTGGGCAGATACCCTTGCACACACATATGTACATACACACCACACAATTTTTTTTAAATGGATGGACGGCAAGTATGCAATTTCACTTCAAGGCATTCTTTTCTTAAGTGCCAGTAATGCTTAACATTGAGCCCTGTCAAGACATGTACATCACAAAGAAAACAGGCCCCTTGGGTTGCAGGGTTTGTTTGGTTTTAAAAAATTCAAAAATCAAATTTAATAAAAAAAAAAAAAAAGTGGCCACACCCAACTTTTTACATGAACTGCTCAGGAATCAAGCTGAGGTCTTCCAGCTCTGGTTGCAAGCCCTCTTTCCTGTAAGGGCCTCCCAGGGTGTGAAGTGTTGTGATCCGACAGGAAAAGTTTGATCTGCCCTCTGATTTAAGGATAGAGAGGAGAAAAGGTCCTCGGATGGAGAGCTGCAAACAGGATGTGCAAACGGGAGGTAGCAATTTAGGACAAAGCACCAGGAGAAGAGAGGCTCAGAATCGACGTGGAGACAGAGACCGTGGGTGGATTGTCAGGAGTCTGATGGCGATAATGGATGCGCCCACAGGGGAAGCCACAACGCCAAGGGGTGGGGGGAGATTCTAAAAATATTTTCTTTCTTTGAGAGATGCTGAAAGCGTGGCAGGGGTGAACATTCATGGGCAATTTATAGAGATTGTTTTGTTTCCCTGAGCATATTGAGCCTGTGTGATGGGTGCAGTGCTTGGGATTAATTTTAATCCCTTATATTTCAAACTTTGGCCAAAAAAAAAAAAAAATCCTCTAGGTAGTTTGTTACGGTTGTGGAGGGGACTGGCTTAATGTAGACGGCCACTGGGCAAATCAAATGAACTCCTTTGGTCCGTGGCTATTGCTATTCCAAAAGACCCTTCTTATTCTCTCTGAGAATGGCTGAGTGGGGCCGTGTCTGGCAGTGTCACCACGAGGACAGCAGTGTAGTGACACGGCCAGGCAGAGAGGCATCCAGCATTGTGCTTTGTACCTTCTTCTTGTGTTCTCGTTCAACTCGGAAGAGAACTGTAGCATGCGGGTTTTCTACTGATGGCTTTGGGAGCTAAGGGTCTTTTGATATAGTTAAGTACTTTCTGTGTACAAAACCACAGGCACAGGTTTTGACGTTGCTATTGGGAAGATTGGTGTCAAACACATCTTTATTATAGCTACTGGGGTAGTGTTATTACTATTGCTGTTATCATTATTATTAGGGTTTTTTTGTTTTGTTTTGTTTTTAAGGCTGTGTTGTATAAAAACAAAACAAAATCAAACAAAACAGATTCTTCCTGGACCATGCCCTTCAGGTCTAAACAGCAGTGTTGGTCTAAATTTTGGTAAAGTCTAAAAAGACAAAGATACCATAGTTGTCTTAGTCAGGGTTTCTATTCATGCACAAAACATCATGACCAAGAAGCAAGTTGGGGAGGAAAGGGTTTATTCAGCTTACACTTCCAAAGGAAGTCAGGACAGGAACTCACACAGGATAGGAACTTTGTCACAGGAGTGGATGTAGAAGCTGTGGAGGGATGTTACTTACTAGCTTGCTTCCCCTGGCTTGCTGTCAGCTTGCTCTCTTATAGAACCCAGGACTACCAGCCCAGGGATGGCACCACCCACCATGGGCCCTTCCCCCTTGATCACTAATTGAGAAAAGGCCTTACAGCTGGATCTCACGGAGGCATTTCCTCAACTGAGGCTCCTTTCTCTGTGATAACTCCAGCCTGTGTCAAGTTGACACATAGAACCAGCCAGTTAAATAGTGAAAGTGGTTGAGATGAGGAGACTCCGGCCCTCTCCACCCATCTGCCTTTAAACTACTTCTGAGCTAAGGCTCTTTCCCACCTGGAGTGCCTCGTGACCTTCTACTTTGTAAATTAGGACAAGCTAATAATTTTTGAATCAGAGGCTGCATAAGGAAGGAATGCCAAGTGGGACTCAAATGTGTCACTTATCTTGGACAGAAGGTGCTCCTGCCTTCAAAGTAATTAAAGTTGAATAAATTGAGCCGTAATAATAAAAGGGAAAGCTACTGTTAATATAAAGGATTTCCTTCTTGTATTCATTCTGCAGAATAGTGAGCAGACTGGATATTCCCCAGAGATGGAATATGTTGCAGGATTCCAATTATGAGGAAAATATTAAAAGAACTTATAAAGCAATGGGAAGAATGCATTTAATTTTTTCTTGTCTTAACAATGTGGGTTTTTTTTTTTAATTCTTTTCTTTCTTTATTTTAAATTCTTTTCTTTTCTTTTCTTTTTCTTTTTATTTTTTTAGTTCTCTTCAGTTGCTTGGACCCAAGCAATTGCTCCAAGTATCAAGAAGGGGCTTTATTCAAAATTCTGCTTTCTTGAATTGTACAGTCTGATTATGTAGGCTTAATACAAGGAAAAGGAGAAGGAAAATTTCTCTATGTCCTGTGTTAGTCCATTCATTATTACCATAGCGAAATACTTGAGGCAAGATGTTTTATAAAGAAAAGATTTATTTTGTTCCCTCATTCTTATTTTTAAAAAAGATTTATTTATGCATTTTATGTATATGAGTACACTGTAGCTGTCTTCAGTTGAGGGCATAGGATTCTATTACAGTTGGTTGTGAGCCACCATGTGGTTGTCAGGAATTGAACTCGGGACCTCTGGAAGAGCAGGCAGTACTCTTAACCGCTCAGCCATCTCTCCAGCCTGACCCCTGGTTCTTGAGATGTGAAATCAGCACTCTACACCTGGTGATGCCTTTCTACTAGCCAAACCTCCGATGCTCTTTAAGACTTCACAAGGCAAGAGTTAGGGACGGTGTGTATCTGTGCATTCGGTTCTCTTTCCCCGTCTTCTAAAAAGCCGCCAGTATTTGATCCTTTGGACTCTACCCTCACAGCCTGACCTATTCCTCATTGCGTTCCAATAGGGATGAAACTAACAGCACTCAAAGGCTAGGGGTCATCGCACTCAAGCCGTGCTATATTATATGCTCTGGTACCTGTCTGAGCTGGCAACTCCCTGGCACTTAACTTGGAAATCCCTTGGGCTCCATTGGCGACAAGGGTTTATAGCAAGTGGAGTTCCGGGCTGAAGGCTGGCGCTGCTGTCCTGTCCCTCCCTCCCCTGTAACATCAGCAGCAGAAGCAAAAAGCTATTCTGCATTCATTCAAATGCCCTGGCAAGCCAGTCATTGCTAGCCCTGGAAATGTAAATTAGCAGCAGGCAGCATTGCCATTCTTGAAATTAGAGGGCCAGAAAGAATAGAGGAAAGAAACCTAGGCACACCAGGGAATTGTCCTTAATTTGATGACAGCAGCGATAAGTGCACCTATGAAATGCTCTTTGGAAGAGGGATTTGCAAGTTAATTATTAAAGACAAGCCTTTGGGGGGTTTCCTTGGAACTTACAAGTAACGGTTGCCTCCGTGCTGGAGGCTCGACTCTTTGAGCACTCTCTGCTCTACTTCATGGTGTAATTATATAATTGCAGGTGTATTTTCTTCTAAAAAAGAAAAAAAAAAGAAAAAAAAAAGGAAAAAGAAAACCCTCCAATCCTTTATGCTGGAATTTTTTTTGTAAGATTATAGGAGTTTCCTCTCTGAGTCGTCTTAAGTATTGCAACTGAAAGGAAGACTCCATATTAACATTATTGGGCTTGAACATGACGACCAGTCGGTGGCCTGAGCAGGAGCCCAGGTGCATGCTGGGAAGCTTTGCGGGCACTGGAATTCAGAGGTCTGGCAGTGAGAAATGGGCATCCCAAACTACCTCAGCGCACACATCCCAGCAGGTGAAAGGAAGGATACAGAAGCTGCTTCTGCAACTCACGTCTTTGCCAAAGCACCGTTGCTGTCTTTCCAGCATGCAGCTCTGTGTGAAGCTTGGGAATCAGCTTTCCAGAGCATTCCCTGGTGATGGTGGCCATTCTAGTATGGACCATTCTAGTATGGACACTGAGCTGGAAATGTCCAGAATATAATGGTCATAAGCCTAAATACTGAACCAAGTTTAGAGGACATGGACACGGAGGTATTGTTTTGGACTTCTAAAGCACTTTGTAAAGCACTTAAAAAGTCTCTCCAGCCTTTCCAAGTCATCTTTGAAATGTATATTTTGGTGAGCTGTCCCTTCTGTCATTGCTCCAGACGTGCTCCAAGTCCATACCATCAGGGTTACTGTGTCACAACACTGTCATAACGAGGATCTCAAGATGTCCCTACTCTCTCCTCCAGAGAACTGTGCTCAGCTTGAGGAATTGGCATGTTAATGCTCCCTAACATGTGGGGATAGGCAGCATCATATGCGTGGTGAGACATACACAGCACCATGGCATGTGGGCACTGTAGTATTCCTACGTGAGGAAGTTGAGACGCAGGAACCAAGTCCTGGAAGGTCGTAATGAAGCTGGGCTTGGACCCACCCATGCAGGTTCCTGGATTCTGTGCTTAGCCACCTGTTCCGTGCACCCTCTGTGTGAGTTCTGTGAGCCTATAGTTGCTGGAAGACAGCCCTCCCATCTCTCTGATCCCGTGGGAAACACAGGAGGCACAGGCTTTGGTTTTGTGAGGAGGGAGAATGAAAACAGCAGTTGATTGGTGTGTTTACAGATAAGGTGGTGTGTTGTGCATCTTTCTTAAAGGTTTTCATGTAGTTAAGCTTCACTTTCATAGAATAGTGTTTATTGAACAGTCAGGTATCTGGGTTAGGGTTAGGATGAGGGAAGAGGCTCTCGAATTTTACTGAGTAAGATGAAGGAACAAACAACAACCTACTCAGGTTGATCCTCACTGTGTTTCTTTGTCTCTCTGTCTGCCTTCTCCTCCTCCTCCTCTTCCTCCTCCTCCTCCTCTTCCTCCTCCTCCTCCTCCTCCTCCTCCTCCCCCTCTTTCTCTTTCTTCTACATTTTCTCTTTATTCTACTTCTCCTTGTCCTTGTTCTTCTTTTTGTTGTTCTTGTTCTTGTTCTTGTTCTTGTTCTTGTTCTTGTTCTTGTTCTTGTTCTTGTTCTTGTTCTTGTGGTTCTTCTCCTCTTCCTTCTCCTCCTCCTCCTTCTTCTTCTCTTTTTTCTACTTCTTCTCTTTATTTTACTTCTCCTTATCCTTGTTCTTCATTTTGTTCTTCTTCTTGTTCTTCTTCTTCTTGTTCTTGGTCTTGTTCTTGTTCTTCTTCTTGGCCTTCTTCTTCTTCTTCTTCTTCTTCTTCTTCTTCTTCTTCTTCTTCTTCTTCTTCTTCTTCTTCTTCTTCTTCTTCTTCTTCTTCTTCTTCTTNTTCTTCTTCTTCTTCTTCTTCTTCTTCTTCTTCTTCTTCTTCTTCTTCTTCTTCTTCTTCTTCTTCTTCTTCTTCTTCTTCTTCTTCTCCTCCTCCTCCTCCTCCTCCTTCTTCTCCCTCTTCTTATTCTTCTTGCTCTTCTTCTTTTCTCCTTCATCTTCTTGGTCTTCTTCTTCTTCTTCTTCTTCTTCTTCTTCTTCTTCTTCTTCTTCTTCTTCTTCTTCTTCGCCTTCTTCTTCTTTCTTCTTCTCCTTCTCCTCCTCCTCCTCCTCCTCCTCCTTCTCCTTCTCTTCCTTCTCCTTCGTCTTCTCCTCCTCCTCCTCCTCCTTCTTCCCCCTCTTCTTATTCTTCTTGTTCTTCTTCTTTTCTTCCCCCTACTCCTTTTTAAATCAAATGTGTCAGTTTACAAAATGACACCCGCCTCAAATGTTTACTATGTCCTTAGTCGTCATACTTAAAAAATGGAAACTCATCCAAGTATCCATTAGCAAATGAATGGATAAACACTGTCCAGGCTGATCAGGGAGTACAACTCAGCAAATAAAGTGGGGAGAAATCACAAATCATTAGTACACTGATAAATCAAAGCCAAACATGTTCTATTGAGATAAAGTGTCAGACAGCATAGAATACCAGATAACTGTGTTCTTGAAGCTGTAGAATAGGGTCAGTTGATCTTGGTTCTGTTGGTCAGATGGGAGAGGGGCTGATTGTGTGAGGTGAGAGAGACTCTTGGAAAGAGGCAGACAGGCACTTCAGTGAATGCTGCTTCCGCTTCTGTATCACATGACATTTCCAGGATGTTTTGATTACCCCTAACTGGATCACTTAGAATCTGTGTTTTATTTTATATCAGTAAGATCTCAGTTTTTTTTTTTTAAATAGATAGACAGATCTCAGCTTTTTGTTTTTGTTTTTTAAAAAGATGACATTAGCTATCATAGAACATGGAGGCCAAGAGGATTCTTTATAAAAGAGTCATCTTTTCACTTATACTCATTTTACCTGTGTATATGTGAACTACCTATGTGCCTGATACCCGAAATGACCAGAAGAGGACATTGGATCCCTAGAACTGGAGTTGTGGATGGTAATAAGGTACCATGTGGAGGTAGGGAGCTGAACTCAGGTCCTCTGCAAGAGCACCAAGTGCTCTTGACATCTTAACTGCCAAACCATCTCTTCACTTCCTATTTTTCTTTTTAAAAATTTTAAACTTAAAAAAAAAAAAAAACCTTAAAATCCATTCACAAGGTAACAGGTTTCCTTCTGGTGTTTTCATGAGTTTTGATTGGCAGGCTCTCCTCCCCTTGCTCTTCTCCTCATTCCCCACACCCATGTGTACCCTTCTACCCTGAGTATACCCACTTTTACATCACACACATTATACCCTCTTCCCCAACCCCTTTTCTGGTACCCTCTCTGCCTCTCTGGCACCTCCACGCACTCAGTCTCATAAAATGTATATTTATAAAAAATTAGGAGCTAGAATATGTAGATCTGAAAGAGTAATTGTAGTGCAGAGTTTGTCTTTGTGAGCTTGGGTTGTCTCATTTAATATATTTTCCCATTCCATTAATTTTTCAGCAAATCTTACAATTCAGGGTTTTTTTTTTATGGCTGAGTAAAATTCCATTGTGTATGAGTATCTCATTCATATTCCATGTACAACAGGCTGATTGCATTTCCTTACTGTGAACATAACAGCTGCAAACAGTTGTGCAGATGTCTCTGTAGTAGAATTTTTTTTTTTAAAGATGAAAATATAGCAGTCTATAACAGTGGTTCTCAACCTTCCTAATGCATTAATACAGTTCCTCATGTTGTGGTGACCTCACCCTCCCAATCAATAAATTATTTTCATTGCTACTTCATAACTGTAATCTTGCTACTTTTAGTAATTGTAATGTAAGTGTCTGTGTTTTCTGATGATCTTAGGTGTTGACCCTTGTGAAAAGGTCATTTGATCCCCTAAAAGGGGTTGTGAACCCCTGGTTTATAGGCTAGTTAATGATAAGAAATGGAAAGTACAGAATAGGAGAAGATGACTCAGGGAGGCTAGAGCACTTGACAGGGCAGCCTTAAGGGTGGATCGGTGAATGAGGAAGCAGCTTCAGCCAGGCAGGGAGCCAGCAGGGTATGGAGGTGGCAGTGAGGGAGGGCTGGTGACTGTGTTCCCAGGGAGAACAAGCCCCCTGGCTGGGACTTTTACCAGAAGCTGGAAGCCAGGAAGCCAGCCCAAGGTGAAGGTGGAGGAGGTTTAGAAGCTCAGAGGAAGTTGTACAGCTGCGATCGTCAAGATGCTTCCTGCATCCAAAGAGTGATCCATGTTCAAACAGATTTTCTGGCCTTCATCCCAGAGTTTCTGGTTGAGTAGGACTGGGGAAAACCCTGAGACAGTGCCAAAAAGTTCTTAATGGATGCTGATCTAGACGAGACTCTGAGAACCGCTGGTGTGGCACACTGACGCTTTGCCGTGAGGATGGCCGGGCCTCGTCTGGCATGACAGAGCAAGCTAGCAAAGCCGGTGGATCTGCTGCTTCCAACTAGCACTGAACCAGGGAAGCCCCCGGAAGTGACCTTGCCAGAGGGGGTGGGCTCTAGGGGGAAGGACTGGAGAAGGGGACCGGGCGACTCCTAAGAAGCATCTTCTCAGGGTTACCTTGCAAGGTGTGTGTCTTACACAGGGCACCAGAGATTATCTGTAAATTGGCTGCAAGACACTTTTGGTCCATTCATTCTTGGGTGTTTCAGGCGGGGTAGCATCACTTTTTTTTTTTTTGACTCCAGCTCTGTTACCTGTGGTTATGTTGTTTATCCCCCAAGTATTATAAATTTCTTGGGATTCTGGAGCCTGGCCATTGTTGACATTGCCATTTATTTCTAAAGTAGATGTTTATGAAGTACTCAGATTTTGCCTGGAAGTATTTTTTTAATTTATTTCATAAGTAGAAAAAAATAACAGTATTCACTTCTGTTTGGAGTCTTATGATATAAGCAAAACTCATCAAAGGTCAAATCATATCAAAGGAGATCCATTGTCCTATTAAATGACCTGACAGCCTCCTGTACCTGGTGCATTTGTCTGGAAGAGGTGTAGGTTTGGGTAGTCGTTTTAAATCATGATTGACAAGTGTACTCTGCAGTAAGGAAAAGGGACGGGGTAGGGACGCGCTTAGAAGTAATCACCTCAAAAAATATCACACTAAGAGAAACAAGCCAGGCTTACCAGGTAAGCAGAGACACACGAGGGTTCGTGATCAACTGGGAGTGATCAGAATTGCTAATGGGAATGAGACTTTGTAGGTGATGAAGTGTTTTACAATTAATTGTGATGAGTGTTTCATGCCCCTAACACATATTAACACTAACTCTAACTCACGTATTGCCTGCCATGGGCAAGATGTATGATGTGTTTATTTTTGGCATAAGCCTGTTAACAAAACCAAAACACGCCTTAGTTTTGTTTTGTTTTGAGATAGGCTCTTCTTAGTATATAGCCCAGGATGATCCAACCCAGAGATACACCTGCCTCTGCCTACTGAGCACTGGGATCAGGGTGTGCTCCACTGTGCCTAGCTTTTTTCCCCTCAGGATCTTTCTTGTGTCCCCTTCTCCTGCACTACATGGCGCTTCTTGCCCCTCTTCACCGACACCTGCCAATGTGCCCAAGGGTTTATACTTGCTTATCTCTTTCTTGAGATGGAATCTTACCCTGTAGCCCAGGCTGAAGTCCCCTAGCCTCAGCCTCCTGAGTGTTGGGGCTTACCAGCCTGCTTCTCCTTGTCTGGCTTGAACATTGATACTTTGAAGCAAGGGGAAAACCTTGCTTCAAGTGTTGTCTTATATTGAATTACCTCTAGCAAGCTAACTAGCTGATGGGGAAGGGGAATCCAGATGGTGTCTGTCTCCCACATTCTCTGCCATTCCCAGGCCTCTTTTCTCCTGGACCTGACTTGGGGTATAGCAGGAAAAGCCCCGAGACTGAATTCTCTTTGTGGGCGAATTGTTTCATTGTTTCTAACCGGTGCTCAGGAATTCCAGATTCGGGAATGGAGAGCATCAGAAGTCTGTGGGGTGTTCATTAAAGCTGTGTTTGGAAGCACCCATTTCCGAAGAGTTGGCATTCCCCAGGCAGCATCTGGGGAGAAGTAGTGTACCAGGTAGTCTGTGAATCCTGCATGAACTGATACTGAGTTCCACCATCAGCTCATGTGCCCCAACTCTGTTCCCAGTCCCTCCCAACTTCACATCTCCTTGGTTTCCTGGGACTTCTTCTCTTTCAGAATTAGGTTGGCCCTCTGCTTCTGGGACACACTGGTAAAATAAGCCACTGTGTTTTCATTAGATGGCTGTTCCTCAGCATGGTATTGTCCTCATTTTTCTTGTTTGTCTTATACATAAGTTCCCTGTTTCTTGGCTTGGTCTAATAACATAGATAGGATGACTATAGAAAAAGTGTGAGATACTAGATATTCTGAGTAGGTCAAGATCGATAAATCTCAGTTGCTACCTGTCAATGTGAAAAACCACAGCTCTCATCTTGAAGGGAATAAGAAACAGTTTACTCTGGAGCCATTTGGAGTGACCATGGCTGGGGAACATGATTTCGGTTACCCCATATTCCATGGTCCAACATGGAACAGTTTCACAGGCCTCTTGTGTGTGTGTGTGTGTGTGTGTGTGTGTGTGTGTGTGTGTGTGTATACATGTATATATGCATATAGACACACATACATATATGGGGGTTGAAACAGGGTTTTTCTGTGTATCCCTGGCTGTCCTGGAACTTGCTCTGTACTGCAGGCCAGCCTCGAACTTGGAGATCCTCCTCTCAAATGCTGGGATTAAAACATGGACTGCCGCCGAGCGTGGTGCACATGCCTTTAATCCCAGCACTCGGGAGGCAGAGGCAGGCAGATTTCTGAGTTCGAGGCCAGCCTGGTCTACAAAGTGAGTTCCAGGACAGTCAAGGCTACACAGAGAAACTCTGTCTCAAAAAACAAAACAAAACAAAACAAAACCATGGGCTGCCACCGCCAGGCTGGACGTTTTAAAGACTAAAATATTGACTGTAGGTGGATTTGAATATCATCTAAGTTTTCAGCTTGAATGGGTTTATATTAGAGAGTCTGGCCACACCCTTTTCTGCGACTAGCCACACATCTCAACTGAGGCTTAGTGTTTGAGTTAGCATCGCCAGGCACCAGTGTGGACCATTCTTTGTACTGGTTAGGAAAGCCTGGGATCTGATGAAGGAATTGACTGGTCATCTCTTCACCTCCTTGTCTCTGCCAGGAACTCTAGTTGGAAGGGAACCAGGAGGGTGTGGCTAATCCTCCTGCCAGTTGATGCTACTCTACTGGTCATGGGTTCATGAGATAGGGAAGCTCATTCTTTGAGTCCTTTGGATTCTAAATAGGTTCTGATTCTACTGGACCCTCTTTCCAGTTCCATGGTCCATACCCTTCCTTCCTCCTCCTTCATTTTGCAGTCTTGTTATTTTCCTTATCGTCTTTATCTCACGGAAGCCTGGGTCCCAAGTGGACTACTTCAACATTCATAGCTGTGCACACGAGCCTGTCCCCCCCATATACCATTTGTGTCCACATTTTCAGATCGTCACACATTGTCATTAGTGCTCAGCAAACACACTGAGTGTCCCCGACCGACACTGTCTGAAAGCTGGAATATACAGTGACTCAGGAAGCCCCAGGCTCACTTGGCTAATTATAAATCAGGGCAGAGACTCATTTCAAGGACAGTGAAAACTCTAAGCTGTGGACACTGAACCTACCCCAGAGACTCCGCTCTGATAATCCCTGCAGAGCAGAGTCCTGCCTCCTTCCTTGTCCCCTAGGGAATCTGTGTCCCAGGTTGCTGGCCCCAGGATTTCATAGACTAGCCTGACCACATTGTTAAACTCTGTCCTGAGGACAGTCCCTTCCACATGACTGGGCATGACTCTGAAATTCCCTGCCTGGTTGCGTAGCTTCCTTCACATCCGATGAGAAAGACCAGAAATAGACTTCTCTTCGCTGATCCGTCAGTCAGACTTGCCGAGACCCGGAACCCTCCGTCCTAAGACTGGAAGTGTCATATTCTGTGGTCAGCACTGGGTTCCGGAACAGGTGTCAATGCGGGGAGCAACAGGTTTTAGCGTCTGCAGCTTTAGGACCACGGAACCTCAGGTGGCATGTGATAGAATCCAGTATTGAATGTCGGGACTTCTGCCTTCCGTGCCAGACTTTGGGCAGTTGGAAGTTCACTTCAAACCATTCCGGCGGTGACTTCCTTGTTCTTTGTGGAGTCCGGTGTGATCTCTATTATAAATCCTGTGACAATTATTAAGTTCCTTTGATCTCTTATGAGATCTGTCACAAGATTTACTTAAATCAGCAATGACACCGATATAGAAAATTTCATGTTTAGGAATATAAAAAGGTGCATTCACAGACACGCATGTGAGGGCATGGGAGACTCTGGATAGATCCTCAGCACACACAGAAAAAACAAAAGAGGGAGGATTAGTGTATGTTACTGCGTTTAGCTTTAAAATCCATATTTAACATGATTTGGAAGCAAGGAGCCTAGCAGACAGAGTGGGTTCTCTCCAAGTTGGTGCCTAAATATAAATGAGATTTTTTTAAAGACCTATTTCAACCAGAATTCTCAGCTCTGTAAAACATGCTGCAACTGTTGAATGCTACTTAAATTCTATGTGTGGAGAACTCACCTGCACAGTCAATTATTGTAGGGAAAGCAAACCAGTCCTTCTGACATTTAATTGTATTCACTTTGGATAACAAACCAATGTTCTATATCATCTATGCTGCTAGTACCACACCCAGTTTGTGCTGTCCGTCACTCATTTAATCTTTTTTACCTGACTCTTCCTATAAAGTATGTGAGGACAGACCCCACCCATCCTACTGCAGACCCCACCCATCCTAGTATAGACCCCACCCAGCCTACTGCAGACCCCACCCATCCTAGTATAGACCCCACCCAGCCTACTGCAGACCCCACCCATCCTACTGCAGACTCCACCCAGCCTACTGCAGACCCCACCCATCCTAGTATAGACCCCACCCATCCTAGTATAGACCCCACCCAGCCTACTGCAGACCCCACCCATCCTAGTACTCACAAGTACTCAAGCATGCATCTCAGAGAGATGAGGACTCAGGACCAGAAGCTCCAAGAACTCCCATTATTTAATCCAAAGAATCTTTCAGCTCTAATTCCCTGCTCACCTGAATTCCCCCAGTTATGAGAGCCGGAGTTCAGTCCAAATAATGTACGTATGCTCGCCTGGCTCTGTCTTTTATTAATTAACCTGATAAGTCATCGCTGGCATTGTGACCTCTGGCTTGCAAGCCTTTCTGTGAAAAGCATCTTCTCCACCATCTCTGACGTTTTGTTTTGCTTGGCTCTCTTCTGACTTCACCTGCCGTGGATGCCTTTGAAAAGTCTTATTTGATCCCTGAGCTTTGGCATAAATAATGATGAATTCTCTTTTCATCCTTCCCTGAGGTCTTGGCCACTAGGGTAGATGAGCATAAAGAGGCTTCCCTTGCCTGGATTTCTGGTGAGAGGTACCTAGAAGGTCTTGAGGGCTGACGGAGGAATTCAGGAAACACCACCTATCATGCCATCGGGGAGTATAGACCTCCAAAGTCAGCTCTGTGTTACTTTTAGATTGCTGTAAAATCAGAAGATAACTAAGAAACTTCTGTGGGTGAGATAAAAGAGCCAACAGAGCCTACCAAATCAGTGTTCTGCTCCATCCAGCCTTTGAAGGAATGATCGTGAAGAAAGAGAAAGGAAACCAGTAGAGGCAGAGGCACACCCTGCTCTCCACAAGCTCATCCTTGGATGGAAGAAATAGAGCATTTTTCTGGTGCCACAAAGACTGTTTCAACCAGAACTCCCTTTCACTCCCAGCTCAACCACTATTCAAAGGGCTAGTTTCTCTTAGCAACTAGAAGAGTTTATTTATCTTAAACTTCCACGTCAAGGTTCATCACTGAGGGAAGCCAGGACAGGAACGCAAGCAGGGAAGCAGGAGGCAGAAGCTGATGCAGAGACCAAAGAAGAACAATGTTACTCACAGCCTGCTCAGGCTGCTCTGATACAATCCAGGACCACCTGTCCCCGGGTGGGACCACCCACAGTGGGCTGGGCCCTCCCACGGAAATCATTAATCTAGGAAATGTCACACAGGCTTGCTTGCACACCTGCCAATCTGATAGAGGCATTTTCCCGCCATCTTCCCAGGTGACTTTAGTGTCAAGTTGAGCAGACCAACACAACCACTTACTGGTTTTCAGAACTAGCTAGATAAATAGTCTTACCAACTTTCAGCTTATTTATTTATAAGACTGGAGGAGAAACTTTTGAAGTTGCCAGAGGAATTAAACAGGCTGATGATGCTGGCAAACTGAGGTCAACTGTAGGTGTCACTGAATATGCTGTGTGGGTGGGGTCCTTCCTTTTGATACACTGCCACCTTTTTGTTTGTTTGTTTGTTTGTTTGTTTGATCTTGTTTTTGTTTTTTCTTCATGGTTTTGGTTCTGTAGATACTCCTGAATATTCCTTTTGCCTTAGGATCTAAATTTTTTAGACAAAAATCTTCAGGATTTTTCTTCCTTTCTCTTTCTTTCTTTCTTTCTTTCTTTCTTTCTTTCTTTCTTTCTTTCTTTCTTTCTTTCTTTCTTTCTTTCTTCCCTTTCTCTCTTTCCTCCCTTTCTCTCTCTTTCTTCTTTTTTCTTTTTGACTTTAATAGAGAAAATGGGTGTTGGCAAAGGGTAGTGCAGATATGTGGATTATATTTGAGCACACGTGCAGATGTGGTAAGGACCTTTATCCCCGTGCACATCATTATGCTGGCAGCTTTATTTTTCCAGAATTAGAAGATGTGCTTCCATTACATTTTGAGGGTTTCAGAAAACCCAGGTTCTGATGAGAAGCATCTCACTGGTCTCAGGCACTGTAAGTGTTCTGGGTACCAGTGTCACATTGTGAAGGAAGGGTTTAGAACAGTTGTCGGTGCAGAAGCCTGGGGCCCAGCATCTTAAGGTAGGGTAGAGTTCAAAGTCTGTCTAAAGCTTCTGGGGTGGAGTTGGGAATGGGGGAATACAGACAGATGGCAGAAGGCTTGGTTTTCATAATCAGAGACAATATGGGGAGTGGGAGGCGAGCTCAGCATGAAGAACAGGGAAGGGAGTCCGTGCCAAGACTGTAGCCTGACTCTTGCTTCTGGAAAATGCTAGGATTTCACAGTGTCCACTCTTGCCTCTGGGATCAGCATGTTTGCTGGGACATCTCAGAAGGTTTCATTCATTAATCCCAACTTCCAAGGAAACCCTAAGGTTCTGCAGGTCTTGGGACACCAAAGAGTATATTTTAAACTTAAGCTAGAACTACATTGTGGTCTTTGTGAGAGACAGGACATTCAAGGATGTAATTTGTAGCCAATGGGATCCAGGGAATGTTGCTCCTACGCCAGGCAGCAGATGCAGTACCAGAGGTCTGGATATTGCCATGGTGATGGGTCTGATGACAGTACTGCTAGGACAAGGGCTCAGGTCTGATGACGTCATTGCTAGGACCAGGCACGCTGTTCCCTTGTGCCTGCCCTTCAGGAAGATTCTATAAAGCTTCACCCCTGGGGCTGGACATAACAGAGACACCAATGTGTTGCAGGAAATGACTGCCTGTACATTTTTGGCAAACAGTACCTTCTGTTGCTTAGGTGAGTAAGGTCACTTTAACCTTTAAAGGAAAACTTCATAGTAATATGTGAATATCAAAGGGACAGCATCTCGGAGGCCAATGGCTTGGATGCTGCTGATGTAATCTACAAAGCAAATTTACAAGCTGATGTGTGAGCAGACTTGGAGGTTGTATTACATATGATCTGTCCAAAGGTATATCTGTTTTGCCTCATTTAGGAAAAGGGGTTCAACCGTGGAAGAGATTAGCTCATAAAACCATTTACCTCCTTTATTTTTATGACTACCCAAACTATTTGTCAAGGCAGATTAAAGAAACAGGGATGTACAGCTGTAGACTGCCTTTCCTCACTCCCAGATGTGGTTTTTCTCGTGCCATTAAAAGATAACCTGTAAACAGGACGACGGTGCCACACGCCTTTATTCCCTGTACTTGGGGGGCAGAGGCAGGTGGATCTCTGATTTCAGGGCCAGCCTGGTCTAACAGAGTGAATTCCAGGACAGCCAGGGCTACACAGAGAAACCCTGTCTCGAAAAACCATTTTTTAAAAAGTGACCTGTAGGTGCTTGGTGAGATAATCATCATTAATTCCATCTCAAGTGAATTGAAAACATTGCTGCTGTCAGTTTTTTGTTTGTTTGGTTGGTTGGTTTGGTTTTGTTTTAATATAAAAGAGAGCTTATTTGGGACCTGGAAGGGGAGCTAAAAGCAGAGGGGGAGGGGGACAGAGAAGGACAGAAAGAGAGAAGAGAGAAAAAGAGAAGAGGCCAGCTGAGGACATGTGGGAGAGAGGGAGAGAGGGAGAGAGGGAGAGAGGGAGAGA